>NC_065522.1:24549916-24638524 GCF_006386435.1 Epinephelus moara | reverse complement strand
ATGTGTGTAAAGCCCACTCCATGCCTTCTCTCCTCCCTCTTTCCGACGTGTGCAGGTAGGAGGGACGGAGATGGGAAAGAGGAGTAGCTGCGCCAGGCGCACGGTGTGCCAAACTTGCAAAATCCGCCTGGCCACACCCAGTTGGCGAAGCGCAGGTGCGCTGCGCCTCCGCCTCGCCTGGTCTGCGAAACTAGAGCCCTAAGTCTCCACCAAAGCAGCGCCCGAATATTGTTCCATATAAGTCTTTGCAGATTTTGAGAGAGATTGAATTAGTAAGAGATACTAATTCAGCCGCTGCCCCTACTCCAAGTCCCGACCTCTTAGATCTTCAGAACAATGTCTTTTAACTTGTCTCACGATCAAAGCTGGTGGGTAAGGGAGATCGTGCCTTTGCATTGGCTGCTTCAAGACTGGTTGGTTAATTGTGATGTGTTAAAGCCTGGAAGAGAAGGCAAGAATGTTTGTTTAGCTAGTATTTGTTTTTATGTCTTTCTTTCAGTCTTACCTTTATGAGAGATCCACGAACTTCATTTATTTATTCTGTCAGCACAGGAGCAACACAATGCTATTTGCTCAGCAGTGCAGTTGGGGGTGCATTTGAGCTTTTGAGGATGTATTGAGAATCACACGGTTGCTTTTTGTCTTATCTGTGCTTTAGAAGGTATGTTTACCATAGTCACTATCTTGGTGTAGCGTGACCGCATGCTAACGTTTACTAAATACAGCTAAACACTACATACAGCTGAAGCAAATGGGAATGGCATTAGTTTTGCAGGTAGGAAACTAAGTGGTGGACCGACCGACTGGCATTAGCATCCGCAGAGCCACTAGCATGGCTAATACTGTCATTACTGCCACCAGCAGCCATATCTAGTTAAGGGTACTTCCACACCGTTGGACTGTAACACGGACTCAACTGAGCCATTGTACAACTGGAAGTAACTTTTTCTTTTACTGACACCATGTTATTGTCCTCCAGACAAAGTGTTTGTAATAGCTGCAACAATGTGGAGCTCAGCATTTACAGAAAGTACTGTATTTTCCCGGCACGGCGCAGCACTGTCTGCAGGAGGTTGTTTGTGAATGTGTGTGAATTGCTGCTCCATTATCGTCACGCAAGTCCCCCCAAAACAGTGGTGTCATCTGTCTTATTAGCACATATGTGAGACGGGTCTGGATTCAGAGGAGAATCCACTCAGCAAGAAAATAATAGGGATCGCGGGCTGTCCTCTCGGAGACGTTAAACAAGAGGTGAAAATGCGGAAGCGGTGTACAGTTACAGTGTGTCGTTCCTAAAAAGCCACAAAAAAGAGACGCAGGAAAAACTGCATGCTATTAGAACATCAACCGCCTCCCTAATATGTGGATGTGACCTACAATGCAAATTTGCCGACTTGAAAACTAACCCATTTACAACTGGAGGCTCGCAGACATAACTCATATTTGTTCTTGGGACAACAATGACGTGAGGGGAACAAGATAAGGAGGGGGAGTTAAAAGGCGAATCCGGATTGTGCTTTTCCACTTGGTGAGGGTAAATTATGGAAAATCAGCTTACAGTAATCCCGGCACTCGTTGAAGGGGGATCATCCCAGGCGACTTGACACCATTGTGCACTTTTGAAAATGATGTGCTTGTTAGCGAGGAGGCATGAAACACACTCCGACTCATATTTGCAGCTTCATAACCATTAGTGGAGCCTGTTTCCTGCCCTTTCTGCATCGCTCGTGTTTATAATGAACTTTGCATTCATGTGCCGTGGCTTTGTCATCTGAATGCATTAAGCACACACACGGTGGATAAAAACAAATTTAACAGCAGTGATTGTTTGTGTTAGTCGCCATCCTGCCCAAACATCTGAATTCATTAGCTTTTGTTGCGATGAATGGACAACCTGTGTAAAAATGGCTGCCTCCTGAGCCTCCCCACAGTGCCACCGATGTTCCTGAGCCCCCCTAAAGCCTCCCGCCAGATGTTGATGCTTGCTTTGCGACGGAAGGCGAGTCATGGTGTCAATTAAAGGGCCACCATATGTCTACACCTAGGGCGCATTCTCGCTAAGAGTGTTTACAGCATTTTATTCAAAATATGCAACATCAACTGGAACAATTATTGTTTGGTTCATTAGAAAAGGTGAGAACGAATATTTTTCAAACTGAGATTTGCAGGAAATAAAACCCTTGCTGAGATGCCAAAAGAATTCAGAGCCTCTTCCAACCAAAGTGCAAGAACAGTTGGTGTGGAATGACAATATAACTTTCCCAAGTATGAAAATTTAACAAAATACAGTGGCATATGTCTTGATTAGCAGGAAAGATGG
This sequence comes from Epinephelus moara, assembly GCF_006386435.1. Classification (NCBI taxonomy): domain Eukaryota; kingdom Metazoa; phylum Chordata; class Actinopteri; order Perciformes; family Serranidae; genus Epinephelus; species Epinephelus moara. The sequence goes on along the minus strand of NC_065522.1, from coordinate 24,636,204 downwards.
TGTTTTTTGTCAACCCAGTTGCTAAAACTTTGTTTCTTTATGTTTAAACAACGCTGTGGTTAACATGTGGTTAGATTTAGGCATAAAACACTTTGCTTGAGTCAGGAAAAGATCATGTTTTGGCTTAAAACACTGGAAACACATCAGTGTCTCTGTTGTTTTTAAGTTTCCAACAGTGGTCTGCAGTTTGGCAACTGCCCAGGTGTCATATCATCCACCATCCCCTCCACCTCAGCTTATATACTAGGTCAGTGGTTCCCAACTTGTCCAGCCATAGGGTCCAGATTTCTCCTCAGTCATTAGCTCGAGGTCCCACAGTTTAATAGGACTAAGTAACTTAAAAATAAAGTGTGTTTTTTACAGGCCAACATTGTCCTCTGGTGAGTGGAGTGATTTTAATCGTTATGTTCTTCATACTTTATCGAATTGGACCAACTGGAATCTGCAGTCAAGGCACAAACTAACATCTCTTTATGTGTTCTTGAAGTTATAAGATTTCAGTCTTGGTTGCTTTTGACACACCTGTGTTTACTGGTGGAAACAGCACCAACATTGTAGGAAAAAAATGTAAGAGAAACTGGTGTATCTGTTTACAGTGCAGCCAAACAAACTTATGTCATTTTGATAAAGACGCTGGACAATAATTGGCCCCTTTTTTTAACATTATGCCATTCGCGGAAAGTGACTTGCTGCTTAAAAAAAAAAAAAAAAAAAGCAGAAGAGGGCCATTGCAGTTGGCTTTAATAGGTGACACATACTGGGCCCTATCTTACACCCGGCGCACAAATGTCATTGCTAGTCTCAGACTGAAGCAGTGGTCATTTTCACAGCCAGCAGCCACATTGTGTAAGAAGCAAATGTAGTTGGGCCTGTCGGCGCCAATGTAGGTCTTAAAATGAGGTGTGGTCAGGCATGTTGTTGGCGTATTGCTATTTTAAAGCAGCAGTAAGAAATTGCACCGTTGACCAACAAAAACCTGATATAAATTTAGAATGTTGCAGCATTTTCCCGCTATTTAAAGAGCCCATTATTCAGATAATAAGACGCACCTTGATAGGCAGGTTCACAAAGCACATACGCATACACACAGGGATGCACAGATAGGTTCTGGGTGGGTAAAATAATACATCGTTAATGAGGTAAATGTTAATTCCAGTCTCTAAAATTTGAACGTAGCAGAGATCAGAGCAGAGCTGCTGTCCAAATCCCCAGTAAAAACAGACACTGTGTGCATTTACACACCAGGAGCAGCGTAAATTCATTGATTATACCATGAGCTAAATGTTAAATTTTGTTTTCACTTTCAAGTTTCAAACTATAGTTTTTAGTTTTGCTGCATATGTGTTTTGCTAATATGTGCTGCAGTGACATTTCTGCTCTTACTGCATTGCTCTTGACAGAAAACTGCACGATTCGTCAAATTGCTGAAACCACGATGTAAATTAGGTGTGATCAACCAGATAATACTCTGGTTGAATTCATGTCACGCACAAAACACACCTATGATTAATTAAGGGACTTAACACAACCCCTTTGCTCCTTGCGACTTACTTTGCGGCAATATTATGCGCCATTTAAATAGCAAAACTTTAGCTGGACACGCCCTAAATGCACTACTGGCATGCACTTTAGAATTGAATTGAATCCTGTAAAGGTACGGCGGACTCCGCCATGAGAAATGACACCTGAATAGAATAGAATAGAACAGAATAGAATAGAAGACTTTATTGTCATTGTACATTGCACAACGAAATTACGTGTAGTACCCTCGGCAAGATAACAACACAATAAAAAGGACAGACAGTATATAAATATAAATATAAAAAGACATCAGTAAGGTATAAAAACAATAAAATGCGTGAGAGATATAGCAGCAGTATAAAAACTTCGATAAAAGAGGCAGCAGGCAGTGTAAAAACAGCAGCAAGGTGAGGTAAAGTACAACGGTGCAGCAGTTCAAAGTGCAAAGATCAGTTCCTCAGTTTGGGGCTGGTGTGTATGTGAGTGCAGGGGCGTTGATGGAGGCCACAGCCCTGGGGAAAAAGCTGCTCCTCGGTCTGTTTGTCAGCTAGAGGTAATCACAGAATTTAAACACACTGAATAGGTACATAAATTGCAGACAGTAAGTGGCATTAAAAGTGAAGTCTGATTTCAAGAAAGGAAAAAGAAAATGTTTTCACTTAAGCTCAGGCAAACGAAGAGAAGCCAAATGTATGTGTATAGACTCAGTGTAACTGTGTTTTCTTGCTATATATCATAATCTAACTTGTCAAGACAGATAGACATTAAATAGATTACTTAATAATTTAGAGAACTAATGCTTTTAAAAGCACAGTGGTAAAAAGACATGGTATTTACTGATGTAAACATTAATACAGCAGCTTGATACAGATCATGTTCAGACGTTGCTGTTGGTGTTTATATTCAGTATTTTCACTGCTTTGATGGCCGATGAGGTAAAAGGATATTTATGTTGCATTAATTCCTGTGCCACAATGTGCAGAGATCTAAAACCCTAATCTGTCTGTAAATCAGCAGTTGTCCGTCCCTTGATCATTTAAGTGCATGCTTGATTTCTCCTGCACCTGCCTAATGCATGCTCATGCTGCATATTTCTGGAAGCTCCGGTCTCATTTTCCTTATGTGATAAAAGCCGTACAGCATCAGCACTAACACACAGACAGCCTTTCCCCCTGGGCTGTTTAATCTACCTGCAGAGTTTGTAGATAACGGGAGGCATTTCAAACCACTACGTTCATGTAGAGCAATGCTTTTAAACAACTGCTTCTGTTGTTAATTTGGACTTTGTAACTACATGCTGGATGTCTATAATTTTCCACATCTGCTCCCTGTTAAAGACAGAGATTATTCATTTTTATCACAGCCCATTTTAATTTAAAAATGGGAACAGAGATTAACATTTATTTCGGAGTAAAAGTAAGCTATCGAACACGCTTCCCTTTTAAAAAAACTAAGCTGTTGGCAATTTTCTTTTTTCCCTCTCTTTCCCCTCCAAGAGTTTTAATCAAGAAAATGTCTCCAAGTAATTATGCCAAAAAAACAACCCAAGAAAAACAAGGAGACTTTATGAGTGGGTTAATAAGCCACTCTCTGCTGAAAGGTGGGAAGTGTCGCCTGTCCAATTACAAGAGAAGAATGGCTCGGTGAAATCACTTGACACATCCATGCACTTAAAAGTAAGAGCTAAAGAAACCAACAAAGTAAAGCAAACTACTTGGAAATCAACAAGATCTTGATTTCCTCTCCAGTGGATGGAATTAATCTTATTGTCTGCAAATTCATTAATGATAAAACAGTCTATCTGCTGCATCAGCAACAACCAACTGATTTACTTTTTCATTACATAAATAGTAGTAGTACTAAAACAGCAGTGGTGGATTATCAGCATTGTTTCCTGTGAATCTCTAGTACATATAAATCATTTTAAATCCAGTGTGTGAATGGCGGACTCCGCCACTAACAATGGAAAATAATCAACATATCCTAATACAAAGGTTCTTATCATATCCTATGAAAATGCAGACATAATGTTTTGTATGATGTGCTGTAAATTAGCACCCAACGAATTAAGTTGCGTACTTTGGTTAAGCTACGTAGGTTAGGTTTAGGGCTGGGGTAGGCAACCTGCGGCTCTTTAACCCCTCTCCAATGGCTCCCTGTGTCTTTGATCAAAAGTTAGGCTACATGGAAACTAATCATGGTTATTTTTGAACATTTTAATTTTCATTTTTCATTGTTGTAGGCCTAAAGTGACTCTTACATCATCTAATTGTAAAAATGTCTAAGGTATAGACCTACCACAAATTTAAAAAATGTTTTAACATTTCGTCAACTAAAATGTGAGTGATAGTAGGGGTGTGCCATATCATCTCGTTCACGATGATACCCGTATATTTTTTAGTATCATATGAAAAATTCATATCACGAAACTCGCAACATTTCGACTTGTTGACATATTGACGTCATACTGTTACCCACGGCAACAACAAGCATGGCTGAAAGCGAAATTATCACCAACCCCGCGGTGGTTCCAAAAAGGGGAGCTGCTTCAGTAGTGTGGAATAAACTGTGGCGTCCTGAATGTTTTATGAACAGCCCCGGACTTCAGCGTAATGATTTGAGGAGAAATGGCAGAGCATAAAGGTCCAGGTGAAAAAAAAACCCCAACTCAGTCATTTAGGATTTTACTAAAAGAAGGAAATCACCTGTTGATTCATATATATGTAGAGCCCAGGGTACATTTTTTGTATTAGGGAGCTGTTTAAATGTGTAACTTGTGGTAGATTTTATTTAGTTGAACTATTAATATTGTATACAGAATCTGACTCTCACTCTGAGTTACTGTTGTTCACAAACTAAAGAAATGAGAGATCATTTTGGTTTAGTTTTTACGGAATATTTGAAGGCAAACAGAAGAACTATATCACTTATTTCGTTGCAATTCTGTAGTCTTAAATTAATGATAAATATCATTTTACTAACTTGTTTTATCGTCAAGAATATTGTTATCGCAAAAATACCCTGAAATATTGTGATATTATTTTAGGGCCATATCGCCCAACCCTAAGCCGTAGCTTTGTCTATAGCTTGGCACTTTTTCCTCTAAATTTTGCCGACCATTAATAGCGGTGGCTTGTCTTTAGTCGTATTAGTGGAGCTAGCTGTGGATTCCAAATCTAGACAGTAAAAGTCTTGGAGGAAAATGATGAATTCAGTTGTGCATAGACAGATCTTTGTACTTAAGCTGAAAGGTACCAAGTATTCACGAATACCTTGCAGCAGAGTTGCCATCTAATGGTAAAACTTATAGATGATGAGAGCTATTAGTAATGTTGATCTAATCTAGACTTAAAAGGCTGTGTTACCTTTATTATAAGGCTCAAATATATTTTGCAGCTCCAGACCGATTTAATTAATGTTTTTTGGACCATAAAATGGCTCTTCTGGTAGTAAAGGTTTAGGGACGTACCTTACAATTGCTTCAAGTTCACGAAAGATCTCGTGGTTCCAAACACGGGTCTATTGGGTGAAGTCCATTGTTTAGTGACCCATCCATAGCCCCAACCTTCCATCTGACTGGGCCATGTCCTTCTTTATTCTTCACTCCTGTCAGTGGGTTAGTGGCGTGATCGCAACCTTCCGAAATACATGGATTATACACAAAGTACTGACATATGATTATGTGGGAAATGTACAAATTTTGGTGAATTGCTTTTCATAGGAGGACGTACAAACTCTGCATAAGGACAGCCTCAGATAACATGTAGAGAAGTAATTACAGATTGTAAATACATTAAACAGATTTTTGGGGAAAATGCAGCCCATAAATAGTATCAAACACTTGGTTTGATTTAATGAACATCTTACAGATTGCATCTCTAAACTTGTGTACGTCATTAGAGCTGTGTGCACTGTAAAAGTCTATAATCATTTCTAATGTTTGCTTCACTCTTATGATATATTTCAAAGGGAGTTTCAGTCTGTCTCTCTGCCTGTCCCCAATTGGGCTGTTTGCTGTCGCTTACTGAAAACTACAACCCTGGATTTAAAAAAAAAAAAAAAAAAAATCCCTTTTCTCTTCTAAGCTAATTAAAAAGAGAACAGATTCCTGGAATGCTTCTTGGGGATAGGGGAGCAGCGAGCCCAGGCTTTGGCTGGTTGGGAATAGGAACAGGGATTTCCAGCGGGTATGCAGTCTGTTCTCGCGAAGCCCCGAGACGCCCGGTTGACATTGAGGTTTTGACCTTCATCAGGATGTAGCGGAGGAATTATGGGTGAACAGGTCTCCACGGCTCATGTTAGGAGTTGTGATGTGTTTTCATGATGATGACGATGGTAGTCATGGTGATGTAGGTAGTGATGGTGATAAAAGATGTTGGTGATGGCAGTGATGATCACGTAGTCACCGCCAAAGTAGTGGGGATGTCGAGCTTTGTGTTTCCCTGGTGATCAACACATGGTTAACACAAGCTTAAGAGACTTTTAAGTGTTCTAGGACATAAAATACGTCTGTGAACACCACACTCGTGAATTTTAATGCCTTTGTGTGTCTTAAATAGGGGCAGCTGCTAACAAGTGGCTAAATGACAGCCTTGTTGTGGTGGTGCTGTTAAGGGAGAGGTCCGGTATTTTGCACTTTGAGCTCCATTTCTGGGTTGTTTATGATGAAATTTTCGGAGAATTTGGCTTTCCCCTGCCTGGCTTAACAATGCTGTCTATGGCCATGTGTGAACCTGTCCTAAAAGCACCCTAAACGTTCGTTTTCAAAGCCATGAAACTCACCGAGTGTTCAGTGGTGTTCGTTGATGTTCTGACATAAAAATCGTAGCAATCTGTGGTTTCCGTGATGATTTATTTGACATTTTGCGTAATCCATTGGTTTTCTATAGGAAGACTCGTTGTCCGTTGGTAGTAATCCGCCACCGGAAACGGAAAGGGGGTTGTTTACGACAAGGTTGTGGTTCTAAAGTGCCGGCTCAACAGTGCTGTGTGCGCTCCTGGAGGAAGAACGAGAACGAACAAAAAAGTTTCGTAATAATTTTAAACAACTGCACAATGGATTAGTCGCTTGTAAACAACCTTCACAGTACGGTGCCTTTGAACACAACACCAGCCTTCTTCTTCTGCTTCTTCTCTGTGTCCCATTACATTGCAATGGTTTCCTGCCGGTTGGCGACACCCACGTAAAGGAGCATTATCGCCATCAGGTGGGCTGGAATGTATAACGCTCTGGGGCCAAACGAACGATGCAGCGGAAGTTTACACACGGGTGTGAGGCAGCTGAAAAAATAATTCCACAATTGAGATGAAGAGCAAAAACACGCATGGAAACCACAGCTTGCCATGATTTTTATGTCACAACATCAACGAACACCACTGACCACTCAGTGAGTTTCATGGCTTTGAAAACGAACGTTTAGGGTGGTTTTAGGACAGGTTCACACATGGCCATAGGCAGCAGTGTTAAGCCAGGCAGGGGAAAGACAAATTCTCCGAATTCTCGTCACTATTTTGGTTTTAACCACGCTATTTCATCATAAACAACCCAGAAATGGGGCTCAAAGCGCAAAATACTGGACTTCTCCTTTAAGTCCCGTACTGTAGTTCGTTTATAGCCTATATATACGATAGCTATCGTTAGCTTTGTACTTCTGGTAATAGGATTGTCCCTTCAAAAATCATTAATGTGAACAAATATGTAAGTGCCAACCATTTGTTTGCTACAGAGCTTATTTTCTGCAATAATTAAAAATTGAATGCATATCTATTATATCTAGATATTTCTGACACTCAGCAGCTCACACCGAAACACTCATTCAGCCATTTTTCTACAACAGCATATACTTGTGTTACACATGAACAGTGTCAAGAGCAAATTTAGATTTTCATTTTAAACTTAGTCATACAGTGGCTGGAGTCTGTAATTAATCACTAAGTCACTCACCACATGGGAATACATTCTCCAGCATTTTCCTAATGGCCATCAAGGCAGCAGAGAGTTGACGTGTAGATGCTGCTGCGTCACACATAGAGAACTGGCAAAGATTCAGAGACACTTGTTTTTAATGTGGCTGGCTCACGTTCAGATTTTACTGTCGGGACAAACAGCAAGCAAAACTCCGAGTATACGCTAACCGAGGCAGTCCAGATGCTAATACCTCAAAAAGTTACCTCAGGTATCTCTGGCAGCTGACTTTGATGTATCTTATCCACCAAAGACAAATTTTATCGGCATTTGGCACCTGACAGGTGGTAATGTCAGACTGGCTTGTCGGTGGCAGATGGGTGGGCTTCCAGTTTGTCAGATGACCACATCCTCTCCCTCTGTATGGCTCAGTGAGGCGTTATATGTTATCCCCTTCCCGCTGATAATACTTTCCTTCCTCCTGCTCTCTGCCCTGTCTCCTCTCACTTCTTCCCTCTCTGATCTCCTCTCTCCTCTTTATCCTCCTCCTTCTGCACTCCCTTTTTTTTTCTCTCCCTCCCCTGCAGCTCCTATTTCCAGATCTGTGTGTGCACGGGTCAAACCAGTCAGTATGGAAAGTGGGATCTGACAAACAGCTTGTGTGCGGTTGGTGAGGAGGGATTAGCTCCTGTCAGGCAGCCCGTTTTGGTTCACAAAGACAATTCTGCAGTGTCCGACACCTCCACTAGGGGCTGCCATCGCAGGTGTGGATTGATGTATGAGGGGATGTGAATCCATTTACTCTACATTTACTCAGGAATTCAAACAAAGAAAGTAAAGCAGCTTCACTTTTCCTTCCCCTCTCTGTAACTCCTTCACTTTCTCCATGGATGTTGTTTTCATATAACACAGCAAATGTGCAATTTCTCAGCTCACTAACACATTACCTGAAAGGGTAAAACGCTCCTGTGTTTACAGTTTTGCTTACAGCACCTGTTCGGCACAATATTATAGCACCTTCCCTTCTGTTTCTGAAATGAAGAAGTGTGTGCGAGCAATTAAGCCGCATGTGAGAGACAAGATTCCCTCTAATTCCCTTACATTTGTCACAGTCAGAGGCGTTATTTTAAAAACACACGCCACTCGATATTCCTCTTCCAGAGCGGTGATCTCTGTTCATTTCCACAAGAAAGTCACATAAAGGCATCTGATCCACATACTTTGCCTCCTCAGATGGGCCTCTTAACACCTCATGAATTGCTGATGCATTGCAGGTTTAACAGACCGGCTCCAGTTCTTCCAGTTATAATGCCTTTCAAATGCTGATCCAGGATGCCCTTGCCACAACAGAACCAGCAAAGCCTAGAAAGCCTCAGGACAGAGTGGGCTGCATAAGACACTAACAGAGAGCAGAGAGGAGAGCAAAGCTCTATTGGATAACTGCCTGGCTTTTTCCACAGCACTTGACCCTGGCACATACACCTCCCCTCCTCCTCCCCGCACCTCCTCCACCTTCTTCTTCCTCCTCAGCACCGGCAAATGAAGTGTCCCCGCTCTCGGCTCTGATCCTGAGAACCTATGACAGCCAAAGCCTTCCTGCTCTCTGAAGTAAGCCCTGGCAGCGATAGGCTAGTTTACTATTCCCCTCTCCAGCCCGAGCTGCAAGGCATGAACACGGGCGAGACAAAGCCTGTGTGACTGCGGTGAATAGAAAGACGGAGGGAAATAGGAGGAAAGGAAAGAGGGGTGCTTGACCTTATCTGTCAGAGTGTAACTTCGAGTGTACTTAAGGTGAGGAGCGCTCCACTGGCGTACTGGGATTTAAGACAGGAAGGAGAAAGAAAACAGACAATGAATCAAGTGACTTTTAGATAATTGTTTTAATGTTCCAAAAAATGAAGATTGCACCTCTCATAAGTCATACACAGCAATGTAACACCTTACCGCTCCGAAATTCAGTAATCACATTACAGTTGCTAATCAAACAATTACGTCGTTACTTGGGTCACGTAAGTTCTTCAATTATCTGACAAAATATTTCGGAGACTCTTCCTCACGAGGTATAACCTGTTTTAACAAGAGCATAGGTCTGCATATGGACAGTAGGGTGATGCCCCTACCAGTATTTCGGGAGGACCACATTGTCCGTACCAGTATTTGAGCGAAACTGTTTACTCTGTGCACGAAAATACGGGACAAGTTGCGTCTCGTATTGACTCAGTATGGGACAGTGCATTATATTTTGATCGTGTATAATGCCTGATCCATAATAGCCTATTTTTTATACTTTGAACTGTCACTTATTGCCTCAAGTTTGTGTTCTCCTTTTACCAGAGTGCAGGAAGTGACATTTTTGACCCTCAAAATTGAAATCTAATGTATGAAATGAAACCTAGTGACAAACACATCAAATAACCTGGAGTATTCTACTATAAACCATAGTTATATGACGTTTTTAAGGGGCTGTTTTTCCCTTAAAGTCTGTTATCATCTTGGTGTTAGGAAGGTGAGTCTCTTACATTATTTTTGCCACTTGATATATTACCTTGAGGCTATCAATATTGGTGCTAGGCGGTGTTAGGAAGGCGAACCCCTTATATATATTCATATAGTTTAATTTCAAGGCAATTAAAGGCTACTGCGGCGCCGCCTTGAGTTTCCTGAGCCTTGTTTTGTGCTGATATGTGGGCAAAGACTGTGCATCTCAGGCGATGTTGCGGAGTAATGCAAAAGTAATGTAAAGAGTAGTGTCATGAATTACTTTCTACAGGGAGTTAAGTGAAAGTAAAGTAATGCACTACTTTATAGGAGCTACAAATCATGTGTAACATGACTTTTCTAGAGGTACGACCCCAACACTGTTAATAGATGCTTTATAACCTATTACTACTATTTATTCATGTTAATAAATCATATATTATTGCTTTATTGATCTGTTATAAGCCGTTAATAGACACAGATTTGCCATATTGTGGCTGATATATATCCTCCTCTAACCTTTTTAATTTATCTTGATGGCTCACTGGAAAGTGGTAAATGTTTAATCAGCAACTCGTTAACTTTACTGTTACTTGAATGTTAATTAAAACACATTAACATGTAGTGTTCTCACGACCAAAAGCTTCTTACTGATAAATTAATAATTCACTTATAGCCACTTGTTTTATTTATGTTAATAAGTCATTTATTGATTTAATTGATTTTCAATAAGCTATAAACAGAAGCAAAATTTGTCATTTTGCTAGAAATTCCTGTGGTTGATGTTTATTCTTCTCTGATCTTTGTAATTCATTTTGACAGTTCACTGGAAAGTGATAAACCTTTAATTCGTGGCTAATTAACTTTACTGTTAAATGTTAAATAAGTGTTAATTAAATGTTTATTAAAACACATCGACAAAAAGTGTTCTCACATCCTGGCAACCAAAAGCTTCTCATTACTGAATTAGCACTGAACTTCGCTTCACTTATTCATGTTAATGACTCATGCATTAGTGCTTTATTAATCTGTAATAACCCATTAATACAAACAAAATTAGAGATGTGTGAGAAGCCCCTGTGGCGATGTATATCCTCCTCTGACCTTTTTAATTCATCTTGATGGCTCATTGGAAGGTAATAAACCTTTAATTAATGACGTAATAACTTTACTGTTAATTGTTTATTAAAGTTATTAACAAAGAGTATTCTTAAAACCTGGCAATCCACAGCTTCTTATTAATAAATATACCGAACTTGTGACCGTTTGTTTTACTTATGTTAATAAGTGATTTATTAATGCTTTATTGATCTGTTCTTGATCTTTAATCTGATGTATATCCTCCTCTAACCTTTTAAATTCATCTTGATGGCTCACTGGAAAGTGAGAAACCTTTAATTTACAGCTTAGTAATTTTATTGTCAATATTAAATTAGAGTTGATTAAATGTTTATTAAAATGCATTAACAAAGAGTGTTCTTTCAACCTGGCAACCAAAAGCTTCTGTATGATAAATTAATACTGAACTTGTAATCACTTATTTATGTTAATAAGTCATTTATTATTGCTTTATTAATCTTTAATAAGCCATTAATACAACCAAACTTTGCCATGTGTGAGAAATCCATGTGGCGATGTATATCCTCCCCTACCTTTTTAAAATGAATCTTGATGGCTCACTTGAAGGTAATAAACCTTTAATTAATGACTTAATAAACATTAATAGTGAAGTTAGTAAGCGTTAATTGAATCTTTATTAAAGCTTTTTAACAAAGATTGTTCTCGCAACCTGGCAACCAAAAGATTCTTAATGATAAATAAGTATTTAACTTGTGACCATTAGTTTTATTCATGTTAATAAGTCATTTATTGATGCTTTATAGATCTGTAATAATCATGTTGTCAAAAATCCCTTTGATTACTCGTCAAATGCTAAATTCTCCTTAATGACACACTAGAAGGAGGAAAACATGATGAATTGTTTATTAACATTATTATTAGTGGTAATTATGTTTTATTTTAATGCAGTTTAAATGTTAATTAAAATCAATTAAAACTTTTTGCGGTTGTTGACTTTCCAACAATCTGGCAACCAATAAGTTATCATTTTGACGCTGGCCTGTGAAGCATTAATGAATGATTTATTAACCATTAATAAAACCTCTATACCGTAGGCTACCATTAACTTACACCTTGTTACAAAGACATACTGTATTGTGAAGTTTCTATTGAAAGGTGCTCTGCAGGTGATCCATCCACTGGTCTGTTATGGTCCAGTCCAGAGTTTCCACCCATTACAGCCTTTGTAGCCTTTACAAGGCCCCTTACAAACAGATTATCATCAATCCACAGCGGTAAAGCAATCATGTCTCTCTAAGACAGATTGCTCTGTTAAGGTGCTCCATAATTTAATATCCCTCTCGTTCTTCACCTCCCCTCGTTCTCTCCCTCCTTCCCTTCCCTCCATCAGCCTGGCAAAGTCATGCTGAGTTTCTTAAAATGTATTAAATTATGATGTGTCATGAAACTAATTCTCTCCCCGGAGTATGAATCACATGACGGATCCCTCTCCGGCCTTACCTTTGACACACTGTATGCACATAGCGCGGTAATAGATTAAAATTAGCCTCAAGTTCCTTAAATTATTGACCCTGGGCCCGTTTTTCGCCTCCTGTCAGCAATCAGTTTACGGGGAGGTGTGAGTGCTAATGCTAAATGGAGGGATGGAGGGAGGGGGTGGGGGCACTTTACTTCACCTTGCTGTCAAACCGGCCCGTTAGTCTTTCCTAAAGACTTCTGTTGAGCATGTGGGGAAATGAATGGATGAGCGGGAGGTGGGACTTAAGTTTCGGCGTTACAGCACTACATCAATGAAATGGCTTGTTGGTGCACTCTTAATAATGTACCTTTAAAAATTCATGGGGTGGAATTTGAATTAATTCAATTTTTAATACCCACCATTTATTATTAAGCCTTTTCCAATGAATATTTCACATTCTAATCTTATTAACAGGACGGAGTGTTAAGACTTTCTTTGCCACACAACAGATATTCCTTAACTTGTGTTTACCCACCATAAACCTATTCTGGGGTGGCCTCCGAAAATCCAATTGGACGAAATGAAGAAATTAGTATGCATGGTGCTCAAATTAAAAAGGACATTTTTGCAGTTGCTCATTTGTATGCTTTATTAAATTTGACGCGTGCTCAAGTCAGTAAGAAATCCTTGACCTTCAGTGTCGCCTATATACACCAGATGATGTGTGTATAGCTTGAGAGTAACTTATGCAATCCTGAATGGGATCTATTTGAATCCAAATGTCTCTTTAGCCACATATACACTCCAGCTAACAGGCCACCAGGCTCAATTTATGTGCTACTGTTTTATTAATTCCTAACAACCTGCAGCAGAAACAGAAAAGTCAGTGTTTTCTTTTCAATTTTCCCTGACTTGCCTCTCTGTGTAGACCCCGCACATCCCACAGGCTGTTGTTATGGATCTCTGAGTGTTTTCGCTCATTTTTTTCCCCCTCCTCCTCCTCCTCCTCTCAAGCGACACAATATCTTTGTTTACGTGGTTATATCCTCCTAGAGGGTCAGATCACCTGCGTTTGTATACACAGGTCAGATCCGTGGGGAGTTGTCACCGGCTCTCAGTGTCTCTAATGAACTCCAGCTGTTTGACTGACAGACGGGTTATAGGCCAGGAGTAGACTGCGGTGCAAAGTGCCGAGCTGCTGTGTGTGTGACTGATTGGATACATGCTTAATGAAGCGACATGCACACACAAGATACACAGTGTCATAGATCTGTTTGGGGGCATGTTGGGGGGGCTGCGGAGAGCGTATGTCACATGTAAATTGTTTGTGTAGTGGTATTTGCAAGCACAGGAGCGAGAGCAAGGATGCTGCTCTATTTACAACTCCGTCCAGTGTGAACTGTTGTCTGTGGAAGTGATTTTCAACCAACTCGTACCACAGGGGGTGCTTCTGCAGTTGCCAGGGGATACGTGGAAAGATTGTGGAGTAGCTGAGCTAATTTGAGAAGATGAAAATTTCTATTTGCTAGAAAAATATATCCACATATGGAGTCGGCTGTAACACTTGAGCACTGTGTGAGAGTGTGTGAAAAATAGCAACAGTAACAAGCCAGCAGAGAGGTCTCAGTGTATTGGATAAAAGGTTGTAGTAGAAAACTAACATGAGAACAGCTGAAATAGTGCAAAGTTAATGGCAAAAAAACTGTAAAGTAATGGTTAAACAGCTAAAATGGTAAGCTAAACGTAAAGGCTAAATGGTTGAAATGGCTAAACATTGTATTTAAGCAGCTAAAATAGCTAAAAGTAATAGTTTAACAGTTAAAATATTAAAAGTCAACAAGTCCCCTCACCCATGCGACCACATAGGTGTTATGTTCCTACCTCTGAATACGACCCACAGGTGCGTTTCCTAAATTAGCGCACCCACCAATGGACAACAGAAAGCTCGTATATGTACGTTATTGTTCACAGTTTAAAACGCTTGGGTAACCTATGAAACGGTAACCTATGTGTGTGACTAAGTTTATGTATTGTTGCATATCTCACCTGAAATGTGTAAAATAACTTGAATCAACATACTATGCTACTTTGTAGAATAACTTTTTGTTGACTTTTGGTTTCACAAAGGACACAAACTTAAGTCCCCTGGATTAAAGTCCTGTGGTGTTTGCCCCATCAACCTGTCGTCCGTCACACCAGAAGTGGACTCTCTTGCCCTTTATACTACATGGCCTGTCGACTTAAATATGGTAAATATAGGTTTTAATTTCTGCTTGTTAAAACCTATGTTGTTGTAAGTGGACAGTCTCCTAAAAGAAATGGTTAAGCAGCTGTAACAGCTAAATGTAGCCCAATGATAAACAGTTGAAATAGCTGAAAGTCTGTTTAGTGGTTGAACAGTTTAAATAGTTATTCATTATGGTTAAACAGATGACATAGTTAACTAAAAGCAATGGTTAAAAAGTTAAAATAGCTAAAATTAGGCCGATCCTAATTGTCACACAGTTAAAATAGTAAGATAAATGTTGAAACAGTTAGCGATGTTCAACAGCTGAAAAAGCTAAAACTGAGCCTATTAAAATGGAAAAACAGTTGAAATAGTTAGCTGAAAGTTGGAATAGCTAAAAGTAGGCACATACTAATTGTTAAGCAGTTAAAGTAGTTAGCTGAAAGTAATGGCTAAATCGTTGAAACAATTTGCTGTGGTTAAACCATTGAAATAGCTAAAAGTCAGCTGTCCTAACGGTTAAACAGTTGAAATAGTTAGCTAAAAATAAAAGATAAACAATTCAAATAGTTAGCTAAAGGTTTTGGATAAAAAAATAGAATAGTTAGCTTAAATTAATGTATAAATAGTTGAAACAGTTAGCTAACAGTAATGGATAGATGCTTGAAATAGTTAGCTAAAAGTAATGGATGAACTGTTGAAACTATTAGCTATAGTTAATTATACAGTTGAAACAGCTAAAGGTCAGCCTAGCCTAATTGATGAACTGTTGAAATAGTTAGCTTAAAGTGATGGATTAATGGTTGGAATAGTTAGCTAAAAGTAATGGATAAGCAGTTGAAATAGTTAGCTACAAGTAATGGATGAACTGTTGAAACAGTTAGCTAAAAGTAATGGATAAATAATTAAAATAGTTAGCGAAAAGTACCTATAGCTATACAGCTTAGCTATACAATTGAAATAGCTAAAAGTCAGCCTAGCTTAATGGATAAACAGTTGAAATAGTTAGCTAAATATGGTGGGTGAACTGTTGAAACAGTTTGCGAAAAGTAACGGATGCACTGTTAAAACAGTTGGCTAAGAGTCGTGGGTAAACAGTTGAAATAGTTAGATAAAAGTAATGGATAAGCAGTCGAAATAATACGCTACATGTAATGGATAATTAGTTGAAAAGTTAGCTAAATGTAATGGATGAACTGTTGAAATAGTGAAAAATAATGGATATTTAGTTGAATTAGCTAAAGGTAATGGATAAATAGTTAAAATAGTTAGCGAAAAGTAGCTATAGCTATACAGCTTAACTATACAATTGAAATAGCTAGAAGTCAGCCTAGCCTAATGGATATTTAGTTGAAATAGTTAGCGAAAAGTAATGGATAAATAGTTGAAAAGTTATCTTAATGTAATGGATGAACTGTTTAAAAAGCGAAAAGTAATGGATATTTAGTTGAAATAGCTTCACGTAATAGATGAACAGTTGAAATAGTTAGGTAAGAGTGGTGGATAAACAGTTGAAATTGAATTGAACAATACTTAGAAATGTCCAAGCAAAGTTTCTGGAGTGGACAAACAGGAGCTAACCCGCAGGCATACGTAATAAGCAGTGTTTGTCACTCACTCTCACTGCCAGAGGGGTGAGACACAAGTCCCATACTCCAACTTTAAACAATTGAAATAGCTGCTGAGCGTCCTGACCTAAACATCGGCAGTTTGAATGTATGGAAACATTATCAAAATCCAAAATTAGCCAACATCCACTTTAATGTACTTAATTGGCTTGCATGACACCATAAATCAAAATCAGTTAAGTTAAGTTAAGTTAAGTTAAGTTAAGTTAAGTTAAGTTAAGTTAAGTTAAGGTACTTGGTTAATTGGATGGGGTTGTGGGGTCAGAAACCATCGGTCTGTGGTATGTTTATGGGTTTTTTTTTTACAGCGTTTTATGCAGTCATTAGTTTCAAGAGTATTATCTGTCAAGGTTTATTCCATGTAAAAACATTAAAATCAAAGCCAACCACCGAGCCCCAGACTGTAGCATTATATCTTTACAGTATACGTTTTACAGCATGAACTTTGTCTTCTCCGTTTAAATGCAATCTAGTTGGACGCAGAGGACTGCCCTTGAAAAAGCATCACTCATATTCTCCATCAAAACAACTCTTTTGGCAGCCGACTCAGAGGAATCCAGGGCAATATAACAGAAAATAGTCAACATCTCATACTGTCGCTGTCCTTCTGCAATGCTTTTTTTTTGTTTGTTTTTCATTTTTCTTCTTTAATGACGAATACTCGAACCTCAGGTGTGTAGTACCTCGATCTGTGTGGCTTTGTTGTCTTGTCAGTGTCATGACTTTGAAGTCATATTTTACATTGCACAATGCTCATTTCCTTTCTTTCTGTTTTTTAAAATATTTATTTATTTATTTGCCCCTGGCAGTCCAATATCATTATTTTTCCCCCCGAATGAAAAAAGAAGGAAATGACGGTGATAAAAGAAGGAAAAGAGAGAGAAAGAAATCTCGCCTGTGCCAACTTTTCCACCAATTCTTGACTCGTCTGAAAACTCAGTTACTCTTTCAATTATTCTAAACTAGAAAGATCTCTCCAAAGAGGTGACAACACTGACAAAGCTAGTGTAACATCTATCAGCTTGGAAATAATTTGATGTCAGTCACTTTTTATTTGTTGCATATCGAGGATAGTGGTGGCAGAATTGATTCGCAGTGACACATTTTTCGAGGGGGGGTAACACAAAGAGAGGAAATGAGAAAAGGTTGTGATTTACCATGCAGCGATCCCTTTATTCTGTCCTTCAAGTTAATTGGAGTGCCCCAGCTAGCGCCTTACATAGCCCATCAGATTGTTAGCGATGACAACAGTGACTTCTCATGTTGTATCATTAAGGTATTTATGTGTCGCCCCTCAAGTCAATACTGGTTGAATTCCACAAAATGGCAGCTGGCGTGTGCAGCGACTCGTCGTTTTGGGTCCGACTGACAGGAATCCGGCGCGTGCGACATTGCAGCAGATTTGTTAACAGCAAGCTCCCAATTTTATTTGATGTAATCCTGTCCCACTTCATTGTGGGGATCTGAAGCCGGAGCGGGAGAGACGGAGCCGGAGAGCTTATCTTTATGACTGTGTGTTGCAGTTGGCACCAGAATCTGTGGTGTGATATTCAGCGGCGGCCGGCGAGTCACACTGCGCCAGAGATCACTCCCGCTGCTCTCCCAAAACAAACTACAGACATAAACACACGTGCACGCTCACAGGTGCCAGGGGTGGCCCCGCAGATGCACACATACAGTAAAAGCACACACACACACTCCTTCTCTTAGTCATGAACGCAGCGTACAGTATACTCCTCGCTCTAATGACTCTGTTTCATTCTCTGTTCATGGCTGTCCGACTCTGACTGCTGCTAATGCTGCTACCGCTGTGTTAACAGCAGATAAATGGCACCGCTCATTTTCTAGATTACATTAGATCTCCAATCAAGAGGTAATGGGTGTTGTCATGGCAACCACATCCAACAGGCAGTGGAGGACGTGGTGGGGGGAGAGAGGAACAAGCAAGGTTGAAGACTCCAAATGTACTTAAAACAAATGAATCATATACTGGATTTTTTTTTTTTCGCCTCCACTTTCCAATTTAATTCCCGCTCCTTTGTCAGAAATGAGACGAGTTTTACTTCAAGTGTGGCGTTAATGGGCTTTTCTTTAAACTCCTTTCTTTGATTAGATACAGAGAGGAGAATTTAAAGGTTTGGTGTGAGGATATAGGGGGATATATTGGCAGATATGGAATATGATATAATAAGTATGTTTTCTTCAGTGTATCACCTGAAAATAATAATCAGTGTGTTTATGTTACCTTAGAATGAGACATTTATATCTGTATAGGGAGCAGGTCCTTATCTACAGTTGCACTTCCATGTTTCTACAGTAGCCTAGAACGGACAAACCAAACACTGGCTCTAGATTTGCGTTTTTGCGTTGGCCACCAGACAGCCCCAGTTGGCTTGTGCCTCCCCAGTGGTTGGCCTCAGTTTTTGGACCTAATCAGAGCTCTACTTCAGTGTTCATTGTTCAGGAGGTTTTTACTGGGAGCCGAATTATCCGCAGATGTCTCCACCTCTCCAAAACAAACAAACCAGGTCATTAAAACCTCTAAAAACACTCAATAAAGCGATTTCACATTACAAATCAGTGTTTCTCCAATGCTGTTTGGTGTGTTGGAGACAGTCCACTAGCGTAGCACCAGCTAATGTGTGCTCACCTTTGTTCTCTGATAACTCAAGATATAGAGTTTCAGGAGATTTTTATGGGAGCTGAATTATCCACAGAGGTCTCTTCGTCTCCAAAACAAACTGACGCAGTGATTTAAACCGGCAAAAACACGAAATGAAGTAGTTTAATATCACAAATAAGTGTTTCTTCTATGCTGTTTGACACGTCACAGACAGGCCGTTAGCTTGGCACCTGCTAATGTGTGCTCAGCTTTTTTCCCTGATAACTTCAGATCTAGATTTCCAGGAGATTTTTACAAGGAGACGAATTATCGGCAGAGGTCTTTTTGTCTCCAAGACTGACCGACTTGGTGATTTAAACCAGTAAAAACACTGAATAAAGCAGTTTCACATTACAAATCAGTGTTTTTCCGATGTTGTTTGGAACATCACTGATGGGCTGCTAACTGCGGCTAACTACCACTCCGTATGTAGGTATAAACGGCTCATAATTCACGAAAGAAATGTTTGTTATATTCCATTCCTGCCAATATATCCCCCTAAATCCTACACTGGACCTTTAAATCAGCTGGTCCGTTTGTTTTGGAGAGGAACAGACCTCTGCGGATAATTCGGCTCCCTGTAAAAACCTCCTGAACAATGAACACTGAAGAAATTCTAACCGGGAGCTCAAGCTGGGAACCCATGAGAAGTTTCAGCTGGTTGCAATGTGCAATCCTCACCACTAGATGCCACTAAATCCCACACACTGCTCTTGTAAAAGATGTTTATTTCCACCTGGGTACGGCTGAGAAACAAGACCTGAGCTGTTATAATAAAACCTGAGTGATCTCTGTAGGTGGGATATAAAATAATAACCAGTCAGACAGGTCACAGTTGCTTGTTACATTTCACTCACTGTGCATGTACAGGCCTCACAAACACATGCACACAAATTCTTGTATCTGGGGCGAGCTGTTTAGCATGAAGTGTTGAGTCTCATTTCTTTTCATACTTTTTAATTCTTTTGACAAACTTCCACCCCTCTGGATATACTTCACTGACAAACAAAACACATCTGAATACCTCCTTTCAGGAAGAGCCTCTTTTATTTCTGCACTTGCACTAACCCTCGCAGATTGACTCCAGGACAAAGATCCAGCACACATCGAACTGACAGCATGAAAGGCTCGATAATTTTTGCCCCAGAAGATACTGATACATTTTATGGGATTGCTTTGTCTCACATGACCTGATGTAATGTGACAGGAAAGTGCGGTGTATGAAACAAGGAGTGTGTTTGTAATACAAATGAGATGTCTCTCTGACTCTCTCTGGATGTCTGCTGTGGTTTAAAAGAACTGATGAAAAAATAAGTCAACATGAAACGTCTACTTAAGGATTAGCAGATACCTTCTATTCCTCTCTTAGTGATCTACACACATTATATAGAGCAGAGGTCCTCGGTGGTTTCCTCTGTCTTATTATCACATTACAGTCACAACTATGACTCCATTTACACCTATTAACATCTTGACACATTATCTGGATAATGACGTCTAATAAGGAGCAGATAAAGGCCTGAAATGCCTTTTTAGGCAGGCTGATTCTTCCAGGTCTGCTAAGCTAGTTAGCTTTCAGTAGACACATTATGTGTTTTCATTGGGTTAGATTCAGCTACAGCTTTATATTTAGTTATGTAAAATAACAAAGTGATGATGCTTTTGTAGTCAAAATGTTTTTCAAAAGAAAAAGCAACAAAACTGGTTGCGTTTTAGCAAGTCATCGCTGTGTTCCCAGCGGCTTCTTAGCCATCACACAGGTGTTTTTAGGAGCCTGTCGCTGTTAATCGACTGGAGTAAGTACAGTGAAAAGTGGTTGTTTTTTTACGAAGACATCGCTGTGTTTCTTGCTGGATTGTGCCCATAAAACTAGTTATTTTAGGTCAAAATGTGATCTGTCCCCAACCATTATCAGGTAAGATACAATAGGATAAGATAGAACTTTACTTATTACAGCAGGAAATAGCTGTGCAGCACTTGCAATACAAAGTTGGGAGTACAGTATAGATACAAAGAGTGCAATATACAAGGACTAAAATAACATAGCAGATAAAACAAATGTATAGTGAATATAATGTAAAAACTGAAGGAAAACAGGAAGGTACAAAATGTAAAACTAGCTAACAGTGAGCAGTAGAAGTAACAGTAAACCGAATGTTTTGTTGTTTATAAATGACCAAGTTAGCCACAGTGTTGTTAAAATATAAAAAAACGTTATGTTGTGTTCACACCGGGCGCAATGCGAATTAAAGCGTTGCTTTACTCACGCAAGTTGAATGCTAGAATATTTTGTGTTGACTCGTGCATACGTGCAGATAACGCGTCATATGTGCGTGGAATGATGAATGAACTTCCGTGTCCTTTGCGTCATCCGTCCCCAGAGGATCTTAATGCTGATTGACTATCGCAAAGTTCAGATTTTTCAACTCTCTAAAGTGAATTAGTGTATGACGCAAAATCGCGCTACTTGCTTATTTCCTGTTGCTTAATTAGTGTATTTTAGCGTCATTGGCATTGTGTCCGTCATTTTCATTGCACTGCCCGGCAGGAATTCACGTCTAATCGCGTCTTAACATTGACTTTACATGTCATTCACTCGTTCACATGGGTATTTTTTTGGCAACCCTTCATTGTTTTTTTCCAATGGGGATGTGTCACCAAAACCGGGTATTTTTAGCTGAAAATAGGATCTTTTCCTAACAACAGTCACGTGGTGTTTGTGCCTAAACCTAACCACACATTAACCATTGCCTTGTTGAAACATAAATTAGGTTCAACATATCTGCTACAAAATAATGTACAAATGTAACATAGCTGTGATTTGCGGAAATGCTAGCTTAGCTTAATGTATGCTTAGCTTTAGCTACAGCTAGCCCACCAGTTAGCTTTAGCTTTTAGCTTTTTTGTAGACTAGCCCTCACTTTAGCCACATAGTTGACAATCTGAGACAATTTTACATGCAGGGAGACGTTTTACACGTACTTCCATTAACAAAACGGTTTAAGTTTTAATTATAGTAATAAAACGTTTGTCCAACCAAAAATAACCCTCCAGTTTTCATTCCTTTAAGGGTCATTCTGACCAATTAACTGTTGTTTTAAAATGTCAGATTGTTTTCTGAATTTGATTCACATAGTGTGCTAAACACTGACAAGTGGTTGAAAGAGATGGAGAGTCCGCGCTGTGTTGTGCCAAAAAACACCCCTGAGCTGTTGTAAGATCACTCTACACCATTGGCTCTTCAGTGGCAGTATTAAAGGTATACTATAAAGGCTTTTCCTCCCAAAACAATGTGTAGACTCATACAGAAGTCATCACTTAAAAACTCAAATATAGCAGCAGAGAGAATCTGGGGTTGGCTTTCACTTTCACTATTGCTAGCACTGTTGTTCACAAACAGTAACTGACAGTTCCTGCATAGTTTCCTTGCAGTTGCAGTATCTGGCTTCTGCTCGCATTGTGATCAGGTCTTAATATTAAAAAACAGAGGAGCTGACAAACTTGTTAACACAAGTTCAAGGGAAGCAGCTATTATTCTCATTTCCCCTCCTGTTTTTTATGGGTCAGACCGCTTTATCTGTGTTTTTGTATAATATTCAGAGATGTTTTTCCCACTCAAGCGATCGTTGGAAACAACTTCATTTGAAATACTCGAGCGTCTGTGCACTCTTTCTTTCATTAACACCATTTCCAGACCTTTGAAAAGCCTTGACATTTACTTTGCTGTTTTCACCCAACAGACTGCACTGGCTCTTTAAAAAATTGGGAGCAAAATGCTTATGTCTTTGTCAAACACAGGGGCTGAGATTCAGCGCTGCCTCTGACATCTGACGTGTCAAACTAAACTACATCGCTGCACTGAATTTTTCATAATTCTTTTTTTTTTTTTTTTTTTTTTTTTCCTCCGCTAGCAAACCAACAACAATGCACTTTTCCTCCCCACCCCTCCCACACAGTTGCAGCTCTCTTGTTGTCTTCCTCTATCACAGTTGTGAGGAAAATATCACCTCAGGTCTCACCTTTCAAATGTTGAGGAAAATGCTCACAATCCTGACAGAAGCTCTAAACAGTTTGCCCCCCTGTAAATATTAAGCTTTGTGTGTGAGTGAGGAGTCTGGGAGGCAGCCATCACAGAGCCGCAGGGTAAACACGCAAACCTTGATTAACTCGTGTAGCGCCTCATTTTTTATTTTTTTATTTTCCCTAGGAAAGCGCTAACTCTGCTGGCTCATACTTTTATACATAGCTTCTTGTTTGTTTTTGTGCTTTTAGGAATTGCTGTTGATGTAAATTTGTGAAAGAAGAGGGAGGAGAGTTTGTGGAAATCTTCTCTGGTCTGATGTCATGAGGAAGTTAACAGTGTTCCTAATAAACTGTCAGGTAGATAATGGAGTATGATTTCAAAAGGTTTCAGATAGACTCCAGTGTAGCACAGTCACTGTGAGAGGATGTTATTGGTGAGAACAGACTGTATCCAACATCTACACCCAACTCAGAGCACAAAATAAACCCAGAGAGGGAACACAACGTCCACAGAGCTGAAGAACTCTCCGAATAAAGAGGCATTATGTTTGTGTGTGTCTGCCACTGTGAGCTCTCATGCCTGCTTTTGATTGTGTTTGCGTATGTATGTGGTATTATTATGAAAGTTTCACTCTAGGTTGACATGGTTTCTATAAAACATCAGGGGCCAGTTGCACAAAGCACCTCGAGTTCAGATTTTCAAGTCCAAGTTAAGGTTTCTTGGAGATAAAATCAGTTGCTCAAAACATCAAGACTTGTCCTTAAAGCAGCTATATGTAAGAAATCTAAAGCAAATAGTTGTAAAATCCTCCAAATATGTCACAGAGACTAAGGAATAAAGTTCATATAACATACTGANCGCCCGTGGGCAAACAAATCAGTCTCCAGCGTGCCGCTGTCCAGCAACCTCGAATCTGTAGGGGAGGGGGGCGGACACGACTGCGGCAGTATTTTGAATTTGAGTGCAGTAACCGTTTTGGCCACATTCTTACATACAGCGTAGGGCTGGGCGATAAATCGATTTTATCGATCAATTCGAATTTGTAGTTTAGGCCGATTTGTTTTAATGAAAATCGAGTTTCTCTTTAAAATTCGCCACCGCCGCTCCATGCTGGGCTCTGGTAGTTCAGAGTGGGCTCACCCCTCCCCCCGCGCGCTTGATACACAAACAACATGGCAGCGAGCGCTGAAGAACTCGTTCTCAAGAAAGGGAACGAGTTCTTCAGCGCTTTTGTGTGCACACCTGTGTCTGTGTGTGGCCGAACTCCGCCGTGCACGACACAAAGAGCAGAGTAGGATTTTAGACGCGCACCGTGTAGGGACATAAATGACATACCGTTGTGTAAATAAGATAAATAAGTGTTCTCAACGCCAAGCTGGCAGACCCCCGAACCGTAGTAAAGGGACCTCCGAAGACCATTAGCTCCTTTAGCTCGTGTTAGCTTGTTGTGGCAACAACACATAAACAACGGGACTTCGTCTGCGTTAAAGAACGGCGCTTTATTTTCAGCACTGCAGGGATGATGCACAGCCTCTCTCATCAGTGTCTGACTTTTACACAGAGGGAAATAACAGCATGTAGAACTGCGTAGGCTTCTTCACTGTGGCTGCTCGATGTAAACAACAGAGCACATACCTCACTTTCTTCCTGGGGCGCATCCGTCTGACGTCCCACACAACACCGGGCGCACTAACGTCTCATACCTCCAACATCAACTACACACATACACAACTCCACACACACACACACACACACACACACACACACACACACACACACACAAGCCACACACATCAGGCTCAGCCTGTGACATAAGGCTATTTAGTTTGTTTAATAAAAGGACAAGGTATAGACCTGTTCTATAGGAAAGGTAACCTTAAATGACTTCTGTTGTGATCCAATATGATGGTAGGGGAAACATTGCCGTATGATAAGAAAGGGGTCCGGTGGAAAGCGATCACAGATGCAGTTGTGATGTATATTGCAAGAGATATGGTGCCCATATATAGGCTACTGTGGAAAAGCTGGAGTTTATTCACATGCTGAAAGTTTTGGACCCAGGTATGTGCTACCAGGCCGCAAATATTATTATTTTTTTAACTAGGAGGGGGAAATCGATTTAAATCTTGAATTGGATTTGTTGTGAAAAAATCTGAGATTTTTTTTTAGGCCATATCACTCAGCCCTAATACAGCGCCTTTAAGGTTTCCTTAAAATGTTTACCAGCGTATTATACCAGCATTTCTAAAGTGACGTCGTATATGTGCTGACTTTGTCATCAGGATGTGGAGGGGATGGTGGTTGGCGTGACACTAGATGCCTCTCAAGCTGCAGACCACTATTTGAAAACTTCATTTAGTGACACGCTGCTGTGTTTTCTGCCGCTTTTTAGCATTCATAGAGATGTTTTTTTGGGGACCCTGGCTCTTTTTTAAATGTCCTTTTAGCCTCCGAACTTTGGTATTTTTTCGCAACCTGTCAGTTTTTCCATCGGGGTTAGTGCCACAAAAAGCAGATGTTTTTTAGCACTGAGATATCGCCATTTTTTCCAGCCAGAATTGTGCCACGAAAATAGGTATTTTACCCAAAACATTATCTTTTTCTGACCGTGACCAAGTCATTTTTGTGCCTAAACCTCAACATAACATTTCAACATATCCACCACTAACTAATGTACACGTTATGTGTCCATTGTTTGCGAAAATGCACATATTTCTGCCGATAGGGTTGCTTTGTGTGCGTAAATATCGTGTAGCACCCAATGATGTAATCATTTTTTGAAAATATAATTAAATTTTCACTTAAATCTGATAGAAAATACAATAAAACCCAATGATGTAATAATTTGACCAGTTATCATAGACTGCAAAAATAATGGACGTAGCTAGCGTGACATCACCCATTGGTTTGTGGACTGGCATTTTGAAGCCTTGTGTTTGGAATTTCGGCCGTTACCTGCAGTGGTTTTCAATTTTTTTTTGATCAGGCCCCCTATTAAAATCCATGAGTGAATCCCACTATCATAATCCGTTGTGGTGCAATTGATTAAAAGTCATAAAGTTTCTACTTTTAAATGTATTTACGTATCCACGTTAGCATTTTTCAGAATTTTAAATTCAATTTAAAACCCTTTTTGAATTCAGGAAGTTTGCAAGATTGAGCAAAGCAAAGGAGACACTTCAATAAAAATAACAGTTGACTCGGATAACTGAATTTCATGGAGACTGGATCGACTGTTTTACCTTTATCACTCACTTGGGCAAAAGTAGCCACCTAAGAGTCACTCTGGTTAATGGACGATCCTTGCACAATGACTAGTCAAATGGGCGGGTTCATTTCCCGTTGATAGGGACTTTAGTTTAATGTGTCTTGCCTGATAACAATGTAACACCTGCCATCTGTTGTAAATTTAAAATTCTACATAAAGCTGAGAGTATCTGTAAAATGTTAGGACGTTTTATTACATTGTTGGTCTAATGATTGCATTATTGGGTTTTATTATATGTTTAATCAGGGTAAGTCCAGATTTTTTGGGTGCTACATGTCTTCCAAACTTCAAGCTAAGCTTCTGCAGTTGATAACAGACTCTTGGTCACAAACTCAGAGCCTGCAGACGAATTAAAGATAACCCTGTTGACATCAGCAGACATTTTCTCAGAGTTTAGAGTTTGAAGAGCTCCCTCAAGAACCACAGAAGACTTTAAGTAGGAAGTACTTGGTGACAAGTAAACTGAGCTTGTGTGTAAAACTGCCTCTTAAAAACAGAACATTTCAATATATATATTAACTCTTATGCTAATAAGTTCAGTTATAAAGTCTGTCACTGCATGACAGAATAGAACAAATGGATGCAATCGTCTTCTGGTACAGTCATTGAATCAACATGTCAGCACGTCACATGGGGACCTGATGTTTCTAATCTGCACTGTCAGATCACAAATGAATTTCATAGCAGTAAATGTGAAACAGGACCCTGTAGCCATATATATCTCTGTTTTTCTATACATATGGCAAGGCTGTTGCTGTTTTCTGATTGAAACCAAAGAACCAGGATGTGACGCGTGTAATTTAAAGGCTGTGAGTTAAACAGGCTTTTGACATACTTATCTATACCGCCTACCCACATACACACATATGCATTAACGTATTGACATACTTTGTCACATCGTCTTTGTCTTGAAGGGACAGCTGTCAAAACTTTGTATTTCACTGTATGCTATTTGTTTGTGAGGCTAGTAAGTTGCTCTCAGATGTATTATTAAGATGTATTATTGTTGATTGTGCCCAGTTCATGATTTTACAACAGTGTCCCTTGAAGCTTCTGAGCACAAACACAGCAAACACACAGGTGAACAATACGACTCCAGGTGTAGATAAATAACAATAGACCTGGCATAGACTTAGACTTGGAATTTTGGCCGACGCCATCTTGGATTTTTGGAGCCAGAAGTGACCATATTTGGACGAAAGGGTGAAGATAACACTAACGCTAGCTGCTAGCTTGGTTAGCACAGTGCATTTACAGCAAGTCCCAGGAAGTGCACCGGGCTTTGAAGCCAAATTTTTGAAGAGGCCAAATATGGAATTACAACATCTGGGTCCGTCACGTTACACTGGGCCACAAAGACCATTTCCCATAGACTTACATTGTGAAAGAGATGTCTGCAAATCAGTGGATAGGTTTTCTGAGCATCACAACCTCTGCGAAATGACTCCTTTTACTATCGAGATTAAGCTGTTCGATCTGATAACATTTAGGAGGTCTAGAAGAGCCACAAGATGAAATCATTTTGCCCCCATTCAAGTTAGCAGAGGGCTAAATTAGGAGTAAGCTCCAAAAGTCCAAAAGTCTGTAGTATGCCTACTGTATGGGCCCAACGATCAATTTTATACCCAGGAAGTCCAACAGGGCCCCATCTTGCTGATTTACAGCTATGGTTTACTGTGATAATGCTAATGCTAATGCTAATGCTAATGAGAGTCTTTTTGGACAATAAAATGCTGGTCAAGACTTTTTTAGGTGACCAAAACGTTACATTTAACTTTCATGAACTGAAAACACTGAAAAAGCGACAGCTATTTGGTGACACTATGGTGACGTTACTAAACCAGTGTTGTTGCCACGGTAGCGACTTGTCAATGGATGGCACCTAGCTGTTACTTAGGCCCTGTCTATGTGTATATAGTTTTTTTTGTGTGTTTATATAGTTTTTTTTTTTTTTTAGTAGAGTTTTAGGTCACGAAAACAGAGACTTTTTAAAACGTCTTCCAAGAAGCATTTTTTTTTAAAAACTGGTTACTTTGTATCCCAGTAGGTATGTAAACTTGAGCGTTTGAGAAACGTTTGCACATGCCCATTGATTCTTTGTATAATGAGTCTACCCTAGAAACAACAACAACAATGGTGGCCCACCGGGTTGCTTACGTTTTGTTCGCATTGCTTTAGACTTTACTACCTGCTGAAGACAATTAATACCGGTGACTGTTTGGGGTTGTGTTTGCCTTCTAGTGTGGACGGACATATTAGAGACCAAACCTGTTTTTCGGACTGGGCTGTAAACATGTTCATTTCTGCTGTATTGTTCGGCATTGTTACACGAAGGTCTATGAGGATTGACTCACTCTTGGAGTCACCCTCTAGTGGTAATTAGAGGAACTGCAGTTTTCAGCACCTCTTCGTTGGCTTGATCTTTCAGCCCTGGAGGTCGCCGCTTGGCTACAACTGATTCATACTGACACTATCTTACATGTTCATTGGCCACCCAGCTCATCAAACCTGGCCTGAACAAAGAGTTAATATTTATCGCCTGTTTTGAAATACCTGCCCAACGATTCCTTTAGAAAAATGGTTTCATAATGGAAGCCCGGCCTCTTTGTCCCCATGGAAGAGAACAATACCTATCTTCATTAATTATGACTTAATGAAATACAAAATTGCCCCAGGTGCTGTTTGACTGACAGGTATTCTTACAACATAGGAAAGCCCCCTGAAATGTATATAGGCTTCGCACTACAATGTTACCCTCTAATTGGCAATTTACCACCCGCTCAATAGTCAGGATTGCTTTCTCAGTGTCTGCGGAGGTATTAGCAGTAGTGTTTCTCAACATCCAGATTAATTTCTTAAAAGCCGGCCTTTTAAAAAAAAAAGTGTCTGGCTTGCAAATAAAGGGATGTGATTTAAGGGGGGAAAGTGCTTGTCTTGGAAGTATTGTGAAAGGGCTTCGAGGAAGTGAGGGAGGGGGGGGGGGGGGTGTTGATGGAGAAAGACGAGAGAGGGANTGTGATTTAAGGGGGGAAAGTGCTTGTCTTGGAAGTATTGTGAAAGGGCTTCGAGGAAGTGAGGGAGGGGGGGGGGGGGGTTGATGGAGAAAGACAGAGAGAGGGAGAGATAGGAAAACAGAGAGAGAGAGGCAGAGGCCGGGAGCATTAAACCCCAGTGAAATAAATTTGCTTAGCAGGTACTTCTGTTGGAGTCGCCTCCACTGAAAGAGGAGATCAGTCTTGCCCGTTCTGCATTGCCATTTCATCTAAATCCCTCTCTCCATTTTTTTTTTCATGAGCTCGGGAATCTGTCATTCACAGGCCATTCATTTTTAACGCACTCGCCATTAATAGACACTATAAATACTCCAGTATATATGGTTTATACACCCAGCCAATTCTGACGCCTCCACTGCAAACACTTCATGAGGAATGAAGCTGAAATAATAACTTGATTGATGGGTTAGACAACAGGAAATCAAACAGTTTTGATAAACAATAAATCTTTTAAAGTGCCCCTCCAGTTTTAAAGTATGTAAAAGTAGGAATTAATCTAATATTATTTTGTTTAACATGGTTTTAAGCACATTAAAAAAAGCTTGGAGATAGGTCTGGCTATAGACCCTTTCAGTGTTTATAAACAGCGATGATGCATTCTATGGGCGGAGCAAACTGGTGGCAGAAAGGGACAGTAGTACTGTCAGTAGCTGTGTCTCAATTCAGGGGATGCAGACTTTGAAGGCTGCATTTGAAGACCGATGGCGACACATTGGGGCGACCAAGGCTGTCCAATTTTGAAGGCACCTTCAAATGCTGGCAACCAGAATTTGAAGGATGCAATGGATGAATCTTTCGTGGCCCAGCCTATCCCAAGGTACCTTGCCAGAATCAGAGTCAGGGTAGTGTTGTGTCAATTTGCGCACTGCCATTTTGCACTCACCAGAAGTGACGGCGGCTTTTCTTTTAACTGCCTCTTCCTCTTGTTCGTATTCTTTTTAAATAGTGAATTGAAAACAGGCGTTGGACCACTATCTCCGCCCACACATAAGCCAGACCAAGGCCACAACCTCACTGCTGATTAAAATGTGCTGCCGTAGCTAGGAGCAAGTTAGCTAGCTAGCAAATACTAATGTAAGCTAGCAAGTTAATGTTAGCACTCGCATTATTGTTCACGGAACGAAATCAATACAGACCCAACAAACATTACTGACGGCTTCTATTCGACAACAGTATTGGTACTAAGTGCAAAAAAACGTGTGTAACATACCATGTGTATAACATGGCAGGGTTCATTAATAGCTAGCTCAGGCTCCTTGTTGTCCCGAGCCGCCATGTCAAAAGTTGAAAATTTTACTACGTCACAAAGATGGCGACTGTTTTGAGTGCGTCAGTAGTACACTGCAGTTCTTGTACTATGCAGTGTGAACGAACTTTACACAGTTGCGCACTCAAAATATTAAGTGTTTAATACAGAAGTGTGTGATTTGAGATAGACTGTCAGATTTTAGGGAGGTGCACAGACGTCACCTCCTTCATAGAGGAATGTGAAAACACTGCTCTAGTGACAAACTTTTCACAGATACAAGTCAGTAGAGTCAAGGTTAGACATTTAAGGGAACATAAAAAGAAGAAAAACACATGTTTGAGTGAAGGGGGACTTAAAATTCAAACAGAAATACTAAAGATTTACTGGTATATTTGTCTGATGGTAGTAAAGTGCTCCAATGTCAATGTTTGACGGTTTTCTGGTTGGACGTAAAACATAATCAATTGGAAAAATTATCAGCAGGTTATTGAAAATAATTGTAAAGTTTCAGCCCCTAAATTTCAATTTTACACAACCTGGGTTTTATTTTCAGAGTTTTTCCATCATTCCTATCAGTACTAATATCATTGCACTCACCTAATTAATAGAGATCAAGAGCTGCTCAGGTTAGCCAAACTTATTAGGGGGAAAACGAATATTAAAACTCTCAACTATCTGTAATTTGCCAATTACCTTCAAATAGAGTGGCTTATTTAATTTGCAAACTGAGTTTGCTCAGACTTTCACATATTACTCTGTGAGTACAGCGTGTATCATCACTGCTAGAAAAGGCCCACACTACAAAGATAAGACCCAAGTTGTATTACACTGGTATTTCTCTGTATATAGGTAAGTATGACTGTTCAGAGTTCAAGTAGTGATGTCATACAACTTTTTTCGTATATACAGTTGTACTCCCCAAGACCCATAAACAGTCTTTGATGTGTAAAATAGGTACACAATGACTACAAATATACGGTTTGTTAGCCATGCATATCATATCAGTTTCAGAGACTGTTGAATAAGGACTTAAATATATAAGACGTAATATTCCTGCCTTAAAATTTCTTAAAAAAACCCAAACAAAACTAGGCTGATGTTATATATTGTAATTATCCCAAACATTTCCAACAATCCACCTCCCCAGAAATGTAACCACACATTGCAGCGACACAGACCTCCTGTCTGTTTCTGTAAGCTGAAACCATTTCCCTCAGTGGAAACAAAGCTTTTATTTACTTTAATTTCACAGATAAGAAACAATAAATTGAAAAGACAACAAAGCCTCCGCAAAAATAGCATTTTAAGTCTTGTGTGTGATTTATCATGGCTTCATATGAGTAGAGGAAATCTCTGCTAGCTGCTAGGCTAATTTATACAATGTAAAATGCCATAGGCTTGTGCTAATAATGTTAGCATGTTGTATTTGTTTGGAAAACGTGTTTAGTATAAGACAGTTGTTTTGTCAGTGAACCTTGTGAGCTGTAATGGAGCCAAATTTTGTCACGTTACCTTTGTTAAATGTTGCTGTTGTCCCTGGCTTCATATGAGTAGAGGAAAAGTCCACTAGCTGCTAGGCTAATATGTACAATGTAAAATGCCATAGGCTTGTGCTAATAATGTTAGCATGTTGTATTTGTGGGGAAAATGTGTCCAGATAAAGACAAGTGTTTGTCTGTGAATGCTGCGAGTTATAGTGAAGCTGATTTATGCACTTGTGTTTGAAATTGTCTCTATTAAGAAATGTTGAATGTGTGTTTAATGTGTGTTGTGTGTTTTGAATCAACTAAACTTTACAGCACTTCACAGAAACCTCCGCCACCAACTAGTGGTTTGGAGGTGTAACTGCAGAGTGACACAGACACACCACCGCACAAGTATAAATGCTTACAATGGCGTAGGCCACGTGTGTGTAGTATGACGTCAATATGTCAACAAGTTAAGAATATTTAATCAGAAAAAATACATATTTGTCATTGTTCTATATTATTATTTGTAATACAGTAATACAGGTCAGTGAACTCTGCATCATGCATGTGCTGAGGAAACTTTTTTGTGGCAGTGGATGACATTATTTATATGAATGATACTAGAAACAGTACTGTACTGAGTGAAATAATCATTCTGATTGTCCTTTTAAGGGTGGGTCCACAAATTAGCTTTGCTAATAATTTCTAGTTAAAATAATTTTCTATCATCTGATGTGATATCTGCTGGAGTACTTGATGCCCTTCACTCCACTAAAACTCAGATAAATCATCAAGTCCTGCTGTGAAAATCCAAACGACTTCAGCCAATTCCCATCCCTCGCTGGTTGTTTGTTAGCAGTGTAAAAACTTTTTTTTAAAGCGTGCGGTAATTAAAAGGAGGGGGGACGTGGAAGTACACTGCGATCTCCCCACTAAATTCTCTGTAATGGTGAGGTGAGTCAGTCGCCTTAATTAGCTTAGTCTTTCTCTCCCTCTCTCTCTGGTGGAGTCATTAATGTCGACATGAACATTTTTCTCTCATTTGAATGGGTAAATAATGAAAGCGGAGTGACAGTCGGGGGGTGAGCTAGTCACAACTTTTTAAAGCAGCAGGAAGGCAGCAATTAACAGGATCTGACAACCCGGAGGGACACACAAACTCACACCCAGGCGCACGCAACACACACTCCAATACGTCCAGTACATACTCACATACAGACCAGCGTATTCCTTTAATACCTGAAGAAATTAAAATGCAGCGTGTCGCTTCTGATTCACCTTTGTCGGAGGTGTGTATTAAATAATAGAAATCACACTTGCACAAAATCTATCCCGAGCTCATTTTGATGCTCCGCAGCGTGTCACTGAGACCTCAGTCTGGACTTTCTGTCAAGGTGACACACCTCAAATCAAAACAGCGTCCATCCCATCAGAGAGATAGATGGACCATTGTTCAATTAGCAAATGAAAGCTGTAATTGTTTGGATGCTGCTCTCCTCCATAAATTTAGCAGTGATAATTAATTGTAGTGAGTAAAAACACTCATCAGGGAGATGAACCATTAGAGAGTTAGGTAAACAAACCCTTATCTATTACGGGTGAGTGGCTGATAAGGATTGATGAGAAAAGTTTGATTTTCACCCCAAAAAAAAAAAAATGTAATTGTTAAAGTTTCTTGCACTCGATACGAATGGGAAGCATCTGGCCAAGGGTCGAAATCTGAATGAGTCATCACAATCTAGATTTAATTACATGAATGCAGTTGCTGTTTTTCTCTTTATTTTGTTGACGATGAAATGGTTGAGTACAATATGTTAACAAATTATCAGTTAAATATTATCTATCTACTACTTTAAGGAACCAGATAAAGGCACTTTATAGACACAGAATTAAAGCTGCAGTACGGAAAATTTTAATGACATCAAAAATAGTTTTTAATACTATCTATGGTGGGCATTTTTTAAGCAACAGCCCTTTATTGCACAACCAGTCTGTAATGACTTCTCTTTTTAGTAGTTGTACTCGTTCTGGGTGGCGGGGTCCGCCATACCCATGCTGGATTCATATTAGAGGGTGGGGGAAAAATCGATACATCATAGTATGGCGATATTTTCTGTGGCAATATTGTATCAGCACACAGACCCAAAGTATCAATCTTGTATTATATACATTATTAATTTTTGCAAATACACATTTTGATACAACTTTTCGTACTAAAATTAAAAAATCAATTGCTTTTTTGGTCCACTAGATGGTGCTGATGTTTTTCTTCTGGTGAGGTCTCAGTCAGTGGCATTAGGCAGGTAGAATATTAAAGATGAAGGCACCGGAAATACTATGAGCACACTCCACCATCCAGAGATAGTGTTAGCCACTGACGGCCAAGCTAACGCTAAACCTGCTCTGCTGAAAAATCAACCATCACTGGGCACAGTTAGCTTAGCAAAACGACCATCCAACTCTGAGAGAGTGAGGAAAATAACCCAGTCCATCACCTAATTCATGAGCAAAGATCTGCGTCCATACAGCGCTGTTGAAAATGAGGGCTTTTGTTACATGCTAAAGAAACAATCCATGCATTTTAATCCAGCTTTACTTTTTGTAACTGTAACTCAGTGTCTACTGTTCACTCTCCCACAGTCGTATCATAGCTGTCTTATGTTAATGCTATCATTGCTATAGTTCATCCACATTAGTCTACAAAACATTTTTTAGCATTTCCTCATCAGCAGATTAGTTTTAAATATTGCAGGTTTGTTTGGCTGCACTGTAAACAGAACAGATCACACCACTGGTGGTAACCGCAATTTAAGTACGGTGTATAGCAGCGGTGATTAGCCAGTGGGAGATGAATGGACTGACATGCATTTACATGCACACGCTGCCAGCCTGGCCACCCAAACAAAGAACAAACAAGCTCAGATTATAACACACACAGAGGGAGTGTTACATCATGCTTCGCTCAGGATGCCATTACTCCACCATATCTTTACTTACCAAATAGCAGTTTACTGCGATATTGATTTTAATGGCACTGAAGCTTGTTTTTGATAGTGTTTGTGGTGGGCATTGTTTTCAGCAATAGCCATTCATTGTAGTCTGTAAATATTCGTCTGTATAGTAGTTTTCATTGTTAGTGGCGGGGTCTGCCATTCCCTAGCTGAAGTCAAATTGCCTTCACACGTATCGGGAGTGTTAGCAATGCATGCATGCGATCTAGCAGTAGTTTTCGTAAATGTGTCTCACTGTCTACTTCAGCCTCTTCTTTTTGTTCTGAAAATGTCAGCGTGCAACTTCGTTCTGTGGACGATAAACTAGGTGCAGACTTCTCTCTACGTTACTGGTGATAAGGAAAAAGAGCTAGTGCTGGATGAAGCAGTGAGTGACAATAACACTCACATTTAAGAGTACTGTTAGCAGTGGAAACACTAATTGAACCTAGGGTCTAGGTACCTTGTCAAAAGGGTTATTTTTGGTTCCAAAGGAACCATACTGAAAGTGACTCCACTGTATTTTTACACAGCAGACAGTTGTTGCTGAATATCCTGTAGAGCTTCTTGAAGTATTTGTAATGTTGACGACTAAGGATCCATTGATTAATTCCTCATATCTCCTTCCTCTGTTAGTGGTGCTACATCCACTATCAGCTCTGTATCACACTGCTTAGGGTCACTGCTTACTTGTCTCGGTCCTCCCACATTCATTATTCATTAGAGACTTACCATAATATAGCTAACAACTGTGGGTGAGACGATCGCTTAATACATGCAAATGTGAAACCACTGTAGTGAAATTCAATCGTTCTGCTCTGCAGCCCAGCCATGATGAGCAATTAGCACATGCAGTGTAATTCCACCACCTTCTTTCTTTCCATTGTCTCGTATGCATTCAGATACAAGTCATAAAATGTAGTAATACTTAGCTCGCGCTGTGATGTTCAGCCAGAAGCTCCTTTTAACAACAAAGCAATCGTTTTTTCAACATGACTCATCACTTCTCCGCCCACTCCCTTAAGCCAATTATGTGTCAAGGTGTTAAATTGATTCATGCTCATTAGCCCCAACGTAATATATGTTGGTAAAAATTAAATATTCAGGCACCCAAAAACTGACGCACCTCAGCAAAGTGTGTCACCAGGAAAGAAAGAGGGCAGAAAGAAAGTTGAGTGAGTGAGCGATGGGTGGCAGAGCCAGAGGGAGGACAAAACAGAGCGGCGAGGGAGGAAAAATGGAGGAGTAGATGGAGACTGCCTGATTGGAAAATGGATCGGTGACAAAACGCCACAGCTTGGAGCTAAGATTAGGATTCCATCTGTCTTGAATGAAATATTCAAATACACGCTGGCAAGAGGAGGCATATTACTAAAAGGATGGATGTGGAGAATATGTGAAACAATGACAGGCTCTTTACATCCAGAAGGGTCAGCGCTCACCCAGACTGTTATTTAGCTTGGAGTAGGAGAGCTCATATGCTCCTGAGGCGTATGTGCTGTTGCATTTGTGAAGATAGTGATAGGAACAAATTAATATGTTGAATGCAGTGTTTCAACAAACAGAGTGACACAGTGAACAGTTGATTATATACATGGGTCCTTCTGAATCAGTCTTGTACTCCGTGTCTGGCACACACGGGGCGTTCAGAACCAAGACAGCAACAGGGTTACAGAAACACAAGAAGTGAGTTGTTTCAGGTACTGGTGAGAGTGAAAGCCAATTGTGGTTAAAGCAAATAAATCATGGTTAAGGTAAAGTCAGGGTTAAGCACTGAAAGCCAATTGGTTAAAATTAATACCAACGTCAATGTGGAAATTAGGGTTGAGGTTTGACTAAGCAGTAAAAAATAAAGCTTAGAAGGATAGACAAGAGTTAGAGTTATGGGGCCAGTATGCTTTATCAAAACTGGTAGTCGGATTCGTGACAAGACCACAGCGCTACGACGACGAAGTCCGGAATCAGTCAGTAAACATTGCAAGATGGCTACGGATGAACACCAGTTGTTTGAAACGGCTTTGGCCGCTACAATGAACGAGTTAGACTTGGCTTTTTCTCTAAAAGAGGAACAGAAGACGGCACTCAAGTCTTTCCTTTGCAAGATGGACGTTTTTGCTGTTTTGCCGACCAGATACGGCAAGAGTCTAATCTACCAGTTAGCTCCGCTGGTAGCTAAGCTCTGGATACGTCACCCCGGGTATTGTTCTGATTGGTCGTAGTGTTATCCAATTGCGTGCAGTGATATTTACAAATGCATGCTTGGTGCCGCCCCTCAAGTTGGGCCATTTTCATTACTCATGGCCAGACCCTAAATCTTTCTAGATTTGGGTCTGGATTTCCAGGCTAGTTATATGGTACAATCATATAAACTAGCCGTCATGAATGTACCTTTTGTGATTTCACTTGGTGTGCTTTGTGCCACCGGGTCAGCTCATCTGTTGTTTAGCAACATTCAGTCAGTGGGTAGTTGCTCATGTACGACTCGTCGTTCGGCTCATGGGGTGCACACTAAGTGAAAAACTGAACGATGGTTGTGCTGAACGAGAGTCTGGAGCTGGGGCTCTTGGAAGTTTACCTGGTTCGTATGCGCAACTACTCATGTACCACACATACTTCTATTCCACCAACATGGAACCACTTACGTCCAGGTTCTGCATCTAATTATAATAATAATAATGATAATAATAATAATAATAATACATTTTATTTCTGGGTGCCTTTCATGACACTCAAGGTCGCCTTACAGAGTAAACTACAGAGTAAAATACAATAAAATACAAAGTACAAGATAATTAAACATTTAACAACAAACAAACAAATATCAGTTTAAAAAGCAAACAAAACATTATGAACCATTCAGAACATTTTGACCGAAAATACATATGTTCAGAACCCGAAAAGTTGAACCTGATGAACGAACCTTGACAAATGAACCTTGACGACATCCGTAGGCGTGCTATATTTTTCTGACTTTAAAGGGGGATGGAGAAGGCGACAACGGAGAAGTAAAGTTAGAATTCGTCAGTAAAATATTATAAGATATTTTAGATAATTACTATTGTCATTAGTGGTTAGTCCATAATTTTTTTGTTTGTGGTAAAAACAGATATCTGTAATAACAACCAAAGTTTGATATTCTACAATGTTGTGCATTGTGTGACGCCCTCCATAGATGACGGACTTTTGATCACAATGGTTATGTGCAAAACTGGTGGAAACACTAGGTAGCACAAAGGTTCCGAGAGTCCTGAATGGAACAGGTGAAAGAACCAGCGGTAAAGTGCCTCTCAATTAATCTGATTAGACAATGGGAGAAAAAACACCAATGACGTCGGGTGCTTTTGGCTCTGAGTTGAAGTTTTTTAAACACCAGAGTTCGTTTGTAACCGGACCAAGACCACCTCTTCAAGAAGGTCTCGGTCTGGTTGTTTTGGTGCGCACCCGAGTTTGATTGCTGTGTTCACACTTGACAAAACGAACCGCACTTAGGGGGCAAATGAACTTCAGTTCGATTGAACCGAACCAAACAGGGCAGATGTGAAAGCGCCCTTAGAATCTTGATTGGCACCTCAGGAATCCTCTGTGAAGATCCAACTAACTAGACCTCCACATCCTTTCTTTCCGCATTGCTACATAGAGGGCACATTACTTTTTGATGTACATCATGAGGTGCAGAATTGTCAAACATGGATGTCACTCCACTGATACTTAGCTGCTCTCTGAACATGGCCGCTGCCGCTGGGCAACATCACTTACAAGTAAAAGTTTCACAATTACCAGTGAACTTGATGATTTAGAAATGTGACCCCCTTGTCTGTTTCGTGCAGAACAGTCACAGTCCTCTCAGTATTTCACTGGAATTTACTGACGAAATGATTTGAGCTTCCTCCAAATGCTGAGTGGCTAGATGAGCCTTCTGAATTTGCAGCCGAAAATCCATTAAAGCTCTCATTAATAATTTCCACTGCAGCCTTCATAATTCTTGACATGAGGGAGGAGGAGGAGGGAAAAGGTGCCGGAAAAGCCAACCAGACTCCTTTACAAAAAAATACAACCCAAAATTACTAAAGTGCTGACTCACGAGTGCGGTGTTATCAGATGACCTCTGTTTGGCAAAATATGGCGAGTAATTTGTGGTGGAAATCTGACTGCAGGATTAGGAACACAGACGACCTTTGCAGTTATTACAAATCACAAGAGGACCCAGAGTAATAAAAGGCCTGTATGAAAAGGACTTTTGACTGGCAAATTGAAGGGCACCCCTTTACAAGAGATTTCTCAGCCTCAGCATTAGTGTCATTGTACGAGACATCACCGCCCGCACCTGGGAAAGTGTTTGGTGGCTGACCTCTGACATCCCTGTGGAGTATGAAAGTCAATTTCCCTGTGAGAGGAGAAGGAAGGTGGGGTTAGTTGGGTGAGGATGTGAAAGACTGCCGGTTAATTACTCCCACAAAGATGTGTAAAAAGCCTCACAATGTTTTTTATTCACTCCAGTTGTATTTGTACATGCTCCCTTTGCTCCATCCTACTCATCAAGCGTTAAAGGTGGACTGTGGATATAATGATTTGCATGCCTTAAAGTAATTTAGCAGTGACCTTCAAAGAGAAGGCAAAGAGTGCAAAACAAACAAGACAATCAAAATGTCAGCACTGTTACGGGAGATGGGATGTCATTAGGAAATGCAGCATAGCAGATCCACCTTAATTCCAAAGAACGGGAATCTATCAAACAAGCGGTAAGCTTCATTACGAAGCAATCAAATGAGATGCATTTCCATCAGAAAAGATGACACTGTATGAGGAAATGCTTTGGTGATATTTTAAATGTCATAACATTATTATGTTTTCGATAAGGCTTTGCGTGGGGTTGATGATCGAGGATGAAAAAGATTATCTTCTGACGGAAATAAGCTTAATTTGTATTTTTTTTTTTTTTTTAATGTGGCCTCCGCCCAGTCACCAGAATGCGTGAATGTTGGCATATTTTTCTAAAAAGAAATATTTTACATTCATATGTGGCATATGTGAAATAGTTCAGATTGCATGTACATGACCTGAGTTTCTCATCGAGCAGCAGACTGCTGTTTGTGACAAGTTACAACCGTATGTGGCAACAAATCCAGTTATTTTTGAATGAGATATCGGGACACTTCCAGCAGTGTTTGTGGCAACCAAACTGGGTATTTTTTAATGGGGTGTAGGTATATTTTAATCCATGTTATGGGCGACAAAACGGGGTATTTTTTAATTAGACATCAGGACATTTCCACCTGTTTGTGGCAACAAAACTGGGTCTTTTTTAACGATATGTCGGGACATTTCTAGCCATGTTTTTGATGCCCAAACCGAATAATTTAAAAGACAAATAGTAATTTACAGCTGTGTTTGTGGCTACAAAACTGTGTAGTTTTTAATGGGATGTAGAAATATTTCAGTCCATATTATTTGCGAAAAAACAGTATTTTTAACATGACATTGAGACATTTCTAGCCATGTTTGTAGTGATCTAACCAGGTGTTTTTTCACGAGTCGTCAGGACATGTCCAGCCATGTTTTTAGCGCCAAAACCATGTATTTTTAAAAAGGCATTGAGCCATTTCCAGCTGTGATGGCGATGTAAGAATGTTTCAATCCATGTTTTTGGCAGAAATTTTTTTTAACAAGACTGAGAGACATATTTGGCCATGTTTGTGGTAATCAAACCAGATTTTTTTTTAACATGATGTCGGGACATTTCCAGTTGTGTTTGTGGTGACAAACTGGGTCTTTTTTATCAAGAGGTAGGGATATTTCCAACCATGTTTTTTGTGCCCAAACTGGCTTTTTAACAAGACATTGAGACACTTACGGCAATATTTGTGCTGACAAAACTGGGTCTTTTTTGACGAGAGGTAGGGATATTTCCAGCCATGTTTTTGGAGCCAAAACGGAGTATTTTTAATGAGACAGAGAGACATTGCCAGCCATGCTTGTGGCAACCAAACTAGGAATTTTTTAACAAGACACCAAGACATTTCCAGCCATATTCGTGGCGACAACACCAAGTATTTTTAACAAGGCATTGGGGCATTCCCAGCTGTGCTTGTGCTAACAAAACTGGCTATTTTTTAACGTGAGGTAGGGATATTTCCAGCCATGTTTTTGGAGCCAAAACCGGGTATATTTACCGAGACATTGGGGCATTTCAAGCCATGTTTGTGGCAAGGAAACCAGGAATTTTTAACAAGAAGCTAAAACATTTCCAGCCATGTTTTTGGCGACAAAAAGAAGAAGAAGAAGAAGACTTTATTGTCACTGTGCATTGCACAACGAAATTGGGTACTGGGTATTTTTAAACGAGAAGTCGGGATATTTTCAGCCATGTTTTTGGCACCCACACTGGCTAACTTTAAAGGAGATGACAATATTTGTGCCGTCTAAACGGGGTATTTTTTAAAGAAACCTAGACACATTTCCAGCCACGTTTTTGGAGAAAAAAATTGAGTATTTTTAACATGACGCTGTGTTTGTGGTGACAAAACTAGGTATTTCTTAGCGAGAGTTTGGGATATTTCCATTGTCATGTTTTTGTCGTCAAAACCGGGTATATTTTAATGAGACATCAATGTGGGC
The DNA here is from genome assembly GCF_006386435.1 of Epinephelus moara. Classification (NCBI taxonomy): domain Eukaryota; kingdom Metazoa; phylum Chordata; class Actinopteri; order Perciformes; family Serranidae; genus Epinephelus; species Epinephelus moara. Next base: position 24,594,576 of record NC_065522.1, on the reverse strand, counting down.
AACTCACCTTAAGTCACCCACTAGCAGAGGTTTTATTGGTCCGGTGCAGCACAGTGCATTCTGATAGAGGAAAAATGATAGCCACAGCCTTTTTCCTGTTTTCTGTGGTCATATAACACCAGTTTAAAAAGTACTTGCGTCTCTCTACTGCAGCCCAAGACCATCTTTCCAGCAGTGACATACTTCTTTAACAAAAAAAAAAGCCTTGATGGCCTGACTCTGATGGCTGTGTAATACTGTGCCACATTAAGCACGGTTGATGTGAACATTGTGTGTGTTAATTTAGAGACAGGTCAGGAGTAGCAATTAATTAGCACGTTTGAAGGGCTCATTTAAATTAGCACATTTTGGTCAAGTGGTTTGAAAAGTTTCAACACTTTGTTGTCTTTGTTTTGCTTGTTTGAAACTGAGCTTTTTATTCCCCCATCCCACATGGTGAATGCAATTAGACCAATCTGCAGCAATAGATCACACGTAGTTGAATTATGTCAAGGTGAACAATTATCATTTTGAGACGAATAAATTAGAAGAATGTAATTAACAGCCCATATTGAGTAGATGCCAGCCCCAAACTCTGGTATTTCAGAGTTGGGGATTTAATCACGGCTCGGCCTGGTTTGAGAGACCATCGCTTTTATTGGTTGTGACAACACGCGGGGAGGAGGGTGGAGCTTGCGGCGAAGCAGAGCAACGATGCAAGTCGCGGTGTCAACCTGCCGCCTCCTGAAATAGCCCAGACAGCAATCACTCACATTTGTCCTGACCAAGGTGAGATAAAGCCGCGGCGGAGCCAGCTCTGGGGAGAGTGTACGACAGGAAAGTGGACTTCCATTACAACTTGTATCACCTGTGAGATAGAGGATACAGATAAGAGAGCTACATTTTCTCTCTTAATTGTTTTGCTTTCCTCGCACTTTGATGTCGGCATTTGAAAATTGCTTTTTTTGTGTGTGCCCACGTCTTTGGTCTCTCCCTCACGTCTCTCAGCTCGCTGTGAATGTTTGCACCTGTAGTGCTTCTTCACCAAACCAAAGTCTTCTGAGAGAACAAAAAAGGGAGGCAACAACAAGTAAACAAACTCTTCATTAATGTTTCTTCAGAGTTTCTATCTCTGATGGGATCCCTTTGTTCGCGCTCCCAACGCTCCTCAGAACACGACTCTTTAATGTGAAAAGACGCTGATATCAATGTCACGAAACAAACAAGCTGATGCTTAATTTGATCAGACCATTTATAGGCTGAATCTAACTATCTAATTAAGGTAGCGTTTCGGTTCAAAAGAAAGAATGGGTGTCATTATTCTGCAGCTTTGGAGTTGTTGTCCTTTATTCTTTTCATGATGCCAAATTAAAGGAACGGAGGGTTTAATACAATACTTAAAATGAGGGATATTGTTCCATCAAATGTTACTTGATTGCCTTTATTGCCTCGCAGTGTATTTTCTGGAGCAAACTGAGCCACTGAACTGTAAGTGCTCGGCGTTAACAATGCTTCAAATGAAGCAAGTGAGATTCCTTTCACTGAGTTAATTTGAATATTCACAAAAACTGCTGACAAGATGCTCCGACGTCACTTGAATGAGTGGAGTTGGCCAAGTGGAAAAAAACAAATCTCCAAAAGCCACAAATATATCTGACCAGGCATTATTTATTTATTTGCTTATTTGCAGCGCTTGAATGAGGATGGAGGAGAAAGTTAAAGGTTTGAGACAGAGTTATGTTTGGAGGGGTGTTTTGTCCTTGGAGAAAATGCAGTGTACGATACAAAGAATGTGGAAACAAGACAGGAAATGAGAAAAAGGGACGAAAAGTATCTCAACAGTCCCCCCAGGCCCAATGGAGCACTCTCCACTGCCCATGATCATAAATCCAGATCTGGGCTCTATATGGTAGCTCTGTGCCTACAGCATCCACATGATTCCTCTCCCCCCTTCTCCCTTTCCATTTTCTTTTTTACCTGCACTGTACCTGTTGGAGGCAGCAAAATATGTCCTACATATCAGCGAGGGGGAGAAGGGAGGGGAGCCGCTAGGAGGCCAAGTCACCGCCAACTCAAAGGATGTTGATCACTTGTGTCTTATCGCAGGCAGAGCCAGGCCACCCCTTGTGAATTAAAGGAGAAATAGTATCTCGCTCCCTCATTTTTCACCACCCAGAGATGTTCGGTTACTCCCTTTCTTCCGGCTCCTGTGCCAGAGAGATAATCCGGGCCCATTCCGAGCAGCAGAATCCATCTTTCTCGGGGTGTTGGACCACTAGTCCTTGGCTTCTCTGAGGTCATTGGTGCCCGAACTAAACTGAAGAGCTCCCAAACAGAACCCCTCTTTTTTTTCTCCCAGTAAATGCTGTTTTTTATTTGTACTTTGCTTCACACCAAAAGTTAAGGACTCCTAAAACACTGACTCTTTTAATTAAATGCCCTAAATGATAGGGTGTCTTGTCTTACACGTGTGCCTCTCCAGCTTTTCCAAAAGAACATGTTCTTCTTTCACATTTCACAGATTTCACACCTACATGCAAAGGCATGTAGAACTCATTTGTCGACATTATTTCATTTCATTCAAGGATAAACACGTCTTCATGTCCTGCATTTGTAGAAAGTTTCCAGGAGTGATTTATTCTTTAAAGTCACACTGAAATTAATTTTTTCTTACTTTTTATTTTTTGCTGAAATGGTCTTTATTTGCCATGATAGTGCTCTCTACAAATAAAATCACCTTGAGATTTTTTTCACCTGCTGAAATGACTGATACAGTTGCCTCCTCTTTTGAAAATCAAGGAGAATCAAAACTTCAGTTCAACGTTAAATACAAATCCAAGATCTTTTCTCCTTTTTGAAAATCTCTGCCTTAGAAATATATAATTTTGTCTTTTGAGCTCTGCAATAGAAATGGTCCTTCAGTGCCGACATTTTTCAAATTCATACATATCCCATGTTTTTTTCTAGGGCTCCCACCCCATGACCAGTGCACTAACAGGAGTAAACAAGGAGGCAGTCCCAAGTGGTCTTGCAAGAAGGCAAGGGACTTAACGTTAATTTATTCATGAAGCATTTAGTAGAATACATTGGCTGAGTACTCGAATTAAATGAGTACCCAGAACAGGTAATGTACTTTCTAGAGATGTACCGATACCACTTTTTCCTTCCTGATACCGATTCTGATCCCTGAACCTTAGCTATCTGCCGATACTGAGTACCGATCTGATACCAGCGCGTAAAAAAAAATAAATGGATGGGATATGACTTGTATGTCTCAACTCCTAAAACTCTATGTAAAATATTAAGAAATAAATACATAATAGTAGAATGAATGCCATAAAACTTTTTTTATTAGTATTATCCAGTGTTGACACAGATCAAGACACAGGTTAAAGTGCAGCCACACAATTTTTTAAAATGACATTTTAAAGGCTACAGTAGAATGCTTTTTAAACTCCACTCCGTTTCCGTTTCGTTTGCCTGTAGCGTGCGTATGCGTAATGACGTGAGGCATTACGTGGTATCGGATTGGTCATAGGCTGCACTCGCCGATACCCGATACCACATTTTAGGCAGTATCGGAGGCATTTCCGACACTGGTATTGGTACAACTCTAGTACTTTCTACAAATATGAATATCGCCTGAGTAAAATGTGCCTCTTTCTGTGCGCCTAATGAAGGAAACTCCTCATTTGGGGATCTGTGTTCAATCTCTTAGGCCTCATTTACACCACGAGCGATACGTTTGCCAAACGCTCACCAAGCGATCCACAAGCGTAGCGGCAGCAAACGTGTATTCACACCAAAACAGAACAGGCGCGTTGTGCAGTGGCCGCTGCTGACCCATCATAATACAAACCACACCCGAACAGTTGGTGACGGTAGTGCACCGTGTTTGCAAATCTCCAATAAACCCCAAAGAAGAAGAAGTGAGTTTGGACCCAAAGCCCAGGGTGGACAGATTCGTGCCAGTGATTATTCCAACTCTTGGAGAATTAATATTTAGCACTACAAATGGGCAAGTACATGAAACATGTGCCTGTCAGGTCTCGCTTGGTCAAGAGGGAGATGTCTATGGTGGCCAGGAGAGGTCACAACACACGCAAACTCGTGTATTTGTTTAATACCTCAACCATTCGCTTGTGACTCGCGCAAAAAATTGGCATCTCTTCTATTTTCGAGCTTGCTCGCGAATGCAGCGCGACTTGAGCAGCGCGTAGAACGGATGCAGTGTGAATGCTCTAACCTGTTAACATGCTTGCCGAAATGAAAACGCGAGTAAATGGCGACCGTTCGCGAGCGCTACACGAACGCATCGCTTGCGGTGTAAATGAGGCCTTACGCTTGTGAAAGAAAAAATGATCTGAAGCTCAATCCTGGGGCTTTTCTGGAATCACTTTTCGAGTAAACAGTGAATATAGTAACTTCTTATCAACCCCCTATCAGATCCCACCCACTTTCAATTTAAACCCCACATCCTTTCAAATTAACTTCTGCCCATTTCAAGTGGTAAAACAGATGATATTGCTGGTTGAACAGATACAGACACAGATAACAGTGTGCTTGCTCATCCCAACTTACTGTAATGTTATTTCTTGGAGAATCCTGAAGCGTCAAATACATATATATATATGGCGTTCACGGGAGCCAATTTTAAAGAATTAAACATACTTTGGAGTAAGGAATTGTTACTGTTTCTGAATATTATCACCAGCAAAAGTGAAAGTAAGAGCCATCACCAAATTCACTCTAGTTTTGAAACTGAACTTTGTCCCCTTGGTATGTTTGTGGTGGGTTTTGGCGCTGTTTGCAATTTTCATAGGTTCTTTTTGGTAGTGCTGTTTATTGTTTGACACCTGGTCGCTACCTTTTCATAAAGTTCCGACCTCACCTGTGCGCTTTGCCCAGGAACATCTTGAATACAGCAAAATAAAACTGGGAAATCCCAGCAGAGGGCAGAGTCTCTGCAGATAAATAAGACTTCTAACATTAGTGGGTCATATATGAGGATTGAGAGGGACTACTTCTATGTTGTTTTTTAGGAACATCCTGCATAGTACGCCTTTAATCACGACCTGAAATACAGTATATCACAGCCATGAGGAAGAAATGTGATGTCCCTTTAACGAATCAATAAAGTGTCCCATCTGTAATTGAATCAGTGATTTCTATCAGCTGTGAGCCGCCCTAACTGTCAGTTCAGGTTGAAATATACTTGTAGTTATATATAAATACAGGTATTGCTCTCATTCCTGTCATTTGCGGTTGAAATCAGCTGATGTGGTCGGTGTTTTGCTGAAGGAGAACTTGTGCTGTGCTTCAAAGGCTCTCATAACAAGTTGCAGTAGGTCGAGGGAAGAAAGAGTCCATTCACTTCCTCTGAAATTACCGCTGGGAACGTCTAGACTACAGGTACCTCAGCAATGAGCTGACCTATACTTCTTATGAATGTGGCAGATTATTTTTTCATACCCTGAGAGTGCAGTTAGTGCGCTAATGTAACACAGCAAGTTTTTATCCCTCAGCATCGATCTCTTGCTTGTTACAACCCATGCTGGCTCATTCCTTCAATCATTTCACTTGTTTTAAATATGGTAGTTAAAGGTTCTGTATCTAACTTTAAGAAAATCCTAGTTATAATACTTCTCTTTAAGGGCTGTAAAGTGAACAGCAATCAGCATCCTGTTGCTCACGCTTCAGTGTGCATAATCTGTAGCCATGAGCTAGCATCAGCCAAAATGGCGACAATCACGTCATCACGTTGATAGAAGGCTGGAAAAGAATCCTCATCCTATATTTAATTTGGACCGTTGCCTCCATGATGCTAACTAGCTTAGTTTGCAAATTACTTTATCAGCTAACATTACGAAGAAACCAGCACCATGTAGAGTAGCAGCTACATGGCTAACATTAGCTCAGGTTACAGTTAGCTTGTTGGCCTCCTCTGCATGGCTCTTAGCTGGTAGTAAAAACATTTTACCGTAACATCATTTATGGTTGGCTAAATTCATATCGTTTGTCATGATACATGAGTTAGTATTGTGTATCAGGTTAGCTTGGGAAGTAATTTTGCTGCTAGTCAACTGACGTATCCACTCAGATAGTGTTTTTCTAGTGATAATGTTAGCTAGCAAGCAAGCTAAGTTAGCCAGCTAGCTGTGACTAAGCTAAGCTGCACTGATCTGGAGTTGGTTGCTCAAGGTGCTATTTTACCAGCCCTGGAGTCTGGATAATTTACATTAAGTAAATCACTAAAGAGAATATTTTGCTTTGTTGGCTAGCTAGCAATTTATCAGCGTTAGCAAGCAAGCTGCCATTAGCTAACATTAGTCAGCTAAAACCAGTGGTTTTAATATATTTTACATGTCAGTGCTTCCTGTAAGATTTCCATTTGATGGATTTATTGTTTATCAGACCACAAATGAGACAAGAATTAGCTAGCTAGCACTCAAGGTGGTCTGGAGTTCAGAATGGATGTATTAAAAGAACTGAATACAGCGTGAATGCAGGGCCCTGTTCATTCCTGTGAGGGTTTCTTAAAGGGAAATTTCGGTTTATTTCAACCTGTCTCCTATCGTCCTAAATTTTTTTCAAGTGACTAGTGACATAGAAATAATAGTTAGCATGTTAGCCGTTAGCCTAGATACAGCCGGGGAGCATAGTAGCGTCAGACCTGTTAAAACGTAAGTGAACGGGCATACTTCAAGTGCAAAGTTAGTCCACTAAACAAGCTTTTTTTCCACAAAGACCGCCTCATATCGTTAGGATAAATGTCAGAGAACATATAGAAAACGACATGTAAACGTGTTGTCTTACCTTACCGGTGTGCTGCCATGTTTGTTTACCATTTAGCTCTGCTTTCCAAAGCGCGGCCGAAATATCGCGAGAACAAGCAGCGATCTCATACCGTGCCTGAAATCTCGCGAGCTCTAGATAAAGCCCAGCTGGATACTACTCCAGGTGGAGGTGTCTCGTCCTCGGTCACATCCAGACCTTGAAAATAAGGCTGCAACCGGTCCCATTCCTTGCAACAGAGGCATTCCTCTTCTGTGGGCACTGGGGCACAGCATTCACAGGTACACCACCAATCTCCAGAGCTACGCAGCCTTGCAGCAGCCATTCCTCCTCTCTCGTCCTCTACCTGTTGCGCCTCTCTCTCTCTCCTCCTCCGTTCTTCAATTTCACGAAGCTCTTCGTCAGTGTATTCTGGCTCAAATAAATAAGGGCGGCCATCAAACTCTGCAAAATCAAATTCCTCCTCCACAAAGTCGAAGTCTGGCAAAAAGTCAGCCATTATTCTATAAATCTTTCATAAAATAAATGAATGAACTTTTCAGGCTACTGTCCGGTTCTGCCTTCCAGCTGTTGCTGCTTGTTCTCGCGATATTTCGGCCGTGCTTTGGAAAGCAGAGCTAGATGGTAAACAAACATGGCAGCACACCGGTAAGGTAAGACAACACGTTTACATGTTGTTGTCTATATGTTCTCTGACATTTATCCTAACGATATGAGGCGGTCTTTGTGGAGAAATTGGCTTGTTTAGTGGACTAACTTTGCACTTGAAGGTTGCCCATTCACTTACGTTTTAACAGGTCTGACGCTACTATGCTCCCGGGCTGTATCTAGGCTAACGGCTAACATGCTAACTATTATTTTTATGTCACTAGTCACTTGAAACAAATTTAGGACGATAGGAGACGGGTTGAAATAAACCGAAATTTCCCTTTAATGGTGCACAAAGCCAAAATGGTTCCACTGCTGCATATAAAATGACTTGGATGATCCGAGGATTATCAGCACTACTTCTGCACTGCGGCCCATAGAGCAAGCAAACTAGTTACCTGCAGCGGCCAAGCAGCTAACTTCTGCCGGCTGAATGGCTAACTTTAGCGCTCTGCTAACTTGAATGAGCATAAAACAATCTAATCACGTGGCCTGTTGTAGACTGTGTGCCGTCTGGCCATGTTATTAACTCCGAGAAGTTCTGTCCGGCCCCATTACAAATTGATGCTGCCCAGTGGCTGACAAGGCGGCAATATTTGACAACTTCGAATGAGAGCAGGCCGAAAGTACAATATTCCCCCCCTGAAATGTAGTGAAGTGGAAGTATAAAGCAGTAGAAAATGGAAATACTCACGTTGAGTACCTCGAAACTGTACTTAAGCATAGTACTTGAGTAAATGTACTTAGTTACTTCCCACCATTGGAGGTGAGGAACTGGTATGTCACAGGGCTGACACATAGAGACAGACAACCATTCACACTCACATTCACACCTACGGATAATTTAGAGTCACCAATTAACCTGCATGTCTTTGGACTGTGGGAGGAAGCTGGAGTACCCGTACGCTGCCACAGGGAGAACATGCAAACTCTGCACCACCCCAGGGTTCGAACCCTCCAACTGTGACAGACATATTATATAGCCCGTCTGTCCTGCACAGTTGACCTGTTGCTTCCAGCTGCAGAACACCAACTGGTCTGGATTTTTATTTATCTATTGTTGCTGTAGAGCACAAAGGTTTGTTTGTGAATGATATATGGCAAACCACAAGAATTGGCTGGATATTGCTGTGTGACTAGCTAAGCCTCGTCCTTGCCTTCTCCTCTGACAGCAAATAAAAAAGTCAGACATCCCAGAATCCTGGATATCAGCACCTACGAAGCAGATGAAAACTGCCAGGATTGTGTGGGCGAGGGAGGTGGGGTGGGTGGGGAGGGAGGGAGGGGAGGAAAGAGAAGTAAATAAATAGCTCGAAAAAGATATTTTCTTCTAAGATTTTCTGCGTCTCAGAGAGGCGACACACTTTCTTTGTGAGGGGAATATTGGTGTGACTTGACAGGAGTTTAAAAGATTTATGAAACACACACCGAGCTGGTTGTGTGTTCCTGTACGTGTACGCTCCTGTAGTGAGGCGGTGATGAAATCTTCTCTTCCTCCTCACTCTGTATTCAAACTAAGAGTCTGGAAACTTGCGACTGTAGCTGCTCAAACATGCAGGTACACAATGTGAAGGCAGATTACTCCGAACTTGTGCCTGCATGTGTTTTGCCACTTTCTATGCTTGGCTTCAGCCGAGTGCTTCCAGGCCACTAATTGGACAGCAGACCATGCATGCTGAATGGCATATGTTTCTGCCTCTAATGACCCTCCTGTAGTAGCTCAGTGACAGGACAGGAGGAGAAGAGGCGCCGCCATCTGACATGTAAATATGCCAGAATCCCTCCTCTTCGCCACTCTTTGATCCGGCATTTTGTTGTCCAAATGCTGCCACAACACTTCAGCCTGCAGGAAACTGACACAACTGAGAGTCCAGTGTGGAAGTGAGGTTTTTATTGTATTCACTCCGTCGGGATGCATTTCACAGGGCGTAATCAATGGCACTCGACGAAAAAGGATCCCAGCGCCGCTCAAGAAATTTGGCCCTAAATTAAGAAGATATCCATTGTGAGAGTTTCAGCGACGGCCCTCCCCTGCTGCGATTTAAAAGTTAAGTGTGGGTACATTACTGAAGGTCAAGAGAGTGCCCACAGTGAACAATCAGAAAGAAAAGGACAGAAAGAGGGGGAGAATAAAGATCTTCAGGATCTGAAGGGTTTCCGTCTCGTGGCTTTCGGGGCTGGCTCAAGGATGAGGACGACCGCTTCTTTAATTGGTGCTCCAGATGTTTGAAGATTTCTCCATTAGAGCAGTAAAAGACACTTCATAAGATTAGCCGGGGCCTAAAAGGACAGTGAATGACTGGAGGAATGATAATAAAGGGTGCTGATAAAGAGAGGGGACTTTGTAAAGTTACCATCACTAGGTGAAAGTCTTCTTTCAGAGTGGGGGGTCTTTTATATGTTTCAGCACTACAGAACATTTCCACTGTGGAAGAGGTTCAATGGGCTCGACTTTACACAGTGAACACTGAATCTCCCCGCAGAACGTTCAGGAAGTGTCACACTGACAAAAGAACATCAGCATACGTGAACAGCACAATCAATCCAGCTCTCTGTCCTATCTGCAGTGGTGAAACATAACTTTACTGAAGGACTAAACTACTACTGCCTAAGTATAAATTAAAGGTACTTGTCCTTTACTTGGGTATCTCCATTTCATGCAACTGTCGGCCGGCGATATAGTGATTGTACTCGTTTTACTATGACTTGTTCCACATGAGATGTATAAAATTGTTATATTGCAAACATTGAGTATAAATTGTGATGTCATTTTTTCCCCAAAAGACAAAAAACACTCACAGACATGATACGTCACACACACTTCCTCTCTCCTGGCTGATAAGTGTGTGAGTAGGCGAAAAGTGTGTGTTTTTTTGATCTGTAGGGCTTTTTTCTCACAACTCCTTAGTCACGTTTTGCAACCATGGAGCACCAGTGTGACTTGCAAATATTATTGATATATGAAGTGCAAAGCTGTTGGTTTGTTTCACACTTGCAGAAGATTAATCTGCACGTTTAATGACGCTGCTCCAACAGTTTGACTTTTTGCTGACTGACATCCAACTGTTGACCTGAAGCTCCAAGTTCACACAAAAACTTTCAAGACTACTGGTCCGAGATGAGCCAGGTGCTTGGAAATAAAAACACAAGTGGTTGGTTCTGCTTTGATTCGCTGCATGTAACAGTACTCTTAAAAACTATAACACTATAACAGTACTTTATTTAAATTTAACTTTAACTTTTTTATTTAATTTTATTGTAACAGTCGCTTTATTAAAGCTACTTTACTTAACTTTATTATAAAAGTACTTTAACTTTATTAAAACAGTATTTTATTTAACTCTATTATAACAACAATTTGTATAACTTAATTTTTAGAGTTCTTTATTTAACATCAGGTATAATAGTAAAACACTGACAAGAAACAAAATTGTTTTACTTTTGATTCTCAAAGTGCATTTTGTTGATTTGAATTCAGGACTTTTATTTGGCGGGGAGTATTCTCCCAGTGTGGTGTTGCCACTTTTACTTCTAAGTGCAGGATCTGAATACTTCCCCCACCACTGCTTATCTGTATCAGCGAGCATGTCCCTACAAACTGCTCATGCATCACATGTAATCTCGCACAAGGACGTATGTCGCTGTCAGTCAGCTGCTGCGACGGAGGCGTTGTGTTGGCGATTCGCTCTGGGGTTTTTTCCGCCGTTGACGGAGCCTTGTTGTTTCTCGAAATCAGAAGTCCCAGACTGAGATTACACGAGCAGATGTGGCGAGGGAGACGAGAACCTGATGGGAAAGAGAAGCAGGCAGCAGCCAGACAGATTTGGTGGAGAATCCCTGATGCGTTTGTGTCCGTTCAAAGAAATAGTATTTACATAGAGAAAAATATACTGTGAAGATGGAGAAAATGTAACTTCTAAAACTTTACTGCTTTCTATCCATGTTAAAGACATAAGAAGCAATATATAGATTTAAAAAAATGAGTCATTTATTTCAGTGGACAGGGACTAGTACCCCATTGTTTCCCTACAGATGTTGGATTTTGTCAAAATCTGTGTCAAAAACGAACTTTAAGTGAGAAACAGAATGAAAAACTCATCGGTTTATTCAGCTTGTGTGTGTATGATTTAAATCTATAATCATAAATATTGATCAACACTGAGAACAAGAGAGGAATATTAGTCGTGTTACCACTGTATCAAAGAACTCTTGCTGTTTGGAGAGGTTTTTAGGTGTCGCCCAAAGCAAGGACACTTTGCAGGTTAAAGGAGTAGTTAGAAGTTTTTGTTAAAATTCCGTTGTATTTCCACCGTCACATATTTGGTCAGTAAAGCCTGGATGTCACTGTTGGTCAATTCGTCCATGTTTTATCACATTATTTTCGTTACTAGCTGTTTGTGTTTTGTGTTGTCTGTTGCAGTGTTGTATTCATGAATGTGCCGTACGATTTAAATCCGTCCAAATTTACACCTGTGCTTTTCTATGGATTTTCTCCGCAGTCGTTCGCAAGCAAGCACTTGTCTGAGCTACATTACAGAGAAATACAAAACCATACTAATGAACCTTCATTAATATAGGCCTATATTTTATCTACAAGTGCACGTCACACACTGAGCGAGCCGCCTGTTAATGACGCTGTGGGCTAATGGGCATGTAGCTACTTCCATGTTTCAGATGATACGTCATGTTTGTAGTCGACCAATGAAGATGAGTTTACATATCACCTTGGGTTCGTCCTTCACCTTCTCAAAATGATCCCACACTTTGGATTTCCTGCCCGACATGTTATTAACTAGCCTGTGGAATAACCGCAGGTACCAGCCCTGGAAATTAACCTGACTCCTGTCTGACTGCTGAGCGTGGACACTTCCTGTGTCTGTCCTTTCAAATTAAATTCCCACATGGTCCAGTCATATAGGTTTTGATTTATTTTGACAAGGTGCAGCTTCTGATAGAGTTTCATGTTTTTGTTTTTTTCCAATGGCTAAGCGACCAATGAAATCTTGCCGACTAATGACCTTTCTGGTCGACTATTAGGAGGCAGCCTTAATTAGTAAATAAAATAAATACGCGTCTTTGTCCTGGTGGTCCCGTGTAAGTTTACTGCCTGTGTTTTGTCGCTGTAACAAACCTACATGAGACTTTCAGGAAGTTCTCCTCAGCTGCAGCTCAGTCAGGAAACACCATTCGGGAAATTTGCACTAAAAAGCCACTAACTCTGTAAAATGCCAACACGATCTGGCAAATTCAAACTCACATTAGGTTCAGATGAATTCAGGCATGAGGAGCTGTTGGAAGGTTTAATCTGAGCAAAACAAAAAAACAAAACAAGTGTGTTTCCAGAGACTGTTTCTTTCAAACAAAAGCCAAATAAAAGACTCACAAGAACAGTTTGATCCACACCCATGTTAGCTTAATAAATCTGTCTCTTCCCACGAAACACGAGTGCTTCAAAAATTCATATGCTGATTGCACACTCTGCCAGATAGGCAGATACACTTGACGGTCAAAGGACACGGCTGTCATGTTCCCCGAGTGCGTCCTGTTGATTGACAGCCAGATAGCAAAGTGGCAAGCAGTCCGTTTGTCATTGTACCATGTAATCAAGTCTTTACCTGGTGTGTGTGAACTGCTGCTGCGTGGTTATTGGCAGCACGCTGTTATGACACTTTTCTTCTGTTCCCTTTTCATCCCCACCTTCACCCTTCTCTGTTTATTTATTTACACTTTTATTTATTTATTTTTATGACTTTTTAATTTCGGAGCTGCCTCACATTGCACGCGTCAAAAAATGAAAAGAAAAAAGAACCTGCACATTCATCATCTTTCAATTTAGAGCCTTGAGATTCACCCTCCAAGATGCACTAATGCCCCAACAGGGATACAGATATTTGCATTTTGATTAGCGGGGGCCAACGTCTCTCTCGTCTCCAATCCCACCCGGCAACGCTCAAGACAGTGTAACCGCAACCGCACAGATTGAAACTATACAATTAAATAATGAATGTAATGGGAGAGATGTTTGTGGGGGGGTGCTCTGCAGACCTTTGAATGCCACGTCTGATGATTACTTTGGAGTAGTCGCTCTGTGTCAAGAGAGAGCTTCAGAATCTCGTCACCCTGATATTTTTTTTTTCTCGGAATCTGTGACACCTTTTATTGTTCGACTGTTAAAACAGGGGGGAAGGGAGAGCCGTTGTTTGAGCTGTCTCGTGTCACTCATAAAGAGCGCGCTATAGGGAAAAACTCAAACCCAAACCATGTGGGAGTAGTTTATTGCTTGTATGAGTAAGAGCTCGCCTTTGATGTTCCATCTCCTACAAGAGCTTGGAAGGCGAGAAAGGAAAACAGCGAACGAAATAAAACAAAAGTTTTCATCTCCCTCATGCCTCGCCATAATTCAGCGTGCCAGAGGATCTGTGCGCTGTCTCCAAATGTTTTGTTTGTGTTGCATTAATTTCACAGGGAGTCTTGTGTGTGTAGAGAGAAAGAAAAAAAAACATCTCCTTCCAATCAAATCTGCCTGACAAATCGGCTCGTTTGAGGCTCTTTGCTCGCATTTATTTCCCGACCAAAGTTATGAGAACCGAGCCACACTCCTAAAAACGGGCTGACCAGCCTCTGCAAGGTCGCCTGAGTGACAGATGTCAATCAAACTCCCACACAGGCGACTGTAATCGAGGTGAGTACGGTTGTGTATCAATAGACGGAGAGAGAAGTCATACATTACCATATGTTTGCATAACCTTGGGGCTCAGTCACCTTGGAAAAGACAGCTGTTTCTCAGCTTGGATGCGCCGTCATCATGAGATAAGATTTCAATTTAAGTAACAGGAGGTGTAACTGTGGAATGTGTGGAGCGAGTTTCATGGATTTTCCTTTCAGTCTGGTGCTATTAATAACATTTATTTTTAATTAAAAAAAGCTAAAAAGAGTTTTGGATGAACTCCTCTCCCTCTCCCCTCCTCCTATAAGGCCTTTCCGGTTGCAGTTGCTGTTTGTCTTGGGGCATTGTTTTATTACCTTCAAAACTCTACTGGGAAAATCTTAAGACAGCGGTTGCCGAGCAACAAGGACCTGACGGTTCCGCCACAGGAGCGGAGTGAAGAGCGGCCCAGAGCGAAAGGGAGGCAGGGAGGAGGGAGGAGGGGAGGGAGGAGAGGTAGCACTCAGACTGGAACAGCAGTAATATCGACACAGCTGGAGCCGCGGGTAAAGACCTAGTGAAGCAGCAATAGCGTGCTCACCTGTCCCTTTTGAATCGCCAGTGGAGGCAGTGTGAGGCGATAAGATGAATGTGAATCAGTTTATCTGGGGTTATATTGTGTGTTTATCAAAGGCCAAGTGCTCTAAAATCTGTGATCCAGCTGTGAGTACAGAGGAGTGAGGCTGCAACCAGCAGTTATTTAATTATCAACTGATGATTTCTATGAAATTCACTACTGAATGTTTAATGGAGCTCTGTGCAGCAGAGTTTATCTATGAGCCTGTTTAGACCTGGTATTAACATGCATTACGGTGATCTGAACACAAGTGGACAGCTGAGACACATCATACCTGCTTCTATCATGTGTCTCCAGCTGACTACTTGTGTTCAGTTTTTGGTACGTCCACACTTTTGCTAGCTGCTCTGTAGCATGTTTGCTAGTCACGTTAGGAGTTGTGTCAGTACAGCTGAAGATATGGCTGTCAGCTGGAGTCAATGTGCCTCTTCCATAGGGCAAAACGATGGATGGTCATCAACGGGTTAGGGTTAGGGCTAACCCTAACCCTAGGGCAATAACAAAACTATAAGGAACTATTATATTATTATATTTATATAATTACTAATAAAATTTAAGTAATAATATTACAGTTACTCCAAAACTGAACAACTTGTTTGAACGTCATTTTGTCATCACATCACTACTGACTTGAAATACAACAGTCGCATCAGCGGACTCATTTTTGCATCCATCACGTTGAGCAGGCACGTCACAACGCAGCAAGCTAATTTGGAAGATGGAAACGTTTACCTAAGCGGCTGGAAATTTCACATTACTTTGATTGTGTTGGAAGGAAAGATGACAAGAACACTGTTGCTGCAGGTAATCCGACTAAAACATTGTGAAAAATATGCCCTCAAACCTCCGGTCTGAAACACCTCGGCTATTATGACCGATAGCACCACAACATGAAGCTCGAGGAAATACACCCCACCAACAGTGAGCCCTCTTTGGCAGCTGAGGTCGGCTGCAGCCCTACACTGGCTAAACCTAAAGTGGATTTAAACCATGGACAGCTGCAACTACAAAGAAGTGATGAAGCTTGTGGCAGGATATGTGGTGGATGAAATGTTGCTCCATGAGAAAAAATTAAGCCTTAGTCACACATACTGACGGTTACCTTGACATTCTGAATATACACATTCTAAATATTGAAGGGGAACCTGTCCCCTGCATCCCCCCTAAAATCTACGCCCATGCCGGTATCCACTGCCTAGCCAGTGGGACACACTCACAAGGACTCACATGTACTAACATGCACCAGACTGGCTACCACAACAAAGAAGAGAGAAGCTCGAATTAAAACACACACAGAGAAGGCATGACTTTATTCTCTGCTCAGGACGCTAGGACGTTATTATGCTGACGCGACTTAAGCTAAAAGATCTGGCATGATCCTGGCCAAATTTGGTTATGTGAGGAGAAGCAATTGTTCTCGAAACTGGTTGTCTGAATAACAGGGAAACAGTATCTTAAGTGACAGGAAACACCTTTTAATGTGTACTGGAAAGCTGTACTTGTGCTACTTGTTTGTCAGACGCTATAAATTGTCATGATGTACTAATTCTTTGGCTTTCTCGCAAGTAAACCTTCAAATGTGTAACACCATGTTTGAGCCTCTCTTATTTTAAGTCTTGGTTATGCTACAACATTAACAGAACCTTCAAAGAAAAGGTTTAACATTTTCAACATTATTCACTTGCTTGCAGGGAGTTAGATAAGACGATTGATTGAGCAAATGAGATACAACATGTTAATTAGTGAGCTTTGGAGGTGCTGATAAATGGATTTTGTTACCTTGGACAGAGCCAGGGTTGCTGTTTCCCCTCGCTTCAAGTCTTTGAGCTAAACTAACTGACTGCTGGCTGTAGTGTTACATTTTCTTTGTGGTACTGATCCTCTCATATAACTCTTGGCAGAAAAGTGACCCAGCGTATATATCCGAAAAATGTCAGACACTTCCTTTCAGATTTAAAACAATAATGACAAATGGCCATCGTAAGTCCCAAGAGCCTGAGGTATTATCTCACAATTCTTTGGTTTGTCTGACCAACAGTCCAAAAGTCAAAGATATTAGATGTACTTTGAAGAAAAAAGCAGCCAGTCTTCACATTTACGAAGCTGAAAACATTTAATACTGATGGTTAATGGATGAATTAGATAACAAAGAACATGCAGATTTGTCAAAGAAAGTCTCAAACCAGATATTTGAGGTTTTCATGAGAGGTTTTACTCAAAGTGCCCTTCTCTTGTCTTTATCCACCCAGGCTATCACCCTTTTGGTTTGAGGAAAGTTTGATGAGCACCGGCCGGTGGGCAAATAAAAATCTGAGCCCTGGTTACAAATTGAGGTCAAACGAGGGTATAGAGAATGCATGTTTGCCTGTGTGGGTGATTGTGTTTGTGGGTGAACCCATTTAGGCCTTATCTGTGTTTACATGCATTCACTTGGATGCATTGCCTTAAAACAACAGCGTGCCTCCTCCAGGCATTTGCACTATTAAAGTGAGGATGCACAAGCTGCAGTGGAGAGTGCTTTGCTGGCACCCCACCAGATATTTAATCATAATTAGCCAAACAATTACTGGGCTAATTGTTATTGGTGAGATATTGGAGCGCAGAGAGGAGAAATGTCAGGTTTATTGGCAGGGGATCTTCATCCTCTGGCTTGTCTTTCTCTCACTTCACTTTGCAGCGCCGACCCCATCCCGCACCTCTTCCAATTCCTGCAGCAACACAAACACAAACTCTCCGAGATATCACCCCAAAAGACAAATGCGCGTCTGTATATCACTGCGGCTCGGTCGAGCTTATTTGTGACCGTTCTCCAAAGGGAAGAAGAAAAGGAGAAAAGGCCACTTAAAGGCCAACGTGAATGGCAAGGCCTTTTGAGTATCAGCATTGTGCTTTACAAAAAGAGGTCAGGCTCGAAACTGCGAGACTGATAAGTGCGGGTGTTTCAGGAGGGTCACGCAGTGCTCGGTGAAGTGAGGCCTTTGCTTTGGCTATTGATAGCTCCACCAATACGCCTCATGCAGAGCGGAAATCGATGTTATCTGGTGACTGTGAACCTTCTCAACCACTGACTCACCAGCAGAGTTTTTCCCAAATAGGTAGTAATTATTTTTTATGTAATATAACTTTGACACATACAGGGGACCTGATATTCTTTTCTGCATTTTCTGTCGTATAAGTAGTGTTACAATGAAGGATGTTCTTATTAAACGTGGCCAAAATTTCAAATAATGAGGTAAACATATGTAAAGTAATCCCGTGGACAAAAACCGTCCTGAATACTCTGTGTCCAACATTAGCTGATGTCAGCTTGTTTTGGATTTTCTCTATAAGTGCATCGGCTCCTTGCATGTTACTGCAAGTGTTTGCATTATATACACTGCTACATATGGCTACATGCTAACGTCAGGGAAACATGTAAACTTGGTTGCCGATGTTAATTCCCTGATTCAGGTTAAATTCCTGCTGGAACATGTCTGGTTGTGTTTAGAAGCTTTTATTGGTGATTTTTCACAGTAGAAAGATCCGCTATACTCTGTTACAGTCATTCCCACGATGCAAGTACACTGCTACATGCTAACATCAGGGAAATCTGTAATCTTGGTTGTTGATGTTGTTAATTTCTCCCTGATTTCGGATGATATTCCTGCTGGAACATGTCCGGTTGTATTAAGACGGTTTTATTGGTGATTTTTCACACTAGAAAGTGCTGCTATTCTCGGTTACAGTCATTCTCTGGCTGTAAGTACACTGCTAACGTACTTGTAGCTACATGCTAACGTTGGAGAGACATGTAATCTCGGTTGCTGATGGTGGTCATTTCTCCCTGGTTGCAGATCATATTCCTACTGGGACATATCCAGTTGTGTTTAGTGGCTTTTAATGGTGATTTTTTTACGGAAAAAAAGTGCAGCTATTCTCCATTACAGTCATTCCACAGCTGCAAGTACTCTGCTAACGTACATATAGCTCCATGCTAGCTTCAGGGAAGAGTGTAATCTTGGTTGGTGATGTTGGTAATTTCTCAAATTGAGATCATATTCTTGCTGGAACATGTCCAGCTGCCAATAGATGCTTTTATTTGTCATTTTTAACAGTAGAAAGTGCTGCTACACTCCGTTAAAATGATTCCCCGGTTGCAAGTACACTGCTACATGTAGCTATGTTTACGTCAGGGAAACATGTAAACTTGGTAGCTTATGTTGTAAAGTTCTCCCTGATTTCAAGTCGTATTTCTGCTGGAATATGTCCGGTTGTGTTAAGAAGCTTTTATTGGTGGTTTTTCACACCAAGTTACGCTATTTTCTGGTACAGTCATTCCCTGGCTTCATCTACATTGTTCACATACATATAGCTACATGCTAACGTCAGGGCAACATGAACTTGGTTGCAGATGTCGTAAATTTATTCCTGATTTTGCAATCTGTTCTTGCTGGAACATGTCCAGTTGTGCTAAGTAGATTTTATTGGTGATTTTTCACAGGAAAAATGTGCAGCTATTTTCCATTACAGTCATGCCATGGCTGTAAGTACACTGCTAACGTACATGAAGCTCTATGCTAATGTCAGGGAAACATGTAATATTTGTTTGCTTATGTTGTTAATTTCTCAACTTTGGATCATATTCCTGCTGGGACATGCCAAGTTGCATTTAGAGGCTTTTATTGGTTACTTTAATCCGTAGTAATCGCAGGTATACTCCATGATTCCCCAGCTGCAAGTACACTGCTACATGTAGCTACGTAATAACATTAGAGAAAATACTGGTTGTGTTCGTAGGTCCAAAGTGACGTTCTACACTGAAATGAGAGCGTTGTTGTTTGAAGAAATGGAGCGTTCTGTTTCTACATGAATTAATGAACAATTACGATAATGAAACATTCACTCTGCTTGGTACTCTGCTGCTCCGTCTGTACATACAAGGTGGCCAGAGTACGTTCTGCTGCTCCTAGAGTGTGGTGTTCTGAATAACCGAACAGTACTTTGGATTTTGGATCATATTCCTGCTAGAACATGTGTTCTGGTGTTTAGAAGCCTTTATTGTTAATTTGTCATGTTAAAAAGTGGCGCCAATCTCTGTTACACTCATTCCCCCAACTGCAATGGCGGTGCAGAGATGCGGAAGACCCGGAAATGCTGACCAGGAGGCTGGGCTTTTTCAGGACGGGGGCTTGAAGAAACAGGCGCTAAAACAGAGCGTTTTAGACAAAAGGTGAGTCCAGGTGTTCCAGTACAGGCACTATGAGGAAAATATAGTGCTTTTTGACCATTAAAGCATGCAAACATATCCTAGTCGAAACCCAAAATACAAGTATAAATCTGGAAATGAGCACAATAGGTCCTTTTTAAATCCCATAACTTCTTTTGTGTAACTCTTGTTTGCTTTGTTTGGTTTTGTTCCTTTGTAAACAAACACTAAAAAAGTCTTGCACACAATGAATCGATTGTGTTTCCCTTACAACAGAAGACTTGAAACAGAAACTCTCTATTGTTCTGGCATATCTGCATTGTTGTTTTTTTCCCCCTCTTTCATAAATTCTGCTGAGCCCTTACAGTTTACAGTCACTTTGATTCTGCCTCCATCTGCCGTTCCCATGAAACCCACAATTGCTCATCTATTCATTTTGTCAACAGTCTCTTTAAGAATCGTCTGTGTGAGACGATGAGCCAAAGCAGACAGAGTCATAAGAGATTTGAAACATGTGATTAATTCATTTCTTGTTGTTTTGTGGAATGGAAGATGACAAGGGCGTGAGATGACAGTTTATTAGATGGATTTCCTTCCTTTCAGATTACAGGCTCGCTGTCATTAGCCTTTTGAAAAGTCTGTCATTGGTCTAAAAGCTTAATATTCACTCTTGATATTTGTGTGTGCTCTTCCACTATGATTTAGGGTGCAATTTATACCAAAATCAGACTATTTGCAATTGAGATTAGAGCGATGCGGATGGCTAAAGCGAGCTGATGGAGGCCAAATGCCGATCTAAGTCGGAAATGTGTGATTTAATCTTGATTATGAGTTAATACACCATATGCTTCTTGCAATTAGCTGTCCGTGGATGACCCTCCTCTAATTTGTTAAGAGTTCAATGTAGCATAAAATCTAGGGCAGGTCATTCCCAAGTGTTTAATCTGTTCTTGGGTAAGGTGGAAGAGGAGGAGGGAGGAGGTGGATAGTGACGCTAGCCGCACATGGGTAATTAGCTGGGCGGATCATAGATGAGAGGCTGTGCTCCAGTGTGCTAACACCTTCAACTCTCCTACAGTGTTTTCCTATTCAGGCCCTTATAATGAGCCGAGCGAGAACAGAGCCGACGTGCACAGTGTTAAGAAAGGCAGAAGAAAAGTAAAAGAAGCAAGAATGCACGAGGGGTGGGGGGTGGGGGTTGGGGGGAGAACATGAGAAGGGCAAAGGAGATTTGCAGTGGAAGATGAGACATTCTCAGAAGACCAAAGGAGGCTCTGCAGCCTTTCAGGAACAACTGTGTGAAGTCCATTCCTGTATATATCACAGCCCAAATGTTACAGTTTTGATCCTGGGTATCAGATGGATGGTATCAGCTTGCATCTTTGCATCACGGCCCGATTTTACATACAGCAAATAATGGCCAGGAAGATTTGGATCTTATAAGCAACTGAACACTTAAATTTAAAATGTAGGTATGATTAAAGTTAGAACACCCACGTTTTATTTTAAAAACTATGTGTCTGAATGTATGGTCTGATTTCACCTCTATAAAATTTTCAGTAGTCAGATAGTGAAATCTTATAACTTTCACAAATTCAAATAGAAAGTGGCCAATGTTCAAACGCTTAAAGAGCTAGGTAGCCTACCCAAAGTGGTGTTGCAGTGATTAGCTGCAGGGCTGTGAGGAGTGTCACTTAAATGGTCCATTTGTGGTGGCATGCAGGGTGGAGATAAACAACCTCCCCATCTCAGCAACTGAGTATTTGGCTTGGTAAGTTTGTTTATGTTGTCCTAAAGCTCTGTAGTATTCCTTTTGACTATCATTACTGTGGCATCTTTACCGCCACACAAGACACACGTATCCGCACACCCAAACAAAGTGAGTCCTCTCCTTTGTAGGATAGTGCACTCAAGGTTTTCAAGGTCCAGTGTGTAGGCTCTCAGCCAGATCCACCCCTCCCTCCTCCATAGCTTCACCCTCTCATCCAAATATAGTCATTTCTGGCTCCAACAAAAAAAAAAAAAAAACAGGATGGTGATGTCCTAGATGCCAAACATGAGGCTTCACCCGACTGGTGAGGTCATGGTGGCTACGTCCATCAATCCATCTGTTTTCAGCTGAAGCTGGGTCACAGGAGCAGCAGGCCAAGCAAAGCATCCCAGACGTCCCTCTCCCCAGCAACGCTTTCCACCTCCTCCTGGGGAACCCCAAGGCGTTCCCAGGCCAGATGAGATATGTAATCCCTCCAGCGTGTTCTGGGTCTGCCCCGGGGCCTCCTACCAGTGGGACGTGCCTGGAACACCTTCAACGGGAGGCGTCCGCGAGGCATCCTGATCAGATGCCCGAACCTCCTCAACTGACCCCTTTTGACACAAAGAAGCAGCGGCTCTACTCCGAGCTCCCTCCAAATGTCTGAGCTCCTTACCCTATTTCTAAGGCTGAACCTAGCCACCCTTCCGAGGGGACCTACTTTGGCCGCTTGTATCCGCAACCTCATTCTTTCGGTCACTACCCAGAGCTGGGACCTAGATAGACCAGTTAATCGAAAGCTTTGCCTTCTGGCTCAGCTCCTTCTTCATCACAACGATCCGGCGCAGCTCCCGCATCACTGCACTAAACCGCTGATCCATCTCATGCTCCATCCTACCCTCCCTCATGAAGAAGACCCCAAGATACTTGAACTCCCTCGCTTGAGGCAGCAACTCTTTCCCGACCCAGAGGGGCAATCCACCGGTTTCCGACAGAGAACCATGGCCTCAGACTTGGAGATGCTGACTCTCATCCCAACCGCTTCACACTCTACTGCACACCACCCCACTGGATGCTGGAGAACCACATCATCTGCGAAAAACATAAACACAATTCTGAGGTCCCCAAATCAGACCCCTTCCTGTGCCTCGAGATCCTGGCGACGAATGTCACAAACAGAATCAGAGATAAGGGACAACACTGACGATGTCTCCTTCTTAATATAGTCTATAACTAGTCCTAGACAATTTCACCAACTGCATTTCTTCATGTTGGAATTTTTAGATCTGAATTGAGGTTATTTGAGCAATCTGAACATAGTGTTTGAATACTGAGTACTTGAATAGTCTACCCATACATTTAAGGACCCCATAGATAAATCCATTGATTAGATTCACGTGATGAAATGTCATATCTTTATGGCCGTTATTTGCCCCCGTATATCTGCACCGCTTTCCCTCTTAAGACTTCTGAAATGAGTGTCAGAAGGTCGACGTAGTCCCTTCATCATTTCAACCTGCTCGATTGATTCCAACAATTACCCACAACAACACACCTCACTTAACTTTGTTGACCTCACCGACGCCTGATGACGAAAATTACCAGAAAACATTCAGAAATCTGCAGCGATCACACTCTCAAACCTGTCCTAGGAGTGTAACACCAGCAGCTGAGCCCCCACCCTCCTCCGCACACACACACCACACTCACACACACACACACACACACACACACACACACCCTTAATCAAGGTTGGAAGATGCATTTGGTGAATTCAGAATTTCAAGCACCTCTCTACTCTGGCAGTGTCTCGACTTTGCCTGATTAAAATGATAGAGGGGCTGGAGAATGTTTGATCTCCAAATCAATTTACATTTAAGATTCAATTTTGCACCTGCAAGACTTTGATTTTGGAACTTTACGCTTTCCCCAGTCTTGCAAGGATGGAGATTAATCTACACCAGCTGTTGAAGGAAATATTGTTGATTTTTTTCCCCCTCTCTCTCGCTGCGCTCTCTCTTACTCACAAATAAATTCAAATAAATTCTCACAGATGTATCACGCCGTGTGATATATGAAACTACTTCCTCTTAACGATTAAAGACCTGGCTTGACAAATTTGTTTGGCTGAGGTGCGATATCTTAGACTATCTCTGCTGTTTACGCCTAATGTGCACAGGGACACATAGCGATGAGAACATGAAACACACGCGTTCACAAAAAGAACAAACAGGAAATCCAGGTCCTTTGAAGCAGAGAGGGAGTTAGTTATTCGGAGAGGGATAAAAAATCCAAAGTGGTGGGATGGAAATCGATGCTGAAAGGTGAAGAGAGAGGAACTCTGGGTGCAACAAACAACAGGATCCCGACACTAAATCACAGCTTACAGTCTTAATGTACACCTCCGGGGGGAAATATCTGTTTTAGAACATTCTCAATGACTTATTGATCCGGGAATTAAATTACCCAATCCCTTTCCCCTTTATACAAGCCTACGATATTAAGACATGTTTGATGTTTGCATCCTTTTTAATTAAAACGGCTCTCAGGGGGTGAAGCGTCAAGAACTCTGTTTGCTACAATTGTCCATTTTTTAATCAAGGTTCACTTCACTGTTTCATGTGATGATGTCAATGATTAATAAATGCAGGATAACTTCACTGCGAGCCTGTTTTGAATTACTAAAGAGGGAAATGTGCAAAATATCCGCTAGAGTCTTTTTCTCTAATCATGGAAATCAGAATCATCAGAATCAGAATACTTTATTGATCCCAGGGGGGAAATTGTGATGGGGTAAGATGGGGGAAGATGCCCCCACCCCTTTAATGTCTCCCTTATCCAATATATGGCACTAAATCTACTCTCGGCACATGTATTAAACGGCTATTCTCTAGTGAATTATGACATTTCATTCGAAATTGCTGCATTCTTGATCATTTTTGGGTAAACTGATCTAATTTTTTTTGTCACTGGAAAATAGTGATCTATGTATTTATATTAAGTTGTACATAAAAGCTCTGATATATCTATGATAACATGAGATTTGTGGGGAGAGTCGTCTAATTTGTTTTGAAAGAAATAAAGGTTTTACTCCTTTCCAATAAAACCCCTTGGAGCAAGACAGACCTGGAGTTGTCTTGCTTTGGTCCGAATCAGGGATTAATTTTGTTCCAAAGTCCAAATTGCCTAGAGTTGGTTTGTGTTCTCAGCGGACCAGATAAAATGCCTTGTGCGAGAAAGCTGCTCTTGATTGGTCAGAATTTCCATGTGGGAAAAATCCAGGAACGTTTGGATCGAGATCGGAACACGTTCTCACCACAAATGAACTGCACAAGAGTTAGTTTGTAATCTGACCAAGACCACCTCTGCAACAGGGTCTCGGTCCGGTTGTTTTGGCGCGCACCTGAGTGCGATTGCCGTGTTTACACCTGCCCAAACGAACCGCACTTAGGGGGCAAACTAACTTCAGTTTGATTGAACCAAACCAAACAGAGCAGGTGTGAAAGCACCCTTAAATCAGTCTTTAAAAATTGCTGAATATGCTCAGTATGTTTACTATTAACTATTAAAAATATATCTCTTATGCTACATTACAGTGCCTATACCAAGTACGTACCACAATACGTACATTTTTTTTATGTTAAATATACATTCAAGAGTGGTGTTGGTGAGAATAAATTAGGATACTGACTGATTTTGCACAGTTGAATAATTGCACATAGCACTGCTGTAATTATTGCACCAGTTATTGTACAGTTCAGACAGTGTTACAGAGAATTGTTGTACCTTTAAGTCTGTATTACACAGTAAAAATATAATGGATATATTATGGAAGTGTACTGCTGACAGGTGAGGAAACAGGAAAAGTGGCGACCATATATTGTGTTTTATCATAATACATTTCTGTCCCAGGTGTCATTAAATTGAGTTAATCACAAAGCTTTATTTTCCATCACAAGAAGCACACAGAGAGAAATACTGTGGACAAATCCAATTCTTTGACATTTCTATTTAAGCCTGGTGAGTTCTGACATTGACACGATTTACTGATTTTCTTTACATTAATGTCAAGGATGTTTATGATTGATTTTTACATTTCCTGCCATCAGATTAGAGGCTGAAGCTACTTTGGAGTAAATATTCCTGTCAAGTTGGCCTGACAGTGATTTGATTTGCAGTTTCACTGGGAAATGGTGGTGAATTGTAAAAAATATCATAAAATATCAGACTAAAAGATATATGGCCATGCCAGATGCTTTGGGAGCCTTGAGCTAAATGCTAACGACAGTGTGCTAACGTGCAGAATGACAATGCTATCATGCTGATGCTAAGCAGATGCAATGTTTCCCATGTTCATCATCCTAGTTTACCGTGTTAGCATGCTAATACTTGTTAATTAGCACTAAAGACAAAATACAGCAGAGGCGGATGGGAATGCCAATAGTTTTGGTATTTAGGCATAAACCAACCATGGTGAACAGGTTAAAAAAATATATGTTCACTAAAATACATTCAAGAACGCATCAATCACAAACAAAGGTAAATATAGAGCATGTCTTAATGACGGCATGTATGTTTTATACAGTCATTGGCTTTATTTCCCAACTGGGATGTGGAGATTTATTTGCTTTTCTTCTTATTCCTTGGACAATTGTCTGCTGCATTTTAAAGAGTTCCAGAGAAATTATGTTTGAAATGGGAGAGTGCAGTGAGTTATCTGGAGTTTATGGGGGGTAAACATTTGGTATAGTGGGGATATGAAATATGAAATGTCAGGGGATCTCCAAAATCATTAGGATTCATTGTTTGTGGACCATGTCATGCACCAATCTATGTTTTATTACAAATCTATGGAAGTTTAACAAAATAGTGAAAGCTTTAACCCGCAGGTGGCACTTGAGGAAAGTTCAAGGGATCATTAAAGTCATTAGGGTGTATCCTCTGGGGACCAAGAACGTGTAGCAAATTTCATGGTAATCCATCAAATAGTTAAGTCTTGACCTGTGCCAGTCGCTAGAGAAAACAGTTTGGCATTGTACGTTTCTGCAGACCACTGTGCGAGACCAACAAACAACAAAACCGTATTTGCATCGCTGTTTTCAATGGCTTTTTAGGCACTGAATGTTGGTGTTTTGTAGCAACCCGTTGCTTTTTTTCCAACGGGATGTCACTGCATTTTCAGCTGGGATGTACTCACAAAACTGGGCATTTTGCATGGATTTTTTATTTTTTTTTTGCCAAAACCTAATTACACGTTAACCAAAGCATCGTTGAACATAAAGTTTTCACGTATCTGCTACGAAACAACGTGTTTTTGAGGTTTGCGGAAACGTACCATGGCAACATTTTTTCTAGGGATTGGGTTGCTTGCCCAAATTGGCAGACCAGCCAACCAACAGAAAGAGCCATGTAGCTAGCATGGCTAAAAATGCTAGCTATGTTATTCCATGGTTGTACACACTGTATGTAACCAAAAAAGTAAGTTTGTCAGTCTATGTATTGGCATTGGTAACACTGTTTACTTTGTAATGATAATGTCCTAAAAGACCAAGATCTGTGAAAAGGAGAACAAAGAATGTTGGAAAATTATTGAGTTGTTGAGTGTTAATGACTAAAAGGTCAGGAGGTAGACATGAAGAGGCTGGCCCGATTATGGCTGTGTCGTAAGAACATGGGTTCTTAAAATTAATCTCTCAGAAATGTACTCAGAGCTTTATGAGTTATGGATCAGGGGCTAAACGTCTGACCAATACCAGTATTTTCTTTTCTCTCTAAGGTGCCATGCCAACCTGACCACTGTACTTTTTACCTAGAAGAGTCCAAGTTTGACTTAAAGGTGGCACCAGAGAGTAAAAATACACGGTCACTATAGGCTAATAGGTTAGTCATTGAAGGGAACGATGTGATGGGGTTTGCTACCATGATCAAAAGTATCACCATTTTATATTAGACCACAGCCAGTCACCAATCTATTATGGGCATTTCAGCGTTGTTCCCAATTTACAGAGTTGCTTGGGTGTCTGTCCTACAAAGGCCTGTATAGAAAACCCCCAAGAAAATGTAATTTAAATGTGTATCAATCCATGAACTTTAAGGTACCATGGCCTGAACTGAGCACCAGTCTACGCTGGCTTGAACTGTCTCTGCATAACTCTACCCGTTGATGAAAAGCTGCTTCAGTAACCAGCTCATTCCTGTGTGTCACACTGTGAAATAAAAGTGTTACAAATGCAGCAATTTACATACTTTGGCTGAGGGCTTTCAGATTTTGATTTAATAATGAGGAATAATAAATAAATCACTTCTACATCCTAATTGGTGAGTTTATAGAGTTCTTGCCAAAGTTTAGATAATTAACAGCTTAACTGGAGAACGACAGAACGACTTTGAACGAGTCATGTTAAGTGTATTCTAATAAATACAACAAATTCAGAATGATGTAGAAGCAGGATGCTGGATCTGACCTGGAATAAGGGAAAGTAAATAACAGAAGTTATCCCCTATAAGACTACCCAACCGTTATTACACAGCAGTGTTGTTACCCAGTACAGCAGCTGGTGTCGGACAGTCTCACCCTGTAACCACCAGACCATAATATACAAGAACCTATACACTCACTGGCCACTTTATTAGATACACCTGTTCAACTGCTTGTTAATGTAAATAGCTAATCAGCCAATGACGTGGCAGCAACTCAATGAATGCAGACATGGTGAAGACGAGCTGCTGAAGTTCAAACTGAGCATCAGAATGAGGAAGAAAGGTGATTTACTTTGAACGTGGCATGGTTGTTGGTGCCAGACGGGCTATTTCTATTCACTGTTTTTACTATTTTACTATTTGCAGTCTGCTCTTCGAATCCTGCCAGAAATCAGTGTATCCTTTCTCTATTTGTCATTGTCATTTGACAGAAGACAGATTGCCCTTCCCTTTTTGAGCAATCATTTCCAAATTGATGTGCAGTATATCTGAAGGCCAAGCAGGACAAGTGACAACAGAACAATCAGCCTTAAGGGAATTATCGTGACGATTACTTTTAAAGCCATTTTGCAGAGCGGATAAAGGCAGGGACAGCAGGGGAAAGAGTGTATGAGTACACAGAACGCAATGCAACAATGGTCGTTAGGTCAGATTTAAACTTAAAATGCATCTCAGCATCCTGGGACCCCTTAAGCATATTAAGGGTTCCCATTAGTGTTCCCTAAGTGTTTTAACAGTAATAATCACCAGATGAGATCCAGTCCTGTGCACCAGAGGTAGACTGGGACCAGAAGAAATATTAATTTTTTGGTCTTTATGCTAAGCTAAGCTTCTGTCCAGCTACATGTTTACCGTACAGTGGTACCATTGGTCTACTGAACTCATTCTTCAATCAAAGCAAATTCTCAAAATGATGAACTACTGCTGTAAGGGTGTGATGTGTAGTACCCCCACATTTTCTTCAAGCCCACTACTAACAGCAGGGCAGGAAAAGGCAAAATTGGACCAAAATGCTGAAACTCTGAGAGCCAGTCAGAATAACACTGCTATCTTATAATGCTTACAGCAGTTCTAACAAGCCCATAGTAGCAAGAAAACAACCATTTGGATTGTTTCTTGGTACAGTTGATATTGTCATTGCACTGTATGTGCTTCATGTGAGTCGTTGTCTAAAAACATTTTGGCTTTGGACTTTGGATTATCTGGCTCTGGACATAATTTGGTTTTGACCAATATTAGGATGGAAACGATTAAGATCACAGACAGCTGTAGACTGACCTGAAGTTGCTGACGTAACCACACCAGTCTCCTGAATTTCGGACCTTGAACTTTCTGATCTGGGGCATATTTTTTGGTCTTGCCTGGACCTTGACCAAACAGGGCTGGTGAGCCTGCTGACAAGTTTATACCCCTTTTCACCAGTCATGGGCTGGCTTAGTTTGGTCTGGTCTGATTTGGTTTGGTGTGGTGTGGCTTGGTCTGGTCTGGTTTGGCTTGGCTTGGCTTGGTCTGGTGTGGTGTGGTGTGGCTTGGTCTGGTCTGGTTTGGTTTGGTCTGGCTTTTTCTGGTCTGGTCTGGTGTGGTGTGGCTTGGTCTGGTCTGGCTTGGCCTGGTTTGATGTGGTGTGGTTTGGTTTGGTTTGGTTTGGTTTGGCTTGGTCTGGTCTGGCTTGGTCTGGTTTGGCTTGAGTTGGCTCGATCTGATCTGGTCTGGTGTGGTGTGGCTTGGTCTGGTCTGGTGTGGTGTGGCTTGGTCTGGTTTGGTGTGGTGTGGTTTGGTTTGGCTTGGTGTGGTGTGGTGTGGTGTGGTCTTATGTGGTTTGGCTTGGTTTGGTTTGGATTGGTCTGGTCTGGTTTGGCTTGGTTTGGATTGGTCTGGTGTGGTCTGGTGTGGTTTGGCTTGTTTTGGTCAGGTTTGGTTTGGTTTGGCTTGACGTGGCATGGCTTGGTTTGGTGTGGTGTGGTCTTATGTGGTTTGGTTTGGTTTGGATTGGTCTGGTCTGGTTTGGCTTGGTTTGGTTTGGATTGGTCTGGTCTGGTTTGGCTTGGTTTGGTTTGGTTTGGTCTTGTCTGGTTTGGCTTGGTTTGGTTTGGATTGGTCTGGTTTGGCGTGGTTTGGTTTGGTTTGGATTGGTCTGGTCTGGTTTGGCTTGGTTTGGTTTGGATTGGTCTGGTCTGGTTTGGCTTGGTTTGGTTTGGTTTGGTCTTGTCTGGTTTGGCTTGGTTTGGTTTGGATTGGTCTGGTTTGGCTTGGTTTGGTTTGGTTTGGATTGGTCTGGTCTGGTGTGGTTTGGCTTGTTTTAGTCAGGTTTGGTATGGTTTGGCTTGACGTGGCGTGGCTTGGTTTGGTTTGGTGTGGTTTGAAACAAACACTTTCAATGGACGTATATTGACGGTGTGAACATGCCCAGAGTGATTACATTGCAGCCCGTTTCACGACTGCTGCCTTCAGTGCTTTCGCTCAAAACTTGACCAGTTTCAAAAAACTAGTTACTCTTAAGTGCATAAAGGCAAGCGTGGTATTGATTTTCTTATTTAATATTTGTCAAGACAGGAAATAAAGAAATTGTTTGACATTTTGGGAAACATGCTTAATTGCTTAGCGACTTACTCACTACTTTATTTAACCTGATACCAACAAAGGGTATCATGTGACCGCGGTTGACTCATCACCAACCCAAAGCCATGTTTTCCTCCCTTTCTGCTGACATGGGCAAAAAATGGATTTCAGGTGGGAGAAAGAAAGAGACTGTCAAGGATGAGAGGGAGTGTCAGTCTGCCAAGATCAATAGGTGAATCAAAACCACTGCTGATGTTTCACTCTTCACTATCCCTCTTTTATGTATTCACCTTCTTCTTTCTCTATCAAGTCTTTCTTCATCTGACGCTGCCAGGAAGCCAAAAAATGCTGACAAACAGTTGTCTGGGCAATTCCAGCATCTTTATTTGCACTCCATCCAAGAAAGAAAGAAAAAAAAATCTGCAACCTCTAGCAGCCTTACACCCCCTCTTAAACACTTTGTCTCTCCCACACTCTCGCAAAGCTCCGCTCCACGGGTGATGGAACCTTTAGTGTTGCTGACCCTGAGCTGAGGGACCTCGCTGCCACCACTTCCCTTTAGTCTCATCTTCAAACTTTCTATTTCCAACTAGCCTTCCGCTTGTCCTCCTACACTGGGAGCTTACTGTTTGCTGCAGTTTGGTTTGTTTCATGCTCTTTTAACGGATTAATTGTGGGCATGTGCTGTATTTTTATTGTTATTCCTATTAAAAAAGATTCCCGCTTTTGTGTTGGGGAAAAACAAATGAAGATTTGCAGCTAAAAATTGACGCACACCTACTTTACAACAGACTACAATGGCGTAAATATAGACTCCTGCCATTGTTGCAAGGCCCTTCTTGTCACTACAGTTGGAAAGAATTAATACTCGGCTCTAAACCCGAGGTGTGTGTGGGAGACTTTAACAATACTTGATCTGATTTTCTTCAGGGAAGCAACCATCATAAGCTCCATGCCAGAGCCTCCCCCACCGGACTATTCAGGCTAATGTTGATCTTTTGACAAATGTGCAATAACAGCGAGACTGCTTTTCAAATTGAAATTGAATCTGTATAGAGATGAGTGGAACAGGGGTGTCGGCCCAGCACAAATAACTTAACTCTGTCAGTTGCTCTTGGCGAGGCTGAATTCATTTGAATCTATTAGAGAAGAGAGCAGAAGAAGAGACACACGAGGACTACACTCATACTTTCAATGCCTCCTAATGTCTATACAATGAAGGGCAAAGTTATTTTGTACACGAGTGGAAATTTTTCAAAACAGAGCTGATAATTTTAAAATACTTTGTAGCAAGTCAAAGTAAAAAACTATATACTTAGGCCCATTACGTATTTTCAGTCCTACCCCTCGTTATCAAGTGCCACATTGTCCCTGAGTGTTAAAGGGTACTGGTTGAATTCTTCAAGAACCTGCTATGTCATCAGTGTGCTAGCATTTTTTTTTTCTGACTCTTGTTATTGGGGTTTTCAAAGTTAAACATACATTGACAATAGTATAAAAGTGGAAACTGAATTTCTGATACAAATATATAGAACATATTCAACAAACCAAAGAAACTCTCAAGGGTGAGTTGTCATACATGTATAAAAAAGACAAGTTTGCAAAATATAGTTTTTACAGATAAAATTAATCATTTTATTTTGGAAAGACTGACAAGAAAACAATAATTAAAAAGAGAGAAAAAAGAGTGGGGGAAAAAGAAAATACTGGGGGGATTTAGAAGGATGTCAGAATCACCATCAACCCGGTCTTTCTCCGAACTCGTCGAAATCTGGCGCTCGGGCAGTGACTTGCAGCGTCAGACACTGACGAAAAAAGACGTCTTTTAACGTTGGCATGATACGTGGCTGGTCGTCGTTATACTTTAATGCCACTCTGGGGCGTCTGGGGGAAACGTGGCGGGACAAGAACAGAAGTTAAGGTGGCGAAAGTCCAAGTAGGGCAGGCAGAAGGGGTGGTGGGAGGTCCAACAAACACAGACCTTTACCTGGTAGAGGGGTGTTTGCGTCCTGTAGGATTTTAAAGCCAAACCCTGTTCTTTTTTCCTGAACCTAACCATGTGCATTAGTTGTTGGGAGGAAAAAAATGTCAGTTGGTGTTGTTGTACTGTATGTAAAGGTTAAATTTCTTAGGAAAATGGAAGTGTATTTTGAAAGAAGACAATTCAAACACAATTATTCCACTATCAATCAACAAGTCATCAAAAGACTAATGTAACCTGTGTTCCTACCCTGCCAGTCTGCACTGATATTCAGGCGTCGTTTTTCATCATGTGACATGGAAATGTGTCGAAATGTGGGGCTGTCATACACAAATCAGCAATAACAATGTAACGTTATACTATTTTTTTTGTTGTTTTTTGTTATGCTTCTTATAAAGAAAACAACCGCAATATACCGAAACAGCATTAAATAAGATATTTTGATGGTTACCGTAATTTCTTATACGAAGAAAATAAGGTTGTGCATTTCTTTTGTTGCTTGTGCACCCAGTGGTTTTTCATAAAGCTTGGTTTGAAGCGCGCTTTTGAATTACCTACATTTGGAGGGCCATGTGGCCCTAAACTTCACCGTACCCCTGCATTTAAACAACAATCACCATCAATGTAGGGGCAAGCGGTGCACTGAGATTGGTCCTTAAAGTACCAAAAGTAACTCATGATGCAGAAAGGCCCATTTCAGAATAATGTATATATTGGATTTTAATCATTGTTCACCACTTTAATGTTGCAGCTACATGCTCATTAAAGCACAAGTAAAACAATTATACATAGTATTAAGTAAAAGTGGAATTATTAAAATTAATTTATGTTTTCATTCAACAAAACCCAGTAGTGTGCTTGGAACTCAAAATGTCTTTACTTGTAACTTACATAGTTTAAAGTGTGACTAATCCCTCCATAGCACTGTGACTGCAGTGTCTTTAAAACCCACTCTGTTCTTGGCTCTTTGCCTGGAAAGTTCATTTCCCATCCAGCAACATGGACTAATCCACGCCACGCACAGAGATCAAGTATTCTCACACAAAGAGCGGCAACTGAAACAGCAGTCTGAGCACCGACTTTCTTAAAGATTTACATTGTATTCAATTGATTTATTGTAATTTAATGTAACTTATTTAAGTTTGTTTAAATTTGTTTTTTGTTAGGGCTAACATGTCTTCTGTCAGACAACAGGGAAAGAAAACATCCAAAATACACATGTAGGTGTTGATTTTAGTTCACATTTCTGTTCTTGAAATGTATTTTATTTTTTTCAGAACATATTTAATTAGATAGTACCTAATTTGCATGTTGAAACATGAAATGTTAGAAAAGTTGTAAGACTTTTTTTTTTTTTTAATGTACATATCAACTTCATATTGCTGTCTATATTGATATCTCTACTTATTGTGTCCTATTTTTGGTCTAACAATATAAGAAATTTTACAATACATATCTTTAAAGGCAATTTTCTCAAAATCAGTTTTTTTTCTTTCACTTCAATAGTACTTAAATAAACCAAACTTTCCAATTTTATTCTAACAATATTCTGAAGGTTTTTGCAGAAAGGTTTAGTCACGTATTATTTATAGCCTGATTTTATGTAACATTTTATTCCTAAAAACATGGCAAAATTGTTTGTTTTTTATGGCTGTTGACAATGTTTTCTGATTTATGGATTGATAAATAGAGAGATCAAAAATTAAAAACCATTGACTTCAATTTGTAAACAATAATAAGCAATCATTTTTAACCTGATCCAACGTTAAGATTTCTGTTGTGGAAATGTATGCAAATGTAATGCATATTTTATTAGACAAGACAAATGCCCCATTTGTATATTTAAACATAAAATGTAAGAAAGCTTGTAATACATAAAATAATTGTCGTAATTTCAGCAATCAGTCGGGGAAGTTTCATGGTGGTTCTATTAGTTAAAAGTTTTACCTTATTTGACTTATTTAAGTTTAATTCAATATGTTTGATAGTTTAATTGTGGATAAAATTTTGTATTGTCAATCTGAATTTGTAAGGTAATTAGTTTCTAAAGGTACTGAGTAAATGTAGCGGAGTGAAAAGTACAATATCTGTCTCTGAATTGTGGCGGAAGTACAAAGTAACAGCAGGTAAATCAATAACTCAAAATCGTAAATGTAACTTTCCGGCACTGCTAACAGCAACTGCATCACAAAATATAAAGATATGTATTATGGATTTACTGTATATGACAATGACAAGGATACTGCATGCAGGTAATATATATTCACAGTAGATTTATTACTGGATATAACACATTATAGGCAATCACAGGGACAGCATTACCATCAGAAGCGTCTATACTGCACCATAAAGCGTTTTAAATGTAGAACCCGAGGCAGACGTATCACAATATGGCCTTGAGTTTTGAATTGGACTGGCCAACCCCTAAACATTATAGTTCACAAAACCACCATTTGCTCGTATCAAAAAGAGTTTAAGAAATATTTCATGTCTGTAAAATTTTACATAACTTTCTATCTACATAGAAAATTCTTCATCCAAGATGAAAATATTAAATTTACCAAATTCTCACCACCTTCACCATGAACCTCTAAACATAGACACACAGTATTTCATAGCCCGTTTTATTTTTAAAACATAATCTTTGAAAAGGAATTGGCACTTCACATACCAGCTCATACATTTTTATTAAAAATTCAACATCTGAATGAATTATTCTGTATCTCATCATCCGAAAAGCCCGAGGTAACACCGATGTGGTATAATGCTGCCCTCAAGTGCTCCCTGTGTGCTCTTCTTACCGAGGCTGTAAGTTGTAAATGCGACTTATTGTATATTCAGATGCCTTCGGTGCTGAATAAGGACGAAAAAGACTGAGGGAGGAAAAATGTTCTTTTGTGGCTTTTGTGCTTATAATTTAAGTCATGTAGAGATAACTGTGCTAAAGCATGTGTTTGCATGACACATCATGTGCTTACATTTTCTGAGCTATGTCTCCTATCACTGATGCATGTAGACTGGTGCAGTTCCACATAAACATAATGAAGGTCCAAAATGACAAAGTACAGCAGCTATTGTGAACTCAAACTACTCCAGATATATGTCAGGATTACAGTCGGTAGCATGAATAGCATACCCGCTCTGCTCCTGAAAAAATAATGTTGGCTAAAGTTAGTAACTATTGAATTATTTGTCAGTTTCCATTGTTGCGTTGTAGGCAGTATACTAGATTATGATTTAACAGCCTGTTGAACCAGCTGATGTCATGTGGGTTTTATGCCACAATTTCGCAAAAACAGGTTGCAGAACATGGGGTAGCTATAACGTAACGTTAATGCAACAGTTTGTGTTGCATTTTGGAAAATACACTTTCTTTCTTGATTTGAGTTACAGTGTTAGAAACTTTACTCTCCTAAACCTAACCTGCGTAACTTTACTTGCCTAAAACTAACCTACGTAACTTTACTTTACTCTCCTAAACCTAACCTGCGTAACTTTACTTGCCTAAAACTAACCTACGTAACTTTACGCTCTTAAAACTAACCTGTGTAACTTTACTTCCCTAAAACTAACCTACATAACTTTACTCTCCGAAACCTAACCTGCGTAACTTTACTTGCCTAAAACTAACCTACGTAACTTTACTCTCCTAAACCTAACCTGCGTAACTTTACTTGCCTGAAACTAACCTACGTAACTTTACTCTCCTAAACCTAACCTGCGTAACTTTACTTGCCTAAAACTACCCTACGTAACTTTACTCTCCGAAACCTAACCAAAGTAACTTTACTTGCCTAAAATTAACCTACGTAACTTTACTCTCCTAAACCTAACCAAAGTAACTTTACTTGCCTAAAACTAACCTACGTAACTTTACTCTCTGAAACCTAACCTGTGTAACTTTACTTGCCTAAAACTAACCAAAGTAACTTTACTCTCCGAAACCTAACCTGCGTAACTTTATTTGCCTAAAACTAACCTACGTAACTTTACTCTCCGAAACCTAACCAAAGTAACTTTACTCTCTTAAACCTAACCAAAGTAACTTTACTTGCCTAAAACTAACTTACGCAACTTTACTTTCCTAAACATAACCAAAGTAACTTTACTCTTCTAAACCTAAGCTGTGTAACTTTACTTGCCTAAAACTAACCTACGTAACTTTGCTCTCCTAAACCTAACCTAAACATTTACTTGCCTAAATCTAACTTATGTAACTGTACTTGCCTCAACCTAACCTACATAACTTGTCTAAACCTAGCCTACGCAACTTTACTTGCCTAAACCTAACTTATGTAGCTTTACTTTTCTAACTCAAACCTACATAACTTCATTCTCAATATCCTAACCTACATAACTTCATTCTCAATATCCTAACCTACATAACTTTGCTTTCCTAAACCTTACCTACATGACTTTACTCTCCTAAACCTAACATACACAACTTTACCTGCCTAAACCTAACCTAGTACTTAACTTTAAGTATGTAACATTATTCATGGGGTGCTAATTGGTTAGATATCATACAAACCAATGTATGTACATTTTCATATGAGGATGTGTAGAAATATTGAGGGGGACATAACGCCTCGAAATTTACACCTATGCTAACAGAAGATGAAAAATGAGCAAGCCCATAGGTGATGATTAAGCAGGATTTCATTTGTATATGTCTATGTTTTGTCTTGTTTGAAAATCCTCCAGATCCTACCTTTAATAGAAACAATTGGGGACCACTTCTAATTGAAGAGCCTATGTTTCATTCCCATCTGAGTATGTTGAGTCATATGACCACCCAGCTACTTCTCCTTCAACATTGGATTGTGTGGTAATTTCCACATACACAGTGTTTATATTTAATGATTATAATTAGCTTCTGGATCAAAAATAATGTAAACTTGCTTCTTTTGCCTCTCATTTAAAATCTAACTTCAGGATACTTGTCGTCCTTCTTTGTGGATTTCATTGGCAAGTACTTGCATGGCTTCAACCAGTAAAGAGATATACAGCCTCTATAACTCTGTGGGAACATTTATGGCTTCTAACTCACTGTGTATACATTAAGAGACATTTTTGCCCAACCTGTTTACATTTTCCCCACATCATTAAGTCATCCTTATGGTCGTATATATTTTCATTGCTTTTCTGATGGTGGCACACGCTTTCTTTTTTCTCATCCTTTTCCCGTCTATTGAATTTGCATTTCAGAGATCTTATCGCTTAGATCTGTTCCAATATTGCTCCTTTTTTCTTTCACCCTAAAAGAGGAATTTAAATGCTTTGTTTGCCTTTACGGTCACAGTGTTTGCACCAGCAGTATGTATAGATCCATTTTTGTCATATAATTAGAATTGGGAATAGTATTTATTAGATTTAAATATAGTAAAAGCCAAACATATGGTTAAAAGGAAATTGATACGAATCGTGACTAAATGTAGTCAGTAAATCTGTGGGAAATAAAATAGATTCCAAAGCAATGATAGGTGAACTTTAAATTTAACACAGAGGCACCTTCTCACACAGATGGT
Source organism: Epinephelus moara (assembly GCF_006386435.1). NCBI lineage: Eukaryota > Metazoa > Chordata > Actinopteri > Perciformes > Serranidae > Epinephelus > Epinephelus moara. Next base: position 24,556,388 of record NC_065522.1, on the reverse strand, counting down.
TTATCTCGAAGCAATGGCATCATAATCCAATGAATGGATTATAGTGATTAGGTTCCAATTGTGGAGCTAAAAACAGACTGCGCAGGATTCCTCTTGACAAAAGTGTGTACTCCTGTGAGGCAGAGCGAAATCCGTGCCCCAGTTTAGGATTCTTATCAAATTTAGACAACCCTCGTCACATCAAGCTTCACTTGTCGCTTCGCAGGGCCCTGCTCGTCGGTTTTTCCAGACGGGACCAGGATGGATTTCATCTTTTGACCTTGTCACCAGTTCACACATGACCTGTACTGACCTGAACCTCTGTCAACATAAGCTTCGTCTCTCCCAATCACCGATGTTGTCTCTGACTGACAGACATGGTTGATGAAGCTGAGATGAATCAGCCGTTATTTGACCACGGATCATAGATGCTATGGCTGGTCCAGGATGAAGCACCGCAGTCTTGCCCCTGTCATAAAAAGTGACAGCTTCCTTTGATCAAGGGCAACAGGACTACCAAAACTCCTTGCTGTGCCAACAACTTTGCCTCTATCTTTGGGACACGGGGGTCCATGTGTGCTGTGAGCTGTCGGTTTGATGGTGCCCTGGGCACTCTGCAGGACCCGGGATCCACACGCTTTGCACAGAGTTGTCACTCTGTCAGAAAAATGTACCGCACAGTCCTCATGAATGGTGCCTTCTGCCATATTACCATGTTTTTCATCTGACGCGGTTCAACTCACACGGTTTATGGAATATGTTCAGTGGGTTGTGGTTGGGGTCAAAGGTCACAATGAAAGTCATTGCAGCTTATCTTGATCTGTGAGCACTGACTTCTAAGTCCTGAGTATTTCTACAAAAACAACTCTGTTTCTTCATCATTGCTGACCTAATATGACATCCTTAAAGGTTTAATACGGAGGATATTCCTAAAAGCAAGACTCAAACAGAAGTAATCTCTCTCAGTCATCACTTATGACCCACAAGAAGTCTGTGGCTTTTTTCAGAGACTCTCCCTCTGCCTGTATGTTCTTATTCTATTCTTATTTCCTGTTCTCAGGACATTTATGGGTGTTTATCCCCACTGTGCTCAGGTGAGGTCAGGGCTTTATAAAAAGGTAATAACCAGGTGCCAGACTGTAAGCAGCAGGCATCCAAGAGACTGAGTGCTGAAAAATACAAAAATAGTGAGGTGACATGCCAAAAGAGAGTGAATTGGGGTTTGGCTTTTACTTTCACTTTCACTGGTGAGCATGTTATCGAACTGCAACTGACAATCCTGCATAATTGGGGACTGAAGTTCTTTTGCCCCCTAAGTGTGGTTAGTTTAGGCAGGTGTGAACACAGGAATTCCACTCAGCTGCGCACCATCTTGGTCTGGTTACAAATGAACTCTGGTGCGGTTGGTTTGTGGTGAGAACGTGTTCCAACCTGGATCTGAACCAACTGCAGTCACATGACACATTGTTTGGGTTAAACATGAGCATGTTACAGTCCTGGAGGATTATTAATGTGCACCTCCTCCTGTACTGCCTTAATATGCACATTCAGCACATCCAATGCATCAAAACATTGTTTTCAAGTTGGAGCCGTGCCTCGTTTTCAAACTGTATGGTTTGACGCTTGTAAATGCTGCCGTGAGAACATGAACCAACTCTTGGCAATTATACAACTTTGGAACATAATTAGTCCCTGATTCAGACCAAAGCAAGACAAGACGGAAGCCTTAGCTTCCTGCTACAGAAAGAATGAATGCTCTGACTATTGTGATTTTTATTTTTGATCAGTATATACATGATTATGTAAACAAAGATCTCCCGCAGCTGTTACGGTTAAATTTCAGCCCTTTGGCAGGAATTACCGCACTCCCGCAGTTTTAACAAAAGTGTATCATCCAGCAGGTTAGACCTTACATCATGCTAACAATTTTGTGAGATATTTTGAAACTTGTCTATAATTGTTAAAACACAAGAATCATGAAGCCTTGGACTTTAAAATCAGTTTGAATGATACTTAACTTAAATATGCTTACCATGTATTCCATGAGCTTCTGTCCATTGTAGGGTAAGTAAAATGAAGGACTCTTCAAATATTTGTGGCCACATGCCTCATTTTGTCTATGGTTGCCGAAAAACAAGGAGTGGCTAAACTTACTCGCAGGCTCAAATCACCCCGTTCTCACACATTTCATATACAGGGGTGAAGGTTTTGTTTCAACATGGGGTGGAACATATGGTTTTGGGGTCCCTGGCAAGAAAATCTCAAGAGTCAAACACTTGATTTTCTGCATTCTGGTGAATCTCTGTGCACCAATTTGTGCCGTTTTGCATCAATTTCTAGTGTAAATGTCCTAAATTTTGTCAAAACAAATGAACTCTGCTAATTCCATGTTTTTATTGAGGAAGGTACAAATGCACATGTTCAAAGTAGCCAACTGCCTCCCCCCTGAAATCTCCACCTATGATAGTATACGTTTAACAGATTAAGATTTTTTTCCAGTCAACTAAAGTCAACTTTATACCTGCAGTGAAACAGTCTCTAAAAACCATAAATAGGCGTATTGGGGAAAGAGAAAGAAAAATATTGGGGAATGAAATGGAGAGGGGGATAAAAAGCATAAAAAACCCATATAGGAAATGTTCCCACCTCTTGGTGCTGCAGTGTGCACCGTCAGATTCTTCACCCGGGGACTGTGGAGCACTTAACTCCGTGCTGTCGTGATTTCTCCAATTACGGGTGACAGCTTCCAATCCGCGTGGGAGGTGGATCACCTCTGGAAGTGCCAGGCAGAATACGAAGCGCACCACAACATTAATAATTCACCGGAGGTACATTCATATTCAGTCTAAGCGCTGCAGTTTGGGCCCCATTAGTGATAAAGGCGAGCAGACGCTCCCTTATACCTTTCAGCTTGATGTTCAATCGCAGGTATAAAGCCCACATGTTTGATTTTTTACGAGTTGAGATGCTTTTATTTCATTGCCTCGCACTGGGGCAACCATGGGAACAAACTTCATGAATGTTCTTAAGATTACAGACTGCTGAGGTACTTTAAGGTACTGCTGGGAAGTTTGTTATAGTGTTAAATCTGCTGCTAAGGAACACAATCAGTGCACATTGTTTTTAATCTTTGTTCTGCTTAAAGGTTCTGTATGTTACTTTCAGAAAATCTGTTATTGGTGACACCTCTCTCTGAGGCTGTTAAGTAAACCGCTATCAGCATCCTCCGTAGCTGCGAGCAGCACCTGCATCGGCCACAACAGTGATTAACAAGAGACTGACCATGTTTTTCCAGCATTATGTTGAAATAATGTTGGAAAACAATTACAATCATATCTAAAATAACGTTACTATCTTTATGTTCCCGTATGTCATTTGGACCCTTGGCTCCATGATAGTAACTAGCTTGCCGTTTGCAAATTACTTATCAGCTAATGCTACAAAGCAACCAACAGCTAATCCAAACCAGGCCCCCAAGAAGTGCGCTGGGCTTTGAAGACAATATTCATATTGGCCTAACAGTGGAATTACACCTCCCGAGTCCATCATGTGATGCCATCGGGCCCTAAGAGACTTTTCCCCATAGACTTACACTGGGAAAGAGACGGCTGAGAGTCACAACCACCGCAAAATGACTTGTTTAACTGTCAAGGTTCAATCGATTCTGTCCGATAAAGTTTGGAAAGTCTAAAAGAGCCCTAAGATTTAATCATTTTATCCCCATTCAAGTAAGCAGAGTGGTAAACTAGATGTAGCTGGATCGGATGGCAGATGGGGAAGCAGCACTGATCATGCGGGGAATTTCATACCACAGAATTAGAGCTTTTTTGGCTTCATGCGCAACTGAACAACTTTCATAGGACTGAACAGGATCCTGCCTCCAACGCTGTATCCAGGTCCTTTAATACATCCTTAATCCATGCAACGTAGGTTTACAGCTTGCTGGCTAACCTTAGCCTAGGGCATGGTTAGCTCGTTGGCCGCTAAGCTAGCTGTAACTTAGCTAAGCTGCATGGATCTACTTTTGGTTGCTTCACAGCTGATAAAACCAGCCCAGGGAGTCTGTATGAATTATCTGACACACAGGCTCTTACTACCTTTGCTAGCTAGCAGCGTGTCTACATTAGAAAGCAAGCTAACATTAGCTAAAATTAGCCAGCTAAAACCCCAATATCGCAATATATTTCATATTTCAGTGTTTCCTATGTTTGTTTGTTTTTTATTATTTTTAATTATTATATATGACACTAAATTTGATGAATTTACCGTTTATTAGACAAGAAATGAGACGAGTGTTAGCTAGCACGCACTGCCGTCCTTCCACTTCATTCCCTGCAGTTTGGAGATTACTTTCCTTGGAAGAATGTGGACAGAATTCAGCTAGTGCAAAACTCATTTGTAAGCTTGGTCCATATCTGTGTTGTGATGGGCACCAGGTGTCTGTTAACGTTAGCGGGCTCTATTTCTTAGCTAACGTTAGCTATACACTGTAGCGCTGTAGCAGAGCTTCTCAGTTAAGGGTAATGTGATTGTTTGGATTTTTCCACAAATTTTGCCTGAGTCCTTTACATGTAATCAAGTCACCAGGCTGTTATATGAAACCAAGAAAGTCAGTGAAGGTCTCAGCTTTTAAGTAATGTTATAACCTGTTCACCCACTGGTAATGAAAAACAGTATCTATAAAAAAAAAGTCACATACAGTACCTTTAATTATTCACAAGGAGCAGAGTGTAGACATACAGAATAAGTGAAGGAAGTAAGTAAGTTTGAGAGACTGAGTGAAGCCAATCCGCCGCTGGTTGTGATAACTGCTAGCATCCATGCCAGACGGCAGCAGTGCTCTGCAAGCACATGGTGTACCCAACCAACTGCCTGGGCTCAGCAGGCTACAGCACACACTGCTTTCCCTGAAAAAACACCTCTTCTCCGGAGGAACAAAATAAAATGGGCTGAAACAATACAGAGCCGGCATGAAAAATGGATTGCATGTGGGTGCGTGGAGAGGGAAAAGCTGGAATGGAGGTCACAGCAAAGCAATGAGCCTCGGTCGAGACAAGTTTTTAAACAGCTTCGAATTGTAAGTCTGAACTGTAGTAACAACACTTGTGAAGCAGACTTGCAGGGGGGGGGTGCACCGTACACCTGGGAGTTAAACTGGGATTTAAGGGAGCCTTGATTCACTGGGATTGGCAGGTGTTTGAATGTGCGTGGGCGGCGGCAGCAATTACAGGGCTGAGGATTATGTTTTATAAATGGTGTATGTCAAGACATTAATGATCTCCTTTGGAAGTGAAGGTGTTCACCCGTATTCTAGCACTTTACAAAAATAATAGGTCACGATAGTATGATTCATATTCCAGTGTTTCAGAATACAGTAGTAACTTTGGAGCTATTTAGTCTTCAGTAGAAATTCAGTTGTAACTCAGGGTCAGTGTTAGGTGTTACCATGGGATGTAGTGGCATCTACATTCAGGTGTGAATTTGTAAAAGAGGAAAAAAAATTGCACTCTTGAATGGCTCACAATAGACTTTATTTCACAGCAGACATTTTGACTTATCATAATAGGAGAGCAGGTATAACTAATGACATTAGCTCTGTTCTGTTCAAGTGAGTATGACTCAGTAAGTCATAACAGGGAGCCAGTGTGCACAATAAAGCCATTATTAGTTTTATTATTTGCACCTCTGCTTGTGTTTTTTACTGTGACAGGTCAAAATGTGTTCTGTGAAGAAAAAAAAAGGTCTAAGGCTGTGGCGTACCCTTTAAAAAACTCAACAGGAGTAAGTTTTCATTACATTCTATACAACACTAGGCTGCTAGCTATAAAGAGACCTGGATACAGCGTTGGAGGCGGGGCCCCGTTCGTCCACATGAAAGTTGCTCAGTGGCGCATGAAGCCAAAACGTACACACACTGGGTATAAAATTACCCAGATGATCGACGCTGCTTCCACATCATTGGGCCCATAGAGCAAGTGCACTAACGACTTCCACTTACCGAGCAGGCTACTTCCGGTTCAGCGCTCCGCTAACTTGTATGGGGATGAAATGATTTAATTTTGCAGCTCTTTCCGAATCAATATTAATTTTGACAGCTATTTTAGATTTAGTTTTAGTCTTGAGACGAAAGAGTTGTTAGTTTTAGACACCTTTTTAGTTGTTAGTTAGTTTAGTTGTCCTGCCGCCTAACAGTCGACCCAACGTTAGTTGACCAGAAACTTTTTTAGGAGCTGCGCCTTGTCAAAATAAATCAAAACCTACATGACTGGACAATGTGGAAATTTAATTTGAAAGGGCAGACACAGGAAGTGGCCGGGAGTCAGGCTAATCTCCAGGGCTGGTACCTGCGGTTATTCCACAGGCTAGTTAATAACATGTCGGGCAGGAAATCCAAAGTGTGGGATCATTTTGAGAAGGTGAAGGACGAACCCAAGGTGATATGTAAAACATACCCATTAGCCACTTAGCACAATCATTACTCTTTGCCGACCAT
>NC_065522.1:24525720-24549883 GCF_006386435.1 Epinephelus moara | reverse complement strand
GGACGAACCCAAGGTGATATGTAAACTCATCTTCATTGGTCGACTACAAACATGACGTATCATCTGAAACATGGAAGTAGCTACATGCCCATTAGCCCACAGCGTCATTAACAGGCGGCTCGCTCAGTGTGTGACGTGCACTTGTAGATAAAATATAGGCCTATATTAATGAAGGTTCACTAGTACGGTTTTGTATTTCTCTGTAATGTAGCACAGTGTTAACAGTGTTACTGATACTTTCTCATACCTTCAACTCAAACCATTGTGTTGCCCCGCCCAAAATACATACTTTAGTAATTAAATTAATACCATAAACATGCGGGCGACTAGTCGACTAATGGCCCTAAATGATGACTATTGGCCGACTAGGAAAAATCTTAGTCTGGGGCAGCCCTAGTTGAGTCATATTGTCATGAGACATTAGTTATGTGAGTCAACCATGAACTCTCATAACTGCTGACCCCCTGCGTCAACATACAAGGCAAAAGGCTGCCCCCTGTAGGTGGCAGTGATATTTTTTTTTACCTAGGAGGGCAAAGGCATGACCTGCCCTACTCTGCCTTGAAGCCATAACACAACAGCAGTGAACACCCCACGTAAAAAAATACGCCCCTATTATTTTCAATATACGACCCAACACCAGCGGCAGGTAGATCTGTGTCGGCGCTCCTGGATGCGGAGCGGAGTTAAAAGCATTTTCCCCTACTTGCTCTCTGCCTATACATAGCAGCTACTGTAGCCGCTCTTTCTCTCTGTTCCAGTGGCAGCTCGACTCCTCATGGATGCATAAAGAGAACTCTACAGTTGTTGCGGGGTCTCGTGTGTGAGGAAGAATGGATGAGGAGACATTTGTTGTTGAGGTCTCGAAATACCCTGAGCGAAACCCACAATCCTGGCTCTTCAGGTGAGAAATCAAGTTTTTATTTACATAATTTTAAGCTAATGCAGAGGTAGAGGAAGTGCAGATCTTTCAGTAAAAGTAGTAGTAACTGCAGCGGTGCTGGTGTCTTTTCAGCTTTACCTTGCCTCTGATTGGCTCACCCTGACAGTCTTACCCCAACTCTACCCAACCTCACTCCTCTTGCTCATACCTATCATGCCTCCACCCTTCTGGCTTCTGCCCAAGCGTCAAAATTTGACGCTACAGGATGAGATCACACTGGGATATGGACATGCTGTTAAACTCTTCCTGTACAAAACTATCCCCATAAGAAACTGCCATCATTAGGATTAGCACAGCACCAATACCAATAACTAATACCAACACTGCTTATCAATATATCTTCAGATATTTTTTTACACAAAGACAGACATGCTATGAAAGTAACTGATGTGAAATTAATGTAAGAAACTGTGCCAAAAAGCATGAGTGGAGCTTTTAGGGGTCTGGAAAGAGTCCAAAACAGACAGTCTGAAGCATCCCAAATTTATGGGTTGTTGTTCTATTAGGCTGCCAGTGTTACTATATTAAATATAAATCAAAATAACTTTATATGAACTTCATTTGTGTAAAAACGTCAGTGCATACACAACACAGAACTGGACAAACAAGAAACAAGTCAACTGTTATACATACACATTTCCATTTCTGTATTCTCATTCACTTCTGTGCTTTGCAAACTCGGAGCATTTTACTTTACCTGTCCACCATAAATCGCATTTCGAGAAGGTAAATAACACCATATTTCTGTGTCACTTAGAAATGAGTAATCATTAGTGAACGGCTGGACAAGTATGGACAAAGTTTATTATACACAGCTGGTTAGCAAATTGAAAATGCCAACTGGCCGCGTTGAAGTTAATCAAAGCAACAGAGCTTCAGCACCGACAGCAGGAGTGACTGCCCAGAAGCTTGTTGGTAGAGTTTAAGACCTTTACCTGGTGCAGAGTCGAAATGATGTGTGTGCCCCGCATATGCTTGATTACAGAGCAAATTTGAAGAGTTAAACATGATATATTCTCATCCACTTGACACTTGAGGTGCATTTGAACAACTTATACGAGTGTCTCGAAAGTGTGTTCCACAGCAGCATGTGAATCCCAGGGCCAATAAAACCGCAAAGCTCCCTCACAACTGCCTTTCATGACATGAGCTCATGAGCTACTTTTTTTTTTCCTGAGACACTGCAGAAGAGCAAACAACCGCTGTGATATCCTCATTCATCAGCCCAGAGAAAGACAACACTTGAGCACCCCTGAGTCACAGATAAGTGAATTCTGAAACCTTGTTTTGCTGTGAACAAACAGAATAAGTCATCCAATCTGCTCCAGTTTCATCTCAATGGGATCGTAGTAGTTTTTATGGCAAATTCAACTCCACGGTGGGAATATGAGCACAGTTGGAATGGGGAAGAGAGAGCTCTGACACCAGTTGCTAAATTATAGGGTTTTTTACAGTATGCACGAGCCTCTGTGCACCTGCAGTGTATTTTTCTTGAAAAAGTCCTTTTCTGTTTTGAAGATGTCGGCCGGAAATATGTAAAATCAGAGCAGATCAAAGTTGTTTTTGCAGCCATGCTAGCAGGGCGGCTCTGGGGATGCCAGTGTTGGTCAGACTGCTTCAGTCCAAATTGAATTGTCTCAACTATTATAGCGGCTAACCCTAAACCTAGCATCATTTATTTGTCACAGCTGTAGTCGTCAATGAAAAACTTGCACGAATCTGTGTCCATGAACTGTTCAAAGGTACAAATCTTTACCATGACGTTAAGCAGTGTGTACCTGACTTGATGTCAAAAAACTGTGTCCCCACCCCGTCTAGCAACACCTGTCCCACCTCAAATGGTTCCTACCTATGTTGACAGACACCAGTGACAATTCATTGACCCCTTCAGGACCAATTAGCAACCTGCACACATTTTACACCATGGATGGCTCCTATAACTATCATTTGATGGATTGCCATGAAATTTGGTACAGACATCATTGTTCCCTTCAGGATAAAATGCGTCTGTCCGTCCTGGAAGAGTGATCCTCCTCAGCTGCATTTCCTAAGGTTTAAAGGTTTTTTGGGGGGTAGTTTTTCCTTATCCGCTGTGAGGGTCCAAAAGACAGAGGGATGTTGTATGCTGTAAAGCCCTCTGAGGCAAATTATGGTATGAGATTGCTGCTTGTTCTTGCGATATTTCGGCCGCCCTTTGGAAAGCAGAGCTAAATGGTAAACAAACATGGCAGCACACCGGTAAGGTAAGACAACACGTTTACATGTCGTTTTCTATATGTTCTCTGACATTTATCCTAACGATATGAGGTTGAAATAAACCGAAATTTCCCTTTAAATGGTCGTTATGAGTGGTGATAAGCACCATAGATATGGGTGAGTAGGGGCCTACCTCACCTATAGGTTGAGAATGCTATTATCAGGATGGGTCACACCAAGGAAACTATAATACAAGGAAAGGCTGTGATGTCCATGAAAGCATTTGAATTTTTCATTGGAGTTTGGCGGCAATTCCATTCTTCTCCTTTAATGACGAACAGAGACCAATAACAAGGAGGCCACGCCCATTAAAACTAAAAAAAAGTCATTCAAAATCACATTATGTGTGTTTTTTAATTTTGTGTAAAGAATTTTTAGTCCAAGTCAACACATATATGGTGGGTTATAGTTATAGTGTCATTAACTCCGATAGAAGTGGCACCAAACTGTGACTATGGTGTAAAATTCCAATGCTGTCACTGACATCATGACCTTTCCTTCTTGTATAGTTTCCCTGGGGCAAACACAGGACTCAAACCAAGAGACCAAAGTTCGAGTCCCACGTGAAACCAATTGTATGCCCAACCGTAATATTTTTCTCAACCGAACCATGTCGTTTTGGCACCTACCTCCTAAGGAAAGTGAATCCTAAGAACTGAATGTCCATTGAATGCGCTGATAACGGCCTTCTGAACACCAGCAGGTGTAGCAGGGCCTGTACTGACTGATATCTATGAGGCTTTTAACCACAGATAACAGCAATTTAATGGGCTGATAACATCTCAATCAGGTCTAAAAAAGTAATATCCCATCAGCCTCACCTGGGTTTCTTGTCTAGTACTAATAAGCGGACCCATAGGGGATCTGTGCCTTCAGAACTTTGCAGATTATCCGCAGATTTTAGGAATATAGATGCTCCTGGTAAAACTCATAATGTTGTCACTGTCTCCTCCATCTCTTTGTGCATGTGTGTGATGATCGTGTGTTGTATTTAGTTAGTATTAAAATCAACGTTTGTGAGATAGTATTAAGAATTAAGAAATCAGAAGTAATCAGAAATAAGATTTACTGTTAATAGATTGTCAATAGATCGACAAATTATTTTTTGATCTCTCTGCTCCATATCAAACCTTCCGTTTATTTGGCCATGTGTCCCACATTTGGTTGATTGACTTTTCCCGAAAAAGGTTTGATTTTTTCTTGACGTATTCATGATGAAATAAAATTACCAATTCAAAGTTTCTATTAAAATCTACCAAGTAGTGTTTTAGCTTACTTGAGGTAACTTTAGGTTATAATGTAGTGTTTGAGGTTATTTTTGTTAAAAAAAAAAACAGTTGTTATCATAAATCAAAATTTGTCTATCACATTACGAGCAAAACAATTAAACAAAAGAAAAAAAAAAGATTTTCATTTTGGATCACTGCTGAAAAGAATTCAATAATCTGCAGATTCCGCTTGGCCCTGCTAATAAGCCATTGTTAGCATGCTAGCACACTAAACTAAGATGGCAAATATAGTTAGCATTATACTTGCTAAATATTTGCCTTTTCGTTTTGAGCATGTTAGCAATGCTAACATTAGCAGTTAGCGTAAATAACCACTGTACCTAAGTAGAGCTAGACTTTCAGCCAGAGTCCTGCATCGGGTTGGGTTCCTGCGGGCAGGTACTCGCCAGGTAACCCGCAGAAAAGGTGCTTGGTGGTATTTTGTCTACTTTTTTTTTTCCTTTTTAATCCTCCTTCCTTTTTAAATATGATAGCCACTTCAGTTACGTGCAATACTAAGAGGCACAATAACTGTGAAGATGTGCTGCTCATTATTGTGAGAATAAGCCAGAAATATTCATTTGAATTATAGTCCCTGAATTAACTTTGTTTTAAAATATGTTTTAGTTTCACATCTATAACATGACAAACGTGCTGCCTAACTTAATTATTCGAACAATGCATGGTTATTATTTGATTTGCAGTTTTGAGACAGGTCATAGATCTTCTGTCAATGCGTCGGGCCGGGCTGTGTAACTAGTTAGTCATACGTGTGGGTGGTGGAGTGGGTGCGTTATTGCACATGGCGGCGCCGGTTTAGGAGCAGGTCTTGGGCAGGACTCTGGTCTCAGTAGGGTTAATACTCTAACTAAACTGTAATGGGAACATGATGAATGAATAAGTGACATATTGGTGGTGCGTTTTGCTTGCTAATTTATTCTTTCAGGTTTTACTGGCCTGTACGATTGCACTTTAATTAATTCCTAATGTCCTAATTTGACCTAATTAAAGCTGCTCATGACATTGTTAATTAGAAAAACCAACAAGATAAGAAAGAGTGATTAATATACTCTCAGTCTGGAATCAGTGTTGTGATCTGACGTTAATAAATGGCCTCAGTGTGCAGTGTTTGATCTCTCTCTCTCACACACACACACACACACACACACTTTCACACTCTCAAGGCTGTAAAGTATTGAATAATTTGATATTGATAATCCTGTTGTTTACAGTGGCTTATAGCCGTGATCACAGTGGCTGAAGAGGAAAACTTGATATAATTTTCTTATGAGCACTTAAATTAAAAGTACAATATCCTCATTAAGATTAATGTTCTCAAAGTTCTTTATGTAACTTTTTACCATTATTAGCGTTAGTTATTTTTCCCTGACTTTCTTGGTTACCTGTAGCAGCCTGTGGCCTAGGGGCTGTATTTATTGGGAAAATCCGAAGTAGTAACAAGTGCCTCATTTCAGTTAGCACTAACAATGTGCAATAGTAGCTAACGTTAAGTAAGAAAAGGAGTCCGCTACGTCAACGAACAACCGACCCAACTTGACACATGCTGTGTTTACATTACATACATTTTGCAGTGGCAGCCTAATGGATACAGACCTTTAGTTAGCGCCCTGTGGCCAATGGCGGCCCTAGCACATTTGTTGCCTGAGGCGGGCAGTGAGGCGGAGGGTCCGTGGGCTGTGCTTTTATGTTAGAGGAAGCACGTTTTTCTGCATTGGGTTTTGGATTTTTACAGAAAACTGATGATGTAATTTGCGATCAGCAAGCTACTTAGTATGATGGAGCCAATACCTGTGTCTCAATTCAGGGGCTGCAGCCTTTGAAGACCTCATCAACAAAACCGAACGGTCTCCGAAATGGGACAACCTGGTCTGCAGAGGATTTTCTGATTGCATCACCAATCGTTCTCGCCCCGTCCCGTTGACGTTCCTATTACCTAGCTTGGCGAGAGAAGGAGTAAGCTAGTAAGTTAGTTAGCCCTAAATCATCGACCCATAGATTATTATTTCATTTTTATTTTATTTTATTTAATACTTGAGGAGATGATTCACCACCGGAGACATCACCGTTTGATATACAATTTGATATTTGATATATAATTTTAGGATTGAAGGCGTCTTGTGTTTAATAACATTTGTATTGTTAGCTATTCCAGTGAGTTGAAACCCAGTATTTGCATTTAAATGGGACGGCCTTGGTTGCTCTGATGTGACGTAGTCAGTCTTCAAGCTGAACTGAGAGTCCAAGTTACATAAAGGAACATTCCAGATAGTAAAGTCATTCTAAATATGATTGAAATTTACTTTCCAGCATTCTCTCAACATGATGAAGGTCAATCGTGGTAATTCGTGTGATTCTCACTGCTTTGCTCAGGTGCTCGCTCAAGGCTAAAGAGTGCCGGAGCACAAGCAATAGGATGCTGACATCTTCAGAGAGAGGTGTCAATAATAACAGGGGTTTTCTGTAAGTCACATACAGAACCTTTAACTTGGTATTGAATTGCATGTAGCATTCAGTTTACATACTGTGCGAGGCTAAATACTTTGAAAAAAGCACCACACTGAGATGTTTGAGCGCGTGAAGGCTTGTAAAAAGAATCATTACTAAGTTTAAAGGAAAGTGATGACATTCGCCTGTCAGCAGGTGAGTGTGAGCTCCATGAAAGGCGTATGACCTTTTCACACAAAGCCTGCTCTCCACTTAGGAAGAAGTGAAAAGGGTGAAGAAATTGCAAGAGGAAGAAATATATTTCATTTAAAAATTATGAACTCCATATCAATGGTGGCTGCATAGCGACACCTGATTCTTAATAACATGATTTCTTCAAAGGTATTCAGCAAATCGCTGCACATTTACATTTCAAAAGGAGAAAAATTGCTTTCATTTCCCTCACTCAGTACCCCCCCACACCCCCACCCCTCCCCCACCTTCTAAAGGTGACTTTTATTTCTGAAAGTGTGTTTTTAAGAGTTTATCTTTAAGTGGGTTTGTCGCCGAGTGATGTCACATCAGCATATGTTTTGGGCTGTCTCTGGAAATGTCCTTGGGAATCATTGCAAAGTAGTGACACAAATTGGTGGCTTTTACATAAATGAGTATTGGTTCGAGTGGGGTTTTTTGGGAGAGATTCAAAGAGAGGCACGACTACACAGTTTCAGTCAGGGCAGCACCGTTTTCAGTGTTGCTTTTTAAGATCTCACAGCATTTAATGTTTCTTTTTAATGAGGATTCTTTTGACAGAGTCTATTTGCACCCAGGTGAGAACAGTCACACTGCAGCTATTAGACTATTTACACCCGTCCCTACCATGTGTTATTATGGATCCTAGTGTGTGCTGTGAATGGCTACAACTATGGGTCCTGATTGGCTAGTACTCATGCTGATGCATCAAGTTTGGAGGAGGTTAGAGTTTGGGCACAGAGGTCATGGTTTGGGCTAGTATGAGCCAATCTCAGATATTCCCCATGATTAAAGTGGTTAAGTTACAACAAAACACTCACAAATGTACTGCCAGAAAGTCAAGTGATGCAGTATAAAGAGTAGTAAGAAGAAGGTAGTGAGATGTGGTGGATGAATGGGTCAAGTACAGGACTTGCACACAGGTGGCTCAATTGGCTCAGTCCCAATACATCCCTTGCCCTTACCACTTGCGCTTTGTTTCCACTTATGTATGTTTATGGAGACAAGTCAAACTAAAATGTATTCATTCCCATGAATCTCGGTGATATCTGATATGCCAGTGAAATTCCTCCCCGTTGTGATATTCTAGTCCAGACTTCGCCATGAGTACGTACAAAAAAAGTAATTTTTGCGCTGGATTTCGGACAGACTGTATGACATTGTGGCTGCTAACTAGCTCCAATTCAGTTGCCTGTGTTGATTTTCAAGTGAATTTGTCTGATTAAAAAGAACTTTATTATCAAAGTGGTGGGAGGTCAAGATCACTGTGACCTTGCGTCCATCTCATTTTCATGAACATGACATCCCATGAGCGCTTTGAGGGAAATGTCTTCAAATTTGGCACAAAGGTCCACTTACTCAATGATGAACTGTTACGAATTTTATGGACATAGGTTGAAGGTCAAGGTCACTGTGACCTCACGTCCATCTCATTTTGTGAACCTGATATCTCAAGAGCACTTTGAGGAAATTTCTTAAAAGTTGGCACTAACATTTACTTAGACTCAAAGATGAACACATTAGAACTTGGTTGTAAAAGATCGGAGGTCACTGTGACCTTGCGTCCGTCTCCTTCTTGTGAAGGTGATATCTCAAAAACGCCTTGAGTGAATTTCCTCAAATTTGGCACAAGCATCCACTTGGACTTAACAATGAACTATTTAGAATTCAGTGGTGGAAGGTCAAAGGTCACTGTGACCTTGTATTATTGTCATTCTTGTGAACGTGATGTCTCAAGAGCACTTTGAGAAAATGTCTTCAAATCTGGCACAAACATCCACTTGGACTGTGTCACTTTTTAATTAAATAATAAGATTCAGGTGGTCGAAGGACAAGGCCACTGTGACCTTGCGTCCGTCTCATCCTTGTGAATGTGATATCTCAAGAACACTGAGAGAATTACCTCATTTTGCACAAATGTCTAATTGCACTTAATGATAAACTGATTAGAATTTGGTGGTCAAAAATCAAGGTCACTGTGACCTCTCAAAACACATTTTTGGTAAAAACTCAAGAATAATACACTGTTATGGTAAAATTTCACAGAAATGTCTAATAGGATGAAGTGATGACATTTTATATCCAAAAGGTCAAAGGTCAACTTCACTGTGACATCATAATGTTCTGCCAAAACATTTTTGTGGCCATTATTCAACATTTGTATATGGATGTAAACTGTAAGAGCAACTTGATTGGTGCATCGACGTATACAACCATGAGGCAGTTATTCTAGTATTTTAAATACTCCAGAGTTTGTTTGGTCCAGCAGGGCCTTTTTATTTTTACTCATATGTCGATCTTACATCACAGCTCCCATACAGTACATCTCGGCCTTACCTCAGTGAATGTTTCTGACTCCACTACATCTGTTCTGATTACATGTGGGCTCCCCGTGCTTGTGCCAACTGCCACACTTGAATTCACAACACACTTTCAAACAAGTGGCACCACGGGTTCTGCACACACCTCCTGTGATTGCTTGCGGTTGAAGGAGGTATTTAAAAAAAAAACAAAACAGCAGAATACATTTAAAAGAGTAATTAATCATCTTAATCACATGGATGCAATCCCCCCCAGTTTGGTATTTGCCTCAAATGCCGTGAGCTGTTCATCAAAGCCAGCCATGTAGGTAATAACTTCCTCAGTGCTTTCACACCCTTCCTAAATTTGCATTTAGATCGCAAGATGATCCCAAGCAAGCTCTTCATAATGTCCATTCATCCCTCTCTAAAGCTGCAGCCATGCGGTACGCCACGCTGCATGGATGCATAGAGTGATACAACAGTAAGTATATAAATGTTGATTGATTTGAACTGTCTGCTGCTGGTGCAGAATAAGAGGTCCTATTGTGCCTGAATGATGAGCACCTTCCGAAAGAAAGTCCCTGTGTAAATGTCACCAAGGCAATTCCTTTTATTGTTCTTGATAAACACATTTCATCTGATTTTGAATGATTGAAAGTGTTTACAGAGAGAGGAAACAAACGAGAGCAGCGTAAATCTGGAAGAATGCAAGCTTGAGTAAACAAGAGTTGGCAAGTGGCTGCGCGCAGAGGGGTGAAAGAGCACGATAAAAAACGCTTTTATGAATTAAATAATGACATGTTCACCATAAAGAGAAGCAAGCAGCTGCTTAGAGGGAGCAGTCAACAGGGAAATCACCACTTTTAATTTCATCTCCGCCAGTTAAACACATGCGCCTCACTTCCTCTTTTCTCCTCGTACTCACACAGACGCACACTGGGGATCCCGCGCTGTTGTAGGTCGTTACAGAAGGTCACAGTCATGGGCCTGTGCCAGTTTAAGGATTGTGCTGAGATGTTGTGTGAAAATAGTCTGATATGCTGCTGTTTGTGAACACGCATGATTTTACTGGAATCTGATGCTGTCTTCAGTTCTGAATGAGAATTATACAGTTTACTCTCCAGGGTTAATTTTTATAAATAGAAGTGTTAACTCAAATAAATTGCCTTATCTTACATCTGTGTGGAATATTAGCCTTGGTTTTGTTAACAATGTGTGTTAACAATGTCTTTCTCAACCGCAAGTAAAACCAGGTCTTTGTGTGAAACAAAAGGCCTCATGTTGCCAAATGTCCTCATTACGTCTATGATAGACGTAGGCGTTGGCAAAGTAACGTTAGATACACGGAAGAGGGGAGCAAGTGTAATGTTACAACCAAGACAGTCAAACGCAACCCCAGAGTTTTAAAACTCAACCGGAGTCAGTGATGACTGATGAGTTTTAGAATAAGGTTACAGTGCTAACGTTAGACAGTAGCGTTAACGTTACTAGTAAGTGGAAACGCACAAGGAAGATAACGTTAATGTTTCAGAGGCTACGCTACAGAAGGCTAACATTAGCCGTTAGCAACTGGATACTGTCTTGTCATATAACGTTATATGTTATATTAGAAGCAAACTAAACATAACGTTACCTGTCCTGCACAGTCAAACGCAACCCCGGAGTTTTGAAACTTATCCGGGATGTTACGCAACCGGTTACGTCAGGCGGAGGCCTCCACGCGGGGAAGACAGACAGGACACTCGGCTAATCATTGCATTCAGTCCGAATGCAATGATTGGTAGGAGTTTTCTTAGAACCATATGAGAATGGTACAATTATGAGTTTTTATCTCCGGTGGAATTCACTTACCTTTTGGTGTGCCATCAGCTTATTAATAGCATTTTAACCTAAACAAAGAAAAGCATAAGATTTCCAGAAAGGTAAGTGTTTTTTTGTTGTTGGTTTTTTGGCCTTTATTTATAGTTTTTCTGTTTGTTTGTTTTTTTTGTCTGTTATTTTTGTGCCTTCATTGATTTTTGTGGTCATGTGCGATGGCGGCGCAACAAGCTCAGCACAAAAAACGGTCATATTATCACCTAACAAAGTTAATGTGCGAACCAGTTAGCTAACAGTTCATCCAACAGACACGGAGCAACATTAGCATTTATTTTGAGTTGTGCTTCCAGCTAACACTTAGCTCTGTTTTGGTTTTCACAAACTTTGGCATAAAATGTAGACGTAATTGACTGTATGCCAAATAACAGTTACGTTTTCCATGGTTAAAAACAAAAATCCCTACTACTAAACATGACTGCTAGCTAGCTAGTAGCATGTTAACCATTGTCTTTAAGATGAATGTGTCTGTGGTTGCTTTAGTTATGTCAATGGTTGGCGTTGATAAAAAAGGGATGGGCACACCTAAAATACACATTAAACTGACTTCATTTATAACTCACAAGATTCACAAACAAAACACTTGCTGGACACAGTTGGCCCGCTAATACAACAAGCTAACGTTATGTAAATTAGCCTAGCTGCTAACGGAAGTTTTTCTCATTATATTACCATAGCAATGTCCACATCTCCCATCCTTTCCCATCCCATGCCTTGTGCTAGACTGAGTAGTTTGTAGTTTGCAGGTAAGTTTGCTGTTTTATGTTCCAAAAGGTAAACTTCGATTTCTGTTAATGTTTACAATGTGTCTGTTCAAAATATGGTGGTTTATGCGGGTATTGTCATTTTGGTGTTTTGGTGTTTATAATTCACACCATTAGTGAGTTGGATGTCAGCTGTATTTGCACAATGACATTAGGATGTAGAACTACCTGTGTATATAAAATACTATAAAACTTTCCAATTGAGCTGTCTAGGTGTCTTAAAAGCTAAATGTGCCACTGGAAAGCTCAGGGGTGGTGCTTTGTTTCTCATCACTGCGGCAGCAGAAGGCCATTGCGGCAGCTTGACTATAAGTGAGGTTACAATTAACAGACAAAATTAACACGTTATGCTGGGACCTTGATGACATTGTGATTAACACATTAACAGTGACAGCCCCAATAGAAAGTAAAGGTAAAACTATAAAATCGTACACTTCTCAGGACAGCTTGCATACAAAAGTATAGGGAGATGCTACTGCAGTAATGGTGACTTGTTTAATTCTGATACTTCCCCAGACTCGTCTATAGATTATCACATTTTTGTAAGAGATGGTGTTTGCTAATACCAAAAACACCATCTCTTTGTTTACCCGTTAGCTTGATGAACTCAGGATAATGTACATTTTCTCCAGCCTTAATTCCACCCAGTGCAACAATTGAGTCATGTTATACTCCCCCCTCTGTTTGCTCTGGTTTTCTTCCTTTAACAGAAATACTGTTCTCACTCTAATTAATTACAGTCGGTTCTACTTTACTGTTTTCTTACATCTGTGTTAAGATACTGTCGATAAAACCAAGCCCTGCTCACAAAGATGTTTTAAAGTAAACGCCTCCCTGTGGCTCAAGGTATAAAATCTCCTCTACCAGAAGCAGGCCTGCTGCCAGATGGGTCCAAAGGTACAGATGACCCGGCCCAAGGCTAAGACGGGTCCATTAAAAGATCTATGGTTAACCCTTAAATGGGATCAAGTACAACAATTTGCTTACTGACTTAAATCACTGACAAGTTATATATATATTAGGGATGTAACGATTACCGATATTACGGTAAATTTCGGTTAATTTTTACACAGTAAGAATGACCGTTTAAATTAATTGCATTATTGCGGTGGATTATCAGGATATGTAATAACAGCCTCATTCAAGTCTCGCGATACAGGCGCTGCGTGAATGCGTACCATGTGTAAACGCACAAAGTCTGAGGTCTGGGCATACTTTGGGTTTCTGAAGAATGCTGAGGGACAGCTGGTGAAGGACAACTATCCTGTGTGCAGAACATGCAGAAAGAAAGTTGCTGCGAAGGGTAGCAACACTACAAATCTGCTGGCTCATCTCCGTGACCATCATCCACAGCTTTACAGCCAATGCAAGTTATGCTATGCAAACGTCAGTTATTGTGTGAGGGACTTCGGTTTTACTAAGATTGTCATAATGTGTAACTCTCGACGTATACGGGACATTTGAGCCGTATCTGTCCTCCTAAACGGCGACTAGGTTTTCCGTTTTCGTTTAAGACACTTAGGAGCTAATACTAGCTGAGTAGCTAATAGCCGTATTAGCAGCTATGTTGCTAACGTTAAGTGTTTCAAAACGAAACGGAGCTGAAAACACTGAGCGGAGCCGACAGAATATAAACCGACGTAACGTAACGCTAATTGAGATCAACTATGATTGAATCACTGTGATTATGGTTATTGTATGGCGAGCTAGAATCGATATAGACGGCCAGTTATGCTTTCTCGACATAAGCTCAAGGAAACAACATAAAACGCTGCCGTGTTAACCTTTGACCGAGAGCATGCACTCCTTTTCTCATACAGGTAATCCTCTGACTCACATGCACACTTCTAATGTGTGAATTATTCTGTGTAATGATGACCATTGCCCTTAGGGTTTTTTTGGTTTCTCCTGCACATTTGTGATATCTATTCTATATATTGTATGTCTTTTGTTCTACTCTTGCATTGTTTTGTTTTATATATATTTTTCCTCTTGTGCTAATAAATAAATAATATATAAATTGTTTACATATTTTGCTGACTGTTAAAATGCACCAGACAAATGAGCTTTGCTCCTGTAATGTGTTTACATATTTTGTTAATTTAAAATAAAATTTTCTTTTGCTGTGCCAATCCCTTGCCCCTTTAATGTGAAAGTTTCATTTTAATATAAGATTTTGGCTGTTAACATTTTAGTATGATAAGGAAGTTACAAGATTTAGTGAAGTTAATTCAATGTATCTATTTTTTGGACATTTTACAGCGCTTAAAAAAATATCGCAATATTATCGTTTACCGTGATAATTTGGTCACTATAATCGAGATATCAAATTTTCCATATCGTTACATCCCTAATATATATATATATATGTTTACATGATTGTTACGTGATACTCAGCCCCAACGGCTGGCCTGAACAGAAGTCCTCTGTGTCAAATCGACACCGTACCCTACCCTACGCCGTAGCCTGACGTGTACCTCCCCAGAAATGTAAACATGTAGCGGCAATGCAGACCTCCTGTCTGTTTCTGTAAGCTGAAACCATTTCCCTCAGTGGAAACAAAGCTTTTATTTACTTTAATTTCACAGATAAGAAACAATAAATTGTGAGGTAAGTCTTGTGTGTGATTTATCCTGGCTTCATATGAGCAGAGGAAATCTCTGGCTAATCTACACAATGTAAAATGCCATAGGCTTGTGCTAATGACGTTAGCATGTTATATTTGTTTGGAAAACGTGTTTAGTATAAAACAGTTGTTTTGTCGGTGAACCTTGTGAGTTGTAATGGAGCTGAATGCTGCTGTTGTCCCTGGCTTTATATGAGTCGAGGAAAAGTCTGCTAGCTGCTAGGCTAATTTATACAATGAAAAATTCCATAGGCTTGTGCTAATAACGNAATGTGTCCAGATAAAGACAAGTGTTTGTCTGTGAATGCTGTGAGTTATAATGAAGCTGATTTGTGTACTTGTGTGTCGCCAACTAGTGTTTAGGAGGTGTAACTGCAGAGTGACACAGACATATCACCGTACAAGTATAAATGCTCTCACATGTGTAGGCGATGCATTGAACTGATACACAAGTATAAATCCTGCTTTTGAGTATAAAAACAATGCAAGGAGTTTGACTGAAGGCACCTTCACAATGGTCAAATTGGAAGTAAATGTAATCTATGGTTGTGAACTGAATTTCTATTAAACAGAGATATAATTTGATTGTTGTACTGATGGAATTAGTGCGATGAAAAGTCATTTAATTCACTAGAACATAATGTTTTTACCTGTTCTTTATCACACATCAGCTACAGCTGTTATTTATAAGGAATATATAACACACCAACATGCAGTATGACCTATTCACACTGTATGGAAAAACATTCCTCCATAAATTGCGTGAACATTTTACGACGGTAGAGAATTTGCATTTGATAGTATTGTGATAAGATGTGAAAAACCAATCTTGTTCCTGTAGAGTCTGAGTCACCGCGGTCCTCAATGTGATTTAGCCACTTCATTTGCATAGGTTAATTTCAAACAGCACCTCAAATTAGGCTTGAAAGGATAATTACTTAATCTCCCCGCTCCTCTCCCCTTCGCCCCCCTCTCTACCTCGCTGCTGTACCTTCCTTCCATCCAGGTTATATAAATGTATCTCCCAACATCTACTTTTCTCGGGCATGTGTTCGTGCACAGCCTCTCTCTGTCGTCTCTCTGCCTCATAATATTGGTTGGACATTTCTTTAATTCACTCCCACTCATGTACTCGAGAGCAAATTGCCTACACAAGCCAGATAATTTTCACAATATACCTGGAGCCATCAAATGCATTTTGACGGCATGAGGGCAACTTCATTTCCATTCAGTCGTGAGCATGATGAATGCGCGCACATGCGAGGCCAGCAGGCATGTCAACTTAGTCGCGGTCAGTGACAGTAATTATCTGTCTTTGAGTTAACAGTCATGTAGTGTTCACATACAATTTCTTTTGAGGAGAATGGAAAGCAAAGCAGTCAGCACAGGCTCGGACCACGAGGAAAAAACAGAAAGTACAGTGATGCAGAAATAAAGACACTATTGATGTGTTCACGACACTACACCAGTGCGCTTTTGATCTCGGGCTTGACGCTAACAAGCTCGCATGTACCACAGATACACCACTGCCCAAAAGTCTTAAGGCTGACACAAGTTCACCGTGTTGGCAAGAAACAGATTTGAACTTTGAGGCTTCTCCAGAAACCTCTGAGCAACGCTGAGCTGACTTTTGACTTCTTCTTCCACACAGCCGAAACCATGACTGGACTTTAATTATGTAACAGTGCTGATGGTTGAGCAAAGGATGTGAGCACTTAAATACACAGCAAGTGAAGCGAAAGACCTCGACTAATAGGACTTCATACGGAGTACATTACCTCCCACTTCTTTTTCTTTTAAAACAAACGTGCGTTATTTGCTTTGTGTTTGATCTTTTTTCCTTCATCAGAATTTACTGAAGCTTCGATATTCCTCATGAGCCTCCCACGCTGCTGGTCCTGTCCTGTATCAGCCTCGCCACAGTTTGAGTTCTGTGTTGAGATTCATAAGGAATGCTTTTTATCATTCAGGTCAAAGACCCCCAACCTATTTACAGTAACAGCAGGTAGCCACATCGAGGCCTTCAGTCTGGTTCCCTTCATCTATATTCCATCCAGAAAGCTCTGAAGTCTTGTTCTGTGAATGAGTGGGGGGATCAAGGTACCAATACTTCTAAGAATTATTCACTCTGCTTTTTTTTTTCTTTCTTTTTCTTTTTACAGTGTTTTTAACAATATTTCTTTGTGTTGGAGAGATTGGGGGGAAATAAGAAACTGCAACAGATCCCTTTGTTGGTCACAATTATAGTAAGGAATGTAAACAGAACTGAGCTGTGATGATTGCCACAATGAGGTCAGAGGCAGAGCTCCAGGCTCGGGCCCATCTCTGGTGCTGGAATCCATCAACATTCGAAAAATCAAGTTATTACGTGTGTTACAGTGAACAGTAACGTGTTTTATCACAAATTGTGTTATTACATATGCTGTGTTATCATCTGTCTTAAGGTGATGACATGTTACCGTGCATGGTAGGATAGATAATTATGTCCATTATCACGTGTGTTAAGGTGGAAATAAGGTGTGTTATAGCATGTGTCAAAATGTGTGGAAAATCACATTATTGTATGTTTTTAAGGTGGAAAATCGTGCATTATCACGTGTGTTAAGGTGGAAAATCAAAGTTTGTTATCCTCTGTGTTAAGGTGGAAAATCGTGCATTATCACGTGTGTTAAGGTGGAAAATCAAAGTTTGTTATCCTCTGTGTTAAGGTGGAAAATCAGGTGTGTTATTGCGTGTGTTAAGGTGAAAAATTAAGTGTGTTATTACGTGTGTTAAGGTGGAAAAATAAGGTTTGTTGTCCTCTGTGTTAAGGTGGAAAATCAGGTGTGTTATCCTGTGTGTTCAGGTGGAAAATTAGGTGTGTTATCCTGTGTGTTAAGGTGGAAAATCAGGTGTGTTATCCTGTGTGTTCAGGTGGAAAATCAGGTGTACTATCCTATGTGTTAAGGTGGAAAATTAAGTGTGGTATCATGTGTGTTAAGGTGGAAAATCAGGTGTGTTATTGTGTGTGTTAAGGTGGAAAATTAAGTGTGGTATCGTGTGTTAAGGTGGAAAATTAAGTGTGTTATTACATGTGTTAAGGTGGAAAATTAAGTGTGTTATTACATGTGTTAAGGTTGAAAAAAGTGTGGTATCATGTGTGTTAAGGTGGAAAATCAGGTGTGTTATTACATGTGTTAAGGTGGAAAATTAAGTGTGGTATCATGTGTGTTAAGGTGGAAAATTAAGTGTGTTATTACATGTGTTAAGGTGGAAAATTAAGTGTGTTATTACATGTGTTAAGGTGGAAAATCAAGTGTGTTATTACATGTGTTAAGGTGGAAAATTAAGTGTGGTATCATGTGTGTTAAGGTGGAAAATCAGGTGTGGTATTCCGTGTGTTAAGGTGGAAAATGAGGTGTGTTATTACATGTGTTAAGGTGGAAAATCAGGTGTGTTATTACATGTGTTAAGGTGGAAAATCAGGTGTGTTAAGGTGGAAAATTAAGTGTGGTATCATGTGTGTTAAGGTGGAAAATTAGGTGTGTTATTACATGTGTTAAGGTGGAAAATTAGGTGTGTTATTGCGTGTGTTAAGGTGGAAAATTAAGTGTGTTATTGCATGTGTTAAGGTGGAAAATTAAGTGTGTTATTGCATGTGTTAAGGTGGAAAATTAGGTGTGTTATTACATGTGTTAAGGTGGAAAATTAGGTAATTAGGTGTGTTATTACATGTGTTAAGGTGGAAAATTAGGTGTGTTATTGCGTGTGTTAAGGTGGGAAATCATATGCTAATGCATGTGTTAGGGTGGAAAACCATGTACATTATCCTGTGTGTTAAGGTGGAAACATAAGGTTTGTTATCCTCTGTATTAAGGTGGAAAATCACGTGTTATCGCATCACTTAAGGTGGAAAATCATGCATGTTATGGCATGTATAAAGGTGGAAAATCACATGTTAATGTAAGTGTTAATGTGGAAAATCATGCATGTTCATTGCGCCTCCTTATCTAAAACACTGTTTTCATGCCACTGTATGATATTGGGTAGTGTATTATTTTATCATCCATATTGCTAATAAATAAAGTACCCTACCAAGCATATATTTAATACACTGTATCACGTCCTAACTCTGAGATTGCTATGGTTATCTAGTTATGCTAACAAGGAGTCAGAGAGTGCTGCCAGGCATTCATTGCCCGGCATTGTTCGGGTCTCGAGTCTCCCTTTCCTCCATTATCAAGCACTGTGGGCACACCTAGCAAACATACTGAAATTCATAAGAACAATGGTGTGGAGGTCTTTCGGTTGGTCCGAAATGATAGAGGGGAAGTTGAATATGAAACACATGTAACTGTTAATCGTTGCTTTGAAGTATTTATTCAGCCATCGACGAAAAAAGGTCATCTGTCCAGAACATCGTTTGTCTACGTTAGATCTGATTCCAGAGTTTTTTAAAAGTTTTTACATGGTAAAACCATGTTAACTAAAAATAAATCATAACAGATAACATGTCTGGAGGGGATCTTATGATTGAAAGTGTATGTATGTTAAGGGGGTGATCAGTTCGCCAGCAGAACCCTCGTTGCTGCTGAGGCTCTTTGAGGTCTCGCACAAAGAGCAGAGCCTTCTCCGCCGAATGATCAATTCCTTGATGTAAGTGTGTCTGACTGAACAAGAAGAATGCTGCCGTTTGCCGAGGAAAACAGTCCTGAGCAGCATTACTGTATGAACCATGCGGTGCAGTGTGACTCACAGCATGTAGTGAGTTCAAATGTAATTTCATCATTAAAAAACATTGTTATTCTGCCCAGTGTTTAAGCAGCCCCCCCTTCTAAACCTCAACAGTTGGCGTCCAGGTAATTTGAGCGTGAGAGCACTGCTTTAGCTCTTTACTTTATTTCTTTATTTATTTTACTGGGAAATAGATGTAATTTCCTCACTTTGTTCACACTGTAGCCTCAGACATGGATGCTGCTGCTTTTTTATTCTATTAGCCGGCTGTTTTAACACTTTTATCATGGTTTACTAACCTCAGGTCAGCCGCAGTCCACTTTTTATGTCAGATCAATACACAGTGCAGCTGCATGTCTCTAAAACAAATGAACAGAGCAGCTCATCTGGATCTTTAGAGCTCACTCTTCGATATATAGAAAGAGAAGGGTGAGAAGCAGGGAGAGAGGAAACAATAGCACCTCCCACTCAGCAGTAGATAAAAATTGTCTCTTTTAACCCAGGGACATAAGTCAGCAGTTTAGCGGGCAAACATCATGATGAGCCACCTGCAGCTCTCCCAGCTAATACTATCTTTACTGGGTTGATACGCACTTTATCACTCACCACCCCCACAGACACCATCTGTCCCAACACACATAAACACACATACAATCATCCAGAGACGAGCCGTCCCTGCTTCGCTTTGGTCGGAAATTAAAGCTTAATCACAGTGTTTCAAAGAGAAACACTTAAAAAGAGAGACAGAGGAATCAGTCTGGATTTCATCCTCATTAGAAACATTTAATGTCTTTCCTGTTCACCACCCCAAGCTTTAGTCTTTGGTTTGTTTGCTTCCCTGTGTCCTTCACAAGCCAATCGCACCGTGGCCGTGCCCACGGACGAGGTGGACAGCCAGGATGCATCACGTGTTAAAGTGCCACTTAGCCCCGGCATGGTGCCGCTTCCCTGGCTGCATATGTGCTCCATCCACCTTGCAATCAGAGTTTAGCTTGTCCAGACCCTGAGCGCAGGTGGTCCATACAAAGCTCTTCATCAGGGGACAAGATGGAACCCAACTTCCTGAAAATGGCCATGCCATGGCCAGGATGGGTTTGTGAGCCCAGAGAATAGCAACAGTCATTTCAATTTGGGGCATAATAATGCGGTCGTCTGTGGTGGAGGGGAGCTTCAATGTCATGTGATGTAGCCTTTTTAAGTTGCTGTGGCTGAAATACAGTATTGCACAATATGGGTACATTTTAAAGGGACAGTTCACCCCAAAATTAGACAATACATGTGTTTCCCCTTACCTGTAGTGCTGTTTTTCAGTCTAGAGTGTTTTGGTGTGAGTTGCCGAAATGCATTATTGCGCAGAGTTGGTTCGCGTTCTCACGGCAGCAGTTACAGCATTTCCGTACAGGAAATATCCAGGACGTAAACAAAACGTTGAAGGGAGTACACTTGGAAGATAAATGCGACACTTTCTAAACGTGACGCGACTGCAGTTGGTTCAGATCTAGGTTGGAACACGTTCTCACCATCAACAAATCGCACCAGTTTGAATATTACTACTAAATTAGGCTTGAGATACCATAAGAATTATGAATCGTTTATTTGATCTAGCTCCAAGAGAGCATCAGAGAGAGAGTTACGGTACTCAAGGATTATGGCAGCCGACACTACTTTTTCCTGTTAAAAATACTCACAACTAATTTAATTTTTATGAAAAACCCTTTTGATTCTGTTGATCTGCGGACCCTTATGGACTAAAGGAATATCAATAACTTACAGGGTAATTGAGGAATGGACACATAATTTGAGGTATCCAACAACCTGGTTTTAGAAAAACTTCTATTAAAAAATGAACTGCTTGTCAACCGGACCAGGCCTCTAATTGAGATAGGCCAAAATGTGTAGCCACACCAAGCTAGTAGAAGGGACTTGGCGTTTAACTGCGACAAGGCTTTAAATTGAAGTTTTATGGTACTTCCATGACAACTAAAGTAAAGGCCGACTCTGTTCTGTGAATGAAGCTTGGCCACAAACGAAGTAGGGTAGCATTATATAGTAATTTGGGGGTGTAGATTAAGCTAACGTTTTAACCTCGCAAACTCATGGACGTAGCCATGAATAGTTTGCTTTCGTCAGGATGAAAGAATTTACGACAAGTTCAGGGAATGACAGTCATACGAACAAGCCTCAAAGAAAGAAGAAAGAGATTAAGAGTAGAAATATGAAAATTATCTTGTAAGAGGCTGAACTTTTGAAGCACACATGGTGTTCTTTATATGAACAGGCGCATTTGTAAATAGATCATTCAGAATAAAACATCAGATCATGATTGCTTACTAATTATTAAAATACATGTTAAGGCTATGTCGGTGCCCAATCTTCAACTCTTGGGAGTGATCCCATTATTCACACATAAATATAGTGTTTTGTTCTCTCCCTCCCCTACAGACCAATGCAACAGCCATCAATAACTCTCTGCTGATTGATGCATTTACGAGTTATTTGATCCACTTTGCAGATTATAGATTTCATGTCAAAGAATGGTTTGTGCATTACTCACCTGTGGTAAAGGTGAACTGCAGCGTGGCCCAAACTCTGCAGTCCAAGAGGAGAAAATGAAACGGGGAGGATGAGAAATGACTGCATGAAAGGAGTAAAAACCTCCCTTTAACAAATGGTCAAACTAGGAAGAAAAGAAAGGTAATTGCAGGTAATCAATACCTAGTGATTCGGAGCGCTAATTCAAATGCAAATATCAGCGCCAGATGTCATGGCTCAGCGCGTGTGCCCAGGAACCGAGGAGAAAAATAACCTGAGCGAGAGAGAGAAGACGTAAAAATGTGGCATTGGAAAAACAAGTGGTCCGACCACCAGGGTAATTAGTCAAACAGACCTTTCTCCTCATCAAAAAGGGCCAGCGGCCATGACTCCGCTGCCACATTATCAGCCTCCCCTTTGTCCTCAGAGGTAAACAAGCAAACTAAGGCCAGACAACATCAAAACTAAACTCCAGAAATCCCTGCCTCTAACGAATTGAGAGCCAGAGGGCGGCTTTTCTCTATCAGGTTTGCGAGTAGGGAAATTTAGAAGCAAACAACAAATTAAAGTGCATAAAATGGCTGCTATGGTGACAGAGCTTTGTGTCTGCAGTCAGTGTGAATACAGAGATTTTAACATTTTCCACACATGATCTAAAGAGAAGAGATATGCTAAATCCGTGTTACTGTAAATCGTGTTCGATTTCCAGTCAAAGGACAGGTTCAGTATCAACGGCCCGGAGGAATAATCAAGGCACAGAAGGAGTGTTTATGATAAGACACTTGAACGCGTCGCGTCCTTTCATGGCTTTACTTGATGCTGACCCCCTTTCCACCCTGTTTAACCTCAACGAATGTCGCCTTCCGCACTTCAAACACAGACCCATTGAATGAACACTTCAGAGAGGGCGCCTTGTGTACACTCTTGAAGGTCAAGGAGGTTGTGGCAGAAAGTGCAGACTCGAGGTGAGATTTTCTCATTTACAGACGACAATTGAGGTGGAAATCACACAGGGGGCCTGTGAAATTTTTACCTTTGATTAAGGACCCAGACGGATTGACTCAAGAATATCTTGCCTTTTAGATGTTCTGACCTTTTTGTACCACGTTCACAAATACAGTATGTTTTAGATCTTGGGTTATTTAAATCAAAAGTGTGAACCTTTAAAGGAAAATCTACATTTACTTTAAAAGCTCACTTCACCCCAGAATCATAAATTCATATTTTTCCTCTTACCTGTAGTTCTATTTATCAGTCTAGATTATTTTGGTGTGAGCTGTCGAGTGTTGGAGATATCAGCCGTAGAGATGTCTGTCTTCTCTCCAATATAATGGAACTAGATGGCACTCAGCTTGTGGTGCTCAAAGTGCCAAAAATTACATTTGAACAACTCAACAGCAATGTCTCTTTGCAGAAATCATGACCTGGTTACTCAAGATAATCCACAGACCTTGTTGTGAACAGTTTCATGTAGGAACTAACCAACAAACTACACCAGCAAACTGTATCACCACGCAGGAGGAAGCTAGTTCACCGAGCACTACTGAGCTAGCTAAAGTCACAGCTTTGTCAAAAGAACACCATTTATGTTTACATCTCAAGCTGTCATGAGCATGAGCGTAAACGAGTAGATGCACACTTCCTTCTACGCAGTTGGCAGGTGTAGCTGCCCTAAATAAAGTCATAATAATTTTATGAAAATTGATATTAACAAGCTCGAAGTAAAAGTTTCACTTTTTGGGAAATATGCTTTGTTGCAGAGAGATAGTGAGAAGATAGATACTACTCTCACTTAGCTGTATGCTAACTATGAAGCTAGCGCTGGCACGTTAGCTTAGAAATAGTTCGGCACAGAACCAATTATAAAAAAAAAAAAAAGGCAAAAAGGCACAGTTTTTGTATGGATTCGACAAACACGATGTGATATGTTCATTTCAACCTGATCTCACAGAAATACGTGAAATAACACCACATTCCGTGGTGGCAGCACGTAATGGGTTGAAATTACGTGCTGCCACCTATCTCATCTAGGTGCAGTGTCATTACTAGTTCAGCTTTACTAGACATTTGATATATTCAGTAGATGTATCTTTTTACGACCCTGTTTTACAACAAGCCGCAAAAAACCTACCGTCCCAAAAACGCCGTTTTTAGAGTACTATCTAAATAACTACGATTAGCCAAAC
>NC_065522.1:24518370-24523896 GCF_006386435.1 Epinephelus moara | reverse complement strand
TGGTGGCAGCACGTAATTTCAACCCATTACGTGCTGCCACCACGGAATGCGGTGTTAAGAGGTTGTGGTCATTTCACGTATTTCTGTGAGATCAGGTTGGTTCATTTGCACACTTTGGAGGATAGAGCCAGGCTAGCTCTTTCCCCATTTTAAGTCTTTGTGCTAAGCTTAGCTAATTAAAGTAAGTTTTCATTTCAATCCAAAGCATTAACCCCTTTAATTAAAGTCTTAATTAACATTAAGTTTTAAAGAAATTCAGAATTATTCTATTAAAACTGATATTAACCAGCTTATAGGAAAAGTTTGACTTTTTGAGAAATTACTTATTACAGACAGATACAATAAAGATAGTTAGCTACTACTCTTATAGCTGTATGTTATGTATAGCACTGGCACGTTAGCTTGGAAATAGTCTGACACAAAACTAATGATTTAGAAAAAAGGCTTCAGTTTTTGTATAGATTAAACATACAAGATAACTTGTTCATTTTTTAGCTTTGGAGGAAAGAACCAGCTGGCTGCTTCTCCCTGTTTTCACTTTTTGTGTTAAGCTAGGCTAACCAGCTGAATTAAGCAGAAAAGAAATTCAGAATTATTAAAACTGACATTAACTAGCTCAAAGGAATAGTTTAACTTTTTGGGAAATACAGGTGTTTGCTTTATTGGAGAGAGAGAGAGAGAGAGAGAGAGAGAGAGAGAGAGAGAGATGAGAAAATAGATCATATTGCTGTATGCTATGTAGCTAGCACCATCACAGTAGCTAAGAAATAGTCAGGCACAAACCAATTATTAAAAAAAAGACTTTTAAAAAAAATAAAAAATTATAGATAAAACAATCAAGATATGACTTCTTGATTGGTGATATTTGGAGGACAGAGCCAGGCTGACTGTTAGCCTCTGTTTTCAGTCTTTTTGATTAGCTAAACTAAGCTAAGCCAAGCTAACAAGCTGCTGGCAGTAGCTTTATATTTAAGCTAACGCATAGACATGAAAACGGTTTTGATTTTCTCATGCATTTCTGAGCAAGAAAGCAAATGTATTTTCCAAATTGTTGAACTATTTTCTTAAGCCTTTCAAATCAAAATCCAAAATTCAACAGCTAAAATACAGAGAAATTAAT
Organism: Epinephelus moara; assembly: GCF_006386435.1. Classification (NCBI taxonomy): domain Eukaryota; kingdom Metazoa; phylum Chordata; class Actinopteri; order Perciformes; family Serranidae; genus Epinephelus; species Epinephelus moara. The sequence goes on along the minus strand of NC_065522.1, from coordinate 24,522,776 downwards.
TATGTTCAAATGGTATATAATCATTGTTAATGTTATGCATTTAGAGGGATTTTAAGACAGAGTTGTTTCAGATCTGTGTGAATTTCGATTTACAGCCTGACCACAGTAACTTAAATTAAAATGACTTTTTGCACTAAGCTAACAAATGATTTAACAGCAGAGTACTAATATTGTTGTGCAGCACATGCCATTTAATATGCCTTAGTGTTTGCCCACTCCCTCATCATCATAATTAGTACTTCTGGGGCTGCTGGCTGCCAGCTTGTTTGCACATGTTGGTCATTTTAACACATTTTGCTGCGTGCTCATGCTCTGAATAGAGCACTTCAGCAAGGCTCTCTGTGCTCGTCGGTGCCGGTGGACTATACAGGGGCATCTGTAAGCCTGTCAGGGTGTACGCACAGGATTAGCCCCAATAAGGTGCAAGATGGTGCTGAGACTGGATGTGTGAGCATGTGTATATTTACTCTCGCTCTGTGGCACTCCAGCAATGCATGCACCTTGAGCACCTAGAAAACACCAGTATATTTGTTTGTTTAATCTGCACATTGTCAGCTCCCCTCTTCTGTTCTCCTTTTTTTGTTCACAGTCAATAGGAAACCTGTGCTTTGGGATGCTTTAATACCCTTGTTTGGCTGCAGCTGGATTTTGCTGTGTTTTGGAGGCCCTTGTCTGTATCAGGCTACTTCTACACTAATGTGTTCTTGTTGTAAAAAACTATTGCTACGTTTACCCCTAGAATTCTCACTGCTCATATTTGGAGATTTTTGAAAATGCTGCTGACCCCATCTGGGCCAGAATTGCCTGCAAATGACCTGTGACTACACAACAAACATGGAGGTGGCTGAGCTGAAATGGCGGTGGCTTGCAGTGCTAAAGGTGCTAACGGTGCTAATACCGTGCCCTTGAGGATTTCGTGGGCTCTTTTGGGATTGTTGCAGGCTGTAATGCCTGAATTTAGCGCAGCATTTTATTTTATTTTTTATTTTTTTTCTTTGCACTGAAATTGCGAGGGCAAGTGAGAATTGCAGAAATAGTTGTGATGCTGTCTCGAACTCAGAGCTTGTGCTATTGTGGCGCAAATTGGTCGCTGAAGTTAAATTTTTTTTAATTTTTGTGAATAAGTGTATGATGTGAAATTGCTCCACTCGCTTCCTTTGCGCCAATTTCGTGCCCAACCGCATCCTTACATTGACTTTACATGTAATTCACTCACGCAATATTTTTTTTTCGCTCCCAGTGCGAACACAACATCAGCATCTCAGTGCTGTCTGGCTTTTGCTGTGCGAATTGGGCGCTGGAGGTCAGATTTTTCAACTTTCGTAAATAAGGCTATTAAGTGACATTGCGTCACTCATTTCATTTCTGCCACTTAATTTGGTTTTTTCACGTCATTCGCGCCGTTTCCATCGCGCCACCTGGCGGGAATTTGCGTCTCATTGTGTTTTTACGTTGACTTTATGTGTAATTCACTTGTGTGAGCACAACAGCATCTTGCTACTGTCTTTCGGGATGGCGTTATCAGTAGTAGTAGTGGTGATTAGCTAGCCAGTAGGACATGAAGGAGGTACTCACATGGACTAACAAAGAAGCTTTGATTACAACACACACAGAAGGATGCCATTACTTCACTATACATTTACATAGCAAATAGTTGATTGCTGCTATATTAATGTTCAAAGTCTCATGTATACAACCTTTAAGACAAGTTTAGCAACATGTCAAGGCCACGTGGCCACCAGGGGACCCAGCCTGATACCCCATCTCCATAAATTAACCGGATGACGAGGCATGTAAGCATGCTTGTTAAAACTGTAAATGAATTAAATTGGATAGATGGATAAAAGGATAGATGGGTGATGGGTATAGAGAGGGGATGGCATATGATTTGTAGGTGAGGAACACAAAGAAAAGGAGCTTGTAGTAGGATGGGGATGCTAGTGGTTGGTTGGTTGGTTGGTTACACCGATACGCCCACGTGGATCTGTCCAGGGGATTGGGATCAGATACTTCATTTGAGCAAAGCCACGCTACATCAAAGACATTCAAATGAAGTAGTCTTCTATTGCAAATTAAGCTCCAGGGGTGTGTGTGCTTTCCTGTGTGTGTGTACATCCGTGTGAGTTTCTGTTTGTGCTCGAGAGGGGTGAGAAAGTGACAAAGGAGAAAGAAGAAAAATCAAGGGATGGAGAGGGTGAAAGAAAGGTGTGTAGGCCTAAGCTCTTTATCCGTATCTAAAAGAGGCATCAAAAAGAAGTGTGCACAGACGCTGTAATCTATATGATATTGAGTAACAGCAAGCAAAGAAGAAATACAGCACTTTCATGGTGAATTCTCAGGAAAAAACGTACAGATTTCACAGAGAAAATGCTTTGAGAAGGCGCTGTTCTCTGTCCTTCAGCACCTTCATTCAGAACTCTGTATTATTAGCAGCATGTATCATGTCATTCCTGTCGACCTCACCTTGACTAGGCGTTTCTAGAGTGTAAAGTGACATACAGTGAAGCATATACCCTGCTTCTAAAGCCTCCTCACTGACGTAATCCGATCTTCTATTAATTCCGAGTGTGTATTTAACGTTGAGGAGGTGGGATCGGGAAAGGCTTTATGTGGCAAAATAATTCCCACGTTCCTGTCGCTATCTCTCCCGCCGCCTCCATAACAGATCAATAAGCTTTTAATTGATCAGCTCTGACTCATGCAAGAAGCCGGTCCTGAGGTTTTTACACAGTGAAGGCTATATACTCAAGTGTAGCGAGCGTAAAAGCTATTCATAAACTTTTATGTGCAACAGGGAGCACATCTTGACATAAAAGGAGGAAATTTCACATCTTTTTTTTTTTTTTTTTACCCAGAGCTGTGCTGATGCTGGTCAGTTATTGTAGAGGCAGGTTTTTTTTTTTTATTGGGATATTATAACTGTCTCATCCTGGCAACCAGGCTATTTCATTATTAAGCACATTGTTCAATGGCCTCTCAGTATATTAAGGTTCTGTTTGTCACTTCCTACACATTTTAATCTTTTTTTTATTGCCACTGTGTGAATGGATTGTAGCTTAACTTCAAAAGTGAAACGTTCTCAACTTTCTTGATTGTCTGTAACAGCCTGTGGACTGATTTCTATGTACAGGATGCAAGCCAAATTTACGGGAAAATCATAAGGATGTGGTGTTATGCATTTTCCAGAGTGTCTTTCCTCTTTGCAGCTCTGCTACAGTGTGCAACAGTAACTTACGTTAGCTTAGAAGTGGGGTCCGCTAACATCAAGAAAAACAGCACCCCTCACGACACACAGTGCTGCTCTTGTGTTATACAGTCTGCATTTTGTATCAGTGGCAACGGCACAGACCTTCAGTTACAGCTGAGGTTTGCACTGGCTAAATTTAAGCAGGTCTGTTTCTGGAGCTGGCAAAGTAATCTTTGAGTAGTGGGTTGTGAAGCGGAAGGACCGCAGGATGCGCTTGCTAGTTCCTGTCTCATTTGTGTTCTGATAAACAGAAAATTTGTCAAATTCAGTGCCCTACATTATAATTTCAGTGCCTCCCACTGCTAAAAAAAAAAAATCCCGGAAACACTCTCATGTTAAATATTTTTTTGATATTGTGGTTATGTAGCTTGCCAATGTTAGCTAACGTTAGCTTACTTGTTAACACTAACAGCTAAGTTACAGATAGCTGTGCAACCAACAAGCTAACTGTAACATAAACTAAGGTTAGCCAGCTAGTTGGGTGGCCAACGAGCCAACTGTAACCTAAATTAACGAGCTAGCTGATCAACCAATGAGCTAACTGTAACCTAAACTAAGGTTAGCCAGCTAGTTGGGTAACCAACAAGCGAACTGCAACTTAAACTAAGGTGAACCAGCTAGTTGGGCAACACACAAGCAAACCATAACGTCAACTAAGATTACCCAGCTGGCCAGGTGACCAACAAGCTATCTGTAACCTAAACTAACCTGATAGCTGGGCGGTCAACGAGCTAACCATAACCTAAACTAAGGTTAACCAGTTAGCCAGGTGGCCATAGCTAACTGTAACCTAAACTAAGGTTAATAAGCCTCAAAATGTCCGCCTGGACTTTTTTGCTTATTTTAACTATAAAAGGGCCTGAAAATGTCCTGTGAGGAAGTGATTTTGCCNATAAAAGGGCCTGAAAATGTCCTGTGAGGAAGTGATTTTGCCTGTTTTTCCAGAACACTTTGAACTTTCAATATATGACAGTTATTTACAATTTACTGCATGTAATAACAGTGTAATAACAGTTTTAAATGAAGAAAAACCAAAAAACGGAATTTGGTTTTAGAGATTTAGTGAGGAAAAAACACTGCAATTGTACATGAACAACAGATTTTGCATAATAAATTTGATATTATAACAGTATAAATCATATTTACAATAAAGTTTTTT
>NC_065522.1:24452934-24515575 GCF_006386435.1 Epinephelus moara | reverse complement strand
TCGCGTGGTGGTCATTTTCGATTAAAGGCCAACGTCTCAGCGACGTCTTGGCAATGAGCAAACGCTCTCCCTGCTACGTCTTAACGATGTAAACTTGATACATCGGGCCGACGTCGGCCAGATGTATGTGTGCTATCTGGGTAAGGTTAACTAGCTAGCTCAGCAGCTAAGGAGCTAACCAAAACATAAACAAAGGTAAACCAGCTAACCATAACCCACATTAAGGTTAACCAGCTAGCTGGGCAACCAGCAAACTCACCGTAACCTAAACTAAGGTTAGCCAGCTAGCTGGGCACCCAATGAGCTAACCGTAAGGTAAGCTTAGCCAGCTAGCTGCAAAGCTACGTAGCTGATAAAGTAATTTTGCAAACGGCTATTGAACATTAAAGATTGTATTTTATATTCCAATATTCTATCAACATGGAACTGGTCAGTCAGATTTGTATATTTAACATCACTGTTTTGGTCGATGCCCAGGTGTTAGCCCTTGCTGCTTAGGAAGTGTGAGAACCAGCCGCACCAGCAACAGGATGCTCACTGCCGTTCGCAAATGGCATCAAAGAAAGTGTCACTAATAACAAGGATTTTGTGAAAGTTACATACAGAACCTTTAAGCATGGGGTAATCTGCTACGGTGCTTTAACATATTTTGCTGAGTGTGTGATACAAAACATACCTCTACTTTCTTCATCTCCAAGTTCAAAGCAAAATGTCCACTAAATGGGCCGGTAATCAGCGCTTATGGGTTGTAGCGACGTGACAGAGAGAGGAGCTTAAACTCTTTCTTGCTATAAATGTTTATTTCCTGCCAAAGATTAAGAATAAATAAGTAAATACAACTGGGTGTGTTTTGACTGGCACCCACCTTGGCTAATGCGCTCTAATCCCATGAAAAAAAAACAGCGTCTCCTCGTCACATGTGACAAACGTCCGACTGGCCAAAAACTTCCCGCGTTGCGATATCTCGCGCAGGTAATACCATCCTGTCACAGCTTTGCACCTTCAAAGCACCACCACTATCTTGTTTCACCAGAGACAATCGCAGGATTTCAAAGGAGCTGCTGGGACATTTTACAGCACACGCACACACACACACACACACACACACACACATGGACACACACATGTGGTAAATCCTTATATTTCCTGTCTGGAAGTTAGAGAGGAATTTTAGGTGCTTGAGGAATGCACCTCTGTGGTTTGGACCTGTAGATAAACCAGAGGAGGAACTAATCTTTTAGTAATTTACACAAAACCTTTTTACCGCCGTCGAGCATCTCCCGGCACGATTAGCAAAAGGATTTATTTTTATATTCACCAGGCTGGGAATTAATATTTAAGTCCCCCTGGTACCAGCATTGTGTCATTTCGGAGCTGATAAGTGTACGGATGTGTCTGTGAGATTTCTCTCCACTTGCTTGTGGCGCGATGGAGGTAATCTTCCTCTGTCTCCAGTTTAGACACGTGTATTTGTTGTGCCAGTCTTCTAATGAAAACTCCTTTTTTTTTTTAAAGAACCATCAGGATAAGGAAGTGTCTTCACATTTTAATGACCTGTAGGCAGCATTTTACTGCCTCAGCAGCTTTTTAGTCATGCATTAAAGGTAAACATGAGCCGCATTCAAAATACCGATTAGATAGAAGGTCATACCAGGGGTAGACTACCTGTGTTTACCAAGACAGCACCTCTGAATTGTTCCCGCTCTCCTTGTGTGGCTCTTTTTCCACGGTGGATAGACTTCTCATTGATTGGTGGTGCATCCATGACTGGAGACTTACAGGTCTTTAAAACGCATCAGCTGTGGAGAAAAAGGGAGAAGACGATGTATAACCCCCAGAGATGTGGCAAAGTGCGGAGATGGAAAATGGCTTCAGGCGTGGTGCATTTGTGAAAGTGTTGATTGTGGCGGCGTGTGTGTTTGTACACGTATGGTTGCACATACTGAAAGTGCCTATAATACACTGTTTCCTCCAGAATTAGTGCATTTTTTATGCAGAAAAAAATCTGCTGACAATGATCGATAGAGTCCTCTCTCATTGCCAGGAGGTGAAAGACATGTACGTGGCTCTGTGGTAAACGAGTATACCTTTATGTATTTTTTTTTACTGATGTGTCATGTTCAACGTCACAAACGCACCATGACAGAAAAGAGGGTAAAGCCCCTTTCCCACTGGACAAATGCCCCACTAACATCTGGCTTTTATAATTAATGGGAAAGGTTAGAATCGCCATTCACTCCCGGGACAAATGACTCTGCAGTAGTCACAGGTATTTATCAGCTCCAGCTCTGATTAGCAGTAATGGAAAGATGACACCCAGGTGGATGCATTAAGGGTGCTGTCACACCTGCCCTGTTTGGTTTGGTTCAATCAAACTCAAGTTCGTTTGCCCCCTAAGTGCGGTTCGTTTGGGCAGGTGTGAACACAGCAATCGCACTCAGGTGTGCACCAAAACAACCAGACCGAGACCTTCTTAAAGAGGTGGTCCAAGCTCCTTTCTCTATCTCCAAGGCTGAGCCCAAGTCTCTGAGTTTACTGTATCCTCCTCTGATTCCCCAGCGCTTATGCATTTCTCTTGTGACAGGTGCTGATCACCTGTCTTCTTGGATCCACTCTGGTTTTACACATAATGACAAACAGACCCAGGACCCACGGTACGGGGGTGGAACCTTACCCAGACCCGCCTGACCAAAGTAAAACGTGGACCCGAACCATATGTCCTCAGGCTGGAGCCTTTAATACAGACAGCCTGTGTTAGAGTTTGACGGATTAAAGCATTTAACAGACAGGGAGAGTCTAGTGAAAGACACTGTTGAGTTGCATTGTGGGCATTGTAGGATCCAGCAATTCTAAAGCTTGACGCATTCTGTGGACTTAAAATCAGGACATGTCTGCCTCTGTTACTGCGATTTTGACCATTGCCTCTTTATTCTGTCTCCTCCAGTTTTACAGCAGTGCCATACTAAATCTCTGGCAGCCCACTTTAAACTGTAATAAACCAGAATTATCCTGCAACCTGCAAATGGCACACGGGGAGGAGGTGGAGGGACATAAAGGAGTCTGCGGCAGCTTTTGTTGCCGTGATTCAAGGCGAATCTCATACTGTACTCCTCCAGCCAGGGGCAACTCATAAAGTGCTTTAAAATAATAAAGACATTTAAAGTGGCTATTAAAGTCAATGTCGCTTCAGATTAACACATGCGCCTGTGTGTGTATGTGTGTGTGTGTGTGTGCATTTGAAATAGATATGACGCTTCATTTATTAAACACAGTCAGAGTTACACTGTGAGCTGATCTGGTGATTAAAAGCATTAGTTAGATGAAGTTACAGACAAAAACAACAGAACAGTCTTTTAATATAGAAATTTATGTGCATGTACTTGTGGTGCTGGTATGATTCTGTGTGAGTTAAAGTCACTTGAATGAATAACCAGAGTTATAATAAACCATGTAAAGTATGGCTGAATTAAGGAAATGGTTAAAGAAATATGGTTTAGTACCAGTGTGCCAGTGTCAAGCAGGCTGTAAAGCTAATGATTACATGGATTGATATACTAATGCTAATTGTTGCTAGCATGCTAATATTATAGCCTGTGTTATGACCCTTTTACTGTTAGTAAACAGTTAGCTAGTGCTAGCTAAAGAAGGACAAATCATAGAGGAATGTTAAATGCTTAACTGTACCTGGTGTTTTCAAAGTAAACTTAGGTGGTCCATTGCTTACCTGTACCTGAAAGGACACTAATTCTACAGTTCTCGATGGGGGGCTGGAGCCTATCCCAGCTGACATTGGGCAAGAGGCGGGATACACCCTGGACAGGTCATCTTTGACACATAGAGACAGAAAACTGTTCACACTCACATTCACACCTACGGACAATTGTTAGTCACCAATTAACCTGCATGTCTTTGGACTGTGGGAGGAAGCTGGAGTACCTGGGGCTCCCCCACCTTGGGGTTCGAACCAGGAACCGCCTTGCTGTGAGAGGACAATGCTAACCACTGTCTGGTTGGTACGTTTTCATTTGAGTGACACTTTTGGGGTACCTTGACACATGTTTGCTCAACAGCCACTATGGCTCCAAAGTTAATAGCCAGTCAGCATTTTCAATAGCCACAATTCTGTTGTTGGGAAGCTACAGTTTATTTGATTAAAGTTGATGCATAAGGATATGTTTATTTTCATTTAATGTGGACAGACAGTAGTGCAAATATCAAAGACAGCACAAGGTCTTCTTGTGAGAGTATTTTGCCCTCTGGCAACTTTCCATTATAAAAATAAGAAACATTTCAAACAGGTCTGCATTACATTGAAAAAACAAAAGGTAAGAGGTCACAACAGGCTGTAAAACTGAAGAGTCTGTTATGTTATGAAGCTGAAAAGCTAAATAGATAGAATATTAAAAAAAATAAACCATTAGGAGGATTGTTTTAATTAGTTCCACCCTGGCTTTATGCCAGTGTGAATGCCAGTTGCTTCAGTAATTGCTTTAGTCAGGCCTGCTTTTGTGTCCGAAGGCTGTTTGGAAGCAGTGAGAATAAGGAGTTGGGCTGCAGTTAGTTTTTTCCTCGTCCCAGTAATTGGCACGTCTGGGTGATGCCATTGAAGCATCGAATGCGTCTAAGGATATTGGACACGTTTCTACTAACATACCAAACATCGGCAGAACAATGACGATACACCATTCTCATCTTGTAACAACACTATCCCGTGCTGTTGTACCTGATCAGAACCTAGCTCTGCCCGTTCATTTGCACTCAACAGTGTGACTGACAGGCAAGGCAATCGTCCATTTCTAAAAGTTTCTGGGCGGGACTTGTGCTCATGAACATTGGTTCGAGGTGTGGTTACACATTTTGCCAAACTATGTTCTTGTTGGTAGTACTGTAATACTACATTCGTATCATCTAGCAGACTTTAAGAGGGAACTTTGTCAGGTAGCCTTGGTAATCTGCTACGGGGGTGCCGGATTTCCAGTTCATCCATGATTTTCAATGTCAGGTCATTCGTCGTAAGGGCTTGTTGGGGCTTGGTACCCAGTCTTGAACTGTGGGGATGATGATGACATCTCCACTTTGACCTGTCGTCCTGGCTCCCCCTTGCTGTAACATGTTTGTTGTACCTCATTAATCTCTAGCTGTGATAGCAGTTGTCTTTTGTGGATGGGCTAGGAGTTGTATCTTTGTCAGCCCAGATGTTGGGTCTCAGAGCATCAGTATACCCCACATCCTCTGCATGTAGCCCCTCTCGCTGGGGTTGCTTGTATTGTTCCTGTCGCCCCTTTCTTTTGAGGTTGCTCTGGCTCCTCGACACCTGACACAGACCTTGTTGACCCAGGCAACATCCGGTATGACTCTTGTGTTTGAGGTTTCAGTCATCCTGAGGTAGGCTAGCAGCGTTAAGAACCTTCTCTCTAAGGGTCCAGACTGGATATGTGTTGCCCCACCCTGACTGGGAATCGAACCTCAATCTCTCTAATGTCAAGCCCTGCCTGTAATCCCTGTAAGAGAAAGAAATTTAAGTGAGCACTAACCTTGGATATCCAGGAGGCAACGCCTATGAGAAGAAAATTAAGATTAGTATAGACAGTAATGTATACTTATGGCATTTTATATGAGATGTCAGTGGCATTTAAATGTTAATTATTCATAGTTATTTTTGGTTACGGTGTGAAACAGTTACGTAGGAAGTGGAAATGAATGCCAGCAGAGTAGAAAGGTAGAAGAGGCCGTCAGTACATGATGAGTGAGCTCAAATGTGGATGCAACAGAAAGCGTTTCAGACTGCAACTGTATTATTGTAGAGATAATAGAGTAAAGTGAGCTTTGTGTCGTTCCTGTCCGTGTAACATTCGCTCTGTTGCCAACATGGTGGGTGGATTATCATCATCATCAACGTCATCATCCATCATCTTTGTTAGTGCTTTCAGTCAACTAGAACATACCAAATACTGAGGGGCAAAAAGTGCAAGGAAGGGTTTCTCCTTAAAGGTAGCACTTTGACACCAGGGGAAGAATTTCTATGCTGCACACGTTAGCAGCTGATGGCAGCCCAAACACAGAGGGGTTTAAGTTAGACACGGACGCTGCAATAAGTCTGCCAAGACTATTAGCAGTCTTCATTACCACAGCAGATCTGTCTCTTCTCTTACACTTCTTCTTCTTTCTGTCTTTCCATCTCCTTCTCCTGCCCTTATATTCCTTATTTCACGCTGTTCCTGATATATGGTTCCATTATGATTACTTGAATCTGACAAACAAACCAGGACGCGCCGCTTTTCCTCTACAAATCATCGCACTCGCGTCATGGAGTGACACGGAGGGTGGAGATAAACACGGCTGCACGTTTGACACATATATGAACATACAGATTTACAGGAGTGTGTTTCCAGGCAGCCGCATGTATCTGCATGTGAAAATGTGTGACTGTCTGGTTCGATATCTATCACGTAACTAAGACAGTGATGGTGCGGTGTGCACTTATCTCCACGCAGATGTGAGGACAGAATCCCACATCTGGCTCAGGCTGTTTCGCACTCCCACGGCTGCAAAGTAACAACACAAAGAAAGAGATAGAGAGACAGTGAGATAGGGCATTAAAAGAGTGGTACAAAAGAAGAGAGGGCAGATGGATGCATGGTGGGTGAGTGTTGATTACTTTTCCATATGTCGTTTTGTCTGATTTCCTTTGACAAGAAGCTGCTTTAAGTGGATTTCAGGATGACAGGTCTTGTGATTGAAGGATAACAACAGAAAGGAACAGTCTTTGACAAAAGATTATGCACATATAAATGGAGAAAGCCATTTAGAAATATCTAAAGCACTCAGAGAGAGTGAGAGACAATAAATCCAGTGGTTTGACAAAGTGCATTTTAGGTACTATCTGTAGCGTTTTAACACATGGATATGTCAGCTGCGGTAAAGAGCACTGGTAGCTGTGTGGGTATATTTCACTCAAAACTAGTAACTGCTGTTTGCATTGAAATGACACCGTCTGACTGTCCGTCCCTGAGGTTCGCACTGAATTGATCAAACAGGCCTTTATGTTCTCTGCCCCTTCAGCCTGGAACCACTCACAGACAGATTTGCAGTAAGATAGGCTGATCCCAATTAGAGCATTTAAAAATGTAGTGAAGGTTTGGAGGCCAATTCAATCGGAGTTTGTAATTGCTTCGTTATCTGGATGCATTTCCTCCTGTTCGGCTTTGATTCTGTGAGCTGATACCATGTGTTTGGTTTTGTATTTTTAATTTTTGTATGTTGTTTGAAACACACTTAGGGTGCTTTCAGACCTAGAGTTGTCTTGCTTTGGTCTGAATCAGAGACTAATTTTGTTCCAAAGCCAGTTTGAAAACGAGGCGCGGCTCCAACTAGAAAACAATGTTTTGATGCATTGGATGTGCTGAATGTGCATATTAAGGCAGTACAGGAGGAGGTGCACATTAATAATCCTCCAGGACTGTAACATGCTCATGTCTAACCCAAACAATGTGTCATGTGACTGCAGTTGGTTCAGATTGAGGTCGGAACACGTTCTCACCACAAACGAACCACACCAGAGTTCGTTTGTAACTAAAATGTCTAAAATGTGAACGTAGCAGAGATCAGAGCAGAGCTGCTGTCTGACTCTCCATTAAGAGAGATGCAGAGCATATTTTTGCACAAGGAGCGTTAATTTCATTGATCATTTCAAAAGCTGGATGTTTTGTTTTGTTTCCTCTGTCAACTATAGTTAGGAACTTTCCTAACTATAGTTTTAGGCTCTTCTGCTTAGAATTCCCACGATATTTGCTGCAGTGACATCACTGCTCTTACTGCATTACTTTGAGCAGAAACCGCCCATCTTTCCAATTTGCAGAATCTGGAACGTAAATAGCAGTGTGCCAGGTGTGGGCGCACCTGGCTTTTTAAAGGAATGGGATATAGCACTCTGATTGGTTTAATCCATGTTACACCCAAAGCACACCTATAGTTAATTAAGAGAATGGACTCCAACTGGTCTAGCCATAGGGGACAAATTTCTCCTTTGTCATTCGGTCAGTTTAATACATTCAGCGTCATACTTCAGTTGGCCAAGTCATCAACTAGTTTGATGTCTCTGTCAAGTAGTCTGTTAGTCAATTACTCTACAGCAGGGAACGGCACTTCAAAAGAAAAGCTTTGCACCAGAAATTCACTGTACTTCAAAACTAAGTGCAGAATGGACCTGTGACCCTCTTTTGGACCATAACCCACCAGTTGGGAACCACAATCTCTTTGCCCCTTGCGCCTTACTTTGCACCCAGATTATGCGCTGTTTAACGAGCAAAAGTGGAGATGGACACACCCTAAATGTTCATATAGCATGCACTTTACACTATGCAGAGTTGATGGTTTAAATAGGGCCCCTAGTGTTTGGTTCCAGCCAAGACAACATCACGATGGCTGGTATTGTTTTGACCTTGTGACTCAACCACAGAAGCTGTTTTTAGTATTTTGCTAGGTGTTCAGTCATGTCTTTCTGTCTGTCTGTGGACAGATTTTGTTGACGCAATTGTGTTACAACTGTGCAAGATGCAGTCATAAAACTTTACAGGTGTGTAGTTGAAATCAAAATGAAAGCAGAGTTCGAAGACAGGTGCGGTCTGAGTGAGGGGGCTGAGAGTAGGGGGACAGGAAGTAGGGAAGGAGCTATTGGCCTCACAACTTGGCCTACATTAGTTTTAAGTCACATGTGGCTTTATTGGCTGGAGTAATCCAATCTCAAGATGAGCTCAAGTATGATGTGTTTTTAATGTAATCTGATGCACTACTCAATGTTTTTATTTCAGCAATGGATCAAAAAACAGAGCCCACAGAGAATTATCACCTGACATGTCAACTCCACAGAGCATTTTAGCGTCTTTCAGCCAGTTGTTTTGGTTATAAAGTGAACAGCTTCACTGTTTTGGTTCACTGCTTTTTCCAGCAGTAGGGAGCTGTTTTCAAAATCTCTAAACTAAATCTCTGATAAACCCACCGGCTGCCCAGCAGACAAACCAAACAGGTCAGATATCATTGCTACTTTGAAATGCTACTCATAGCACCTTTAAAGCTGAAATACCAGAGGAACAGCATAAACATTATTTATGTCAGCCACCACAGAAGCACAGCCACGGATGCATCCCTCTATATCTTGAATGCCTGAGAAGTCACGAGTTAAAGCTTTAACTACAAGCGTATGCAGCAGTGAGTTATTTATCATGTACAGTATCTGTCCAAAGAATGCTAAAAAATGAATAGCCCAGTGCTGCAGCTGACTACTCATAGCACAAGCAGTGTGGGCACCACAGCTCTCTGCCTCAGTGGCTGCAGCCAGTAAATGGGCCCTCGCTGTGCCTGTGCTCGTTGCGTGCCCAATTTGACAAAAAAGCCCAATCAAACCCCTGCCCCTCTTTTCCAAAGGTCACAAGCACTTTAATGGGGAACCCCTATTCAGCCAGCAGTGGAGAGATGAGGGGAAGTAAATTCCAGCGAGACGGCTTCCTGCCTCTCCCTCTGCTGTACGAGCTGTATTCAGAAGCTTCTCGGGAGGATATAACGATCTAGAAATCAAGCCTCGCACATGAGTCATACCACCAGCCGAACCCCCCGCCCGCACCCTCTGTTATTTTTTTTATTTTTTTTTAGCTAACAAAAGTGTTTCGTTTTTCATCTTATCTGACATTAGGGAGTAAAAAAGGAGAGTAAAGGGTGAGTAGGATGTGTAAGTGAGGCACAGAGGGGGTGCATGAGGTAGATTTTGAGAAGGTAGGGGGTATTTTACATGATTAGGGGTGGCATTGATAAACGAGTACCCCTCTCTCTGTCTTCTCCGCAGTGCTGACATGTTATATGTGTGGGTGTGTATCAGGGTGATGGCTGCGTGTATTTGTGTTTTAGGATCATGGTTAATCATTGTGAAGATGTCTGAAAGTAATGTAACTCAATGTAGAAGTAGATAGCTGTTCAGCTAGCTAGCTAATGCTATCCACTTATGAACAACTCCTTGATCATAACACAACATAATACCTTTCACCATTTTTCATTTTAGAAAGGCCACCACAAGAAAACTTGTCCTTTGTTTAGCTTATCAAACTGACAATAGATCATAGATGTTTGTTTCTGGCTGCCAGTCATAACTAATGTAGCTAACGTAGCTAACGTAGCTCCCATGCTAATGTTAGCGGGCCTTCATTTTCCCAGGATCAAGCCTGGTGGCAGATGGGGACCACTCTAAACACATAATATATTACATTAACAAAAAGTATGTTTTCTTGTGGTGGCCACTCTAAAATGGGCTGTGGTGAAAGTTACTATATTCTGTTATGATCACGGAGTTGTTGAGAAGCAGGCAGCATTAGCTAGCTAGCGCGCAAGCTAGTTGAAAAGTTGTCTACTTCTACAATAGATAATATAAATAATACTATATGTGGACATCTCCACAAGTATTAACTAATGAAAATGAGCCAAATTTACACTTGACAAACGTGAGTTTTACAATTATTTGACTGAATTCAATAGGTTAATTTTGCTACTCTTCAGTTTACTGCACTTTGCACCTACCTGGCCTGGTGGGAGCTACCTAGCTGCGCCCCTCAGGCTTCGGTGATTACCGCTAGTAACACCAAACTGACCTAACACCTTGCTGTTGAAACATTGTGCCCACCCCTTCCCCCAGGTCACCCTGGTGAGTAAGCGGCTCAGTTTGAGCTGCAAACCTCCATTAGCATTCACTGTTAGCTCTGCTAGTACTGTTAGCAGTTTCAGCACGGCTGAATATGTTAGTTAACGATGCTAAAGGGGTTCTGTGGCTCAAAATGAAACCGCTTACCCACTAGGGTGACCTGGGGTGAGTCTGGAGGTTGGCCGCTATGTTTCCAAAGCAGAGCCGTCAAGGTGGCAGTGCCGATGGTGATTGCAAATGAGTGGCACCGCTAGCTAGCTCCCACTGGATCCAGGTGGTATGAAGTGGAGAGCAGTCAAGGCTAATGTTAGCTAACCAGTTAAATTAACAGAAAATTAAAGACAAAATACATCACAACACATTAAAATTTCACCTTCTTTAAATGGGTAACATTTGAAATGGAGTGAAAGGAGCACCAGACTAAGAAGAAAGGCCTCTTGTATCCTGTCATTTAGATATATATATATATATATTTTTTTTTTTTTTTTTTTTCTAAAAAAGTAACCAGTAAGTTGTTGGTTAATGGTGTCAGGCTATCTAAAGCAAAAGTAACTAAAACACATCCCTAGCTTTGGATATAATCACATATATTCAGCTTTAGACGTCAGCAGACTCTCTGACTTTGCAAACTTTAGATGAGGATGATCTATACATTTCTGCTAGTTTTCACACAGTGTTCTTGCAGGCATTGCACAGATCCCACGCTGCGTCGTCACACTGTGTACTGTACACCCTCGAAAACACACTCAGTCCTGCTGTGTGTGCGACTGCAGTCAGAGATGTTATATGCAGCCTTCATGCTGATTGATCCGCTCGCTTCCTGAGTGTAGGCCCCGGTCCAGTACAGTGTGATGGGAGGAATTCATCAGCGTGAATCTAATTACCACAAAAGCTGCTTTTATTCACTCCGTGCAGTTTTGTGTTCATTTGTACTTTTTAAGGTTATTTGTCTCCAATATTTGTAAAATATATTCGTGGCTCTCTGTCATTAACTCGGGCTAATTGCAACCCATTAGCTTCACAGGGGACTTCCCTTTTATTTGGGAAAATTAGGCAGGCGGTTTTGTGTTGCTCAGCATCTTAAGTTTTGCTTAAATTCAAAAGTAACATAAATGAGAAAAAATAGTGTTTGAGCATTTTTCAGAGTCGCTCCTGTGCTCATTAAAGATTGTCTTAACCTGGGCATTGATTTGTGCATTGAGGCAAGTGTAACAGTTTCATTAGTAGGAACAGATGCAGCAGCATGTACCTCAATGAAAGTGCACATTCAGTCAGTCAGCTCTCAGGATCCACCATACTGCAAATACATTTGTGCACTAAAGCAGTAGAAATGATACATTTTCATGCATAGAAAGAGCTCTCTGCATCTCTGAGCTGAGCATGTGTTCTGTTTGTGTCGCTGTGTGTCTGCACAAGTGTTAAATACACCAACTACATCAGCAGACCATTTTCTGCCTCTGTATCTCCCAGTAACCCTCCCCACCCTCCTGTCAGAAGATTGGACCGCACAAGCCTCACCCACAGCGCTCGCCTGGTGTCACTCGTTTGCTCTTCCTCTCTCTATCTTCTCTTCTTTTTTTCTTCTTGTTTGTTTTGTTTGTGTCCCTCTCCTCTCTTCCTCCTCTTTTCCAATAAGAACAATAGGTTATGGAACGCATTTTCCTGCGGCATTACTCACAGGCACCAGCCGCCACATGCCATTAGGCTCAGCCGAGGGAGAGGGGCGTTCAACGGTGGTGGCGGCACATAGCATGTCTGCCATCTAGTGGATAGGAGACAGAACTGAATCCACAGACAGACAGGCAGAGAGAGGAGGGATATTGGTGTTCATGAGCTGGTTTCTAGATGGCAAATCTCCATCCAATTTGTTGAAGGCAGAATAGAATACATATTTGTGAAGTTGTTTTTTCGCAGTTGAACAGGTATGATTGGATCTGGCCCCGATTCGTGCTGTTGTCATGTCAGGTTCCATTCAGGAATATGGCACTCTTGCTTATTACAAATTATTGGAGATATACTGCAGATCCAGTAAGGCAGCCAGCCAGCACTACTTTTTAAATGTGTGTTACATTTTTTACCCCAAATTAAAATACAATCAGGTACGTGGCTCGCAGTATCCTGTCTTCCACAAACTGAGTTTGTAATTAAACTGGGTAGAGACACAGGCCCAGGCCAAGGGGCCTAAAGAGTAAGGGCCCTACCTGGCCTTCACCTGCAAAATGTCACTCAAATTGACACGTGCTGACCAGGAGGAGACTCAAAACAACAACAAAGAGACACAAAATGACTACAGACACATAAAACAACCAAAATGACTTCAAAGAGACACAAAACCACAAGGAGACATAAAATGATTACAGGCCCAAAACAAGCAAAAAAGACACAAAATGACCTCAATAAGACAGAAAATTACCTCAGAGAGACACAAAACAACCACAAGAGAGACACAGACTGACTACAGACATACAAAATAACCAAACAAGAAATAAAATGATGTCAATGAGACCAGAAATGACCAAAGAAGACACAAAATGACATTAAAGGGACACAAAATGTGTTCAGAGAGACACAAAATGACCTCAGAAACACAAAATTACCCCAAAGAGACAAAAAATGCCTCTAAGAGACACAAAATTACCTTACTGTACAGTAAAGATACAGAAAATTAGCTAAAAGAGACACAAAATGACTACAAAGAGACAAAATTACCTTAAAGAGACACAAAGTTAGCTAAAAGAGACACAAAATGACCTCAAAGAGACACAAAATTACCTCAACAAGATACACGATGACCTCAAAGAGACACGAAATTACCTCAGAGACACAAAATTACCTTAAAGAGACACGAAATTAGCTAAAAGAGACACAAAATGACCTCAAAGAGACACAAGATGACCTCAAAGAGACACAAAATGACCTCAAAGAGACACAGGATGACCTCAACAAGACACACAATGACCTCAAAGAGACACAAAATGACCTCAAAGAGACACAAGATGACCTCAACAAGACACACAATGACCTCAAAGCGACACAAAATGACCACAAAGAGACACTAAATGACCTCAATGGGACACAAAATTACCTTAAAGAGACACAAAATGACCTCAAAGAGACACTAAATGACCCCAACGACACACACGATGACCTCAAAGAGACACAAAATGACCTCAATGGGACAATAAATGACCTCAAAGAGACACAAAATAACCTCAAAGAGACACTAAATGACCTCAATGGGACACAAAATGACCTCAGAGACACAACATGACCTCAAAGAGACCCAAAATGACCTCAAAGAGACACTAAATGACCTCAAAGAGACACAACATGACCTCAAAGAGACACAAAATGACCTCAAAGAGACACTAAATGACCTCAATGGGACACTAAATGACCTAAAAGAGACACAAAATGACCTCAAAGAGACACTAAATGACCTCAAAGAGACACAAAATTACAAAACAACCACAAAGACACACAAACTGGCTACACAAAACAAACCAAAACAAGACACAAATGACCTCAAAGAGACACAAAACTATCACAAAGTCTATGTGTCTCTATTTATATCTCCATTTTCAAAACAAAATTACAAAGTGTACAAAAACAGATAAGGTAAGGACAAAAGGTCTTAGGGTTAGACAATTTCCCTGCCATACATCACAAGATATAATACCATCAGAGAGTTTACAGTTGCTGATCAATATCATTGATTCAGTGATTACTCTGCTGTGCAATGAGATTTGTAAACTCAGCCGATATTGGTAAAAAGAAAAAAAAAAAAGGAATAAGATCTGCTGCCAGCTGAACTTTAAGGACCCCTTCAAGTGTTTTTGCACACCTCACATTTTTTCCCACATTGAGTTGATAAATTGATCATATTTAGCATCTGAAGCGGCTCTAGAGACGCTCAGTAGGTGGGATCATTTGGGAAAAGTCAATGCTATGAGAAGAAGAGGGTACAGACTTAGTACAGGGTATATGTGGCAGCTCCTGTTTGTTGGCAAAGGTCAGTAAAATGTCATTAATAAGTTTGCGCTCCGTTGAGTTAATCTCTACCACTGTACACTTTTGCATCTGACATTTGCATTGAGACAATAATGACTGCTGTGGGTTGAGACTTTGAAACGTATCTTAAGATGAAGCGTTGGCTTGATATGCCTGAGGATCTGTCAGGTTATGTACTCAAACTCACAACTAGATAGAAGAATCATGTCGTGAGCTTGTGGTCCGAGGGATGATTAAATGGTATGAACCGTCCGTTCGCTGTAGACAAACAGTAGACCCTATGTGACAATCATGTGAGAATTATATTGACAGGATTCTGACTGTCATCACACAGGTTGTGCATTAAACCAGGAGGATGTACTCGTACACCACCTCTTTGCTTTGGACCTAATGTTTTGATCAGATCCTGTAGAGTGACTGTATACTTACTCTATGTTTGTCTTGTGACATTTAAGTCCACGAACTAACGCCATGCCCTAATTAGTAGCATCAAAGCAAGTCTTTTGATTCCTATCAGAGGGAACCCAAACATTTCAGGCACTCACTCAATCTGTTACAGGAGGAATATTGAACATACACACCCTGGAGGGGGAAGGCAATCTTCTTAGTGACTTAGTGTCAGGTTGATGTAAAAACACGATTTACTGTGACAGAGAGGTGACTTCTCATAAAGGCACAGTTCACCCCAGAATCCAAAAAAACATATTTTAACAATCTAGACTGTTTTGGTGTGAGGTGACGAGTGTTGGAGATATCAGCCTCGTCTTGAGTATCATGGAATAGATGGCACACAGCGTGTGGTGCTCAAAGTGCCAAAAAATACATTTAAAAACTCAACAGCAATGTCTCTTTCCAGACATCATGACCCAGTTAATCAAGATTATCCGCAGAGCTTGTTGTGAGCAGTTTCATGTAGGAACTATTTTCTTTCTTCCGAACTGCATCCACCAACCGTATCACCATGTAGAAGGAAGCGTACATCTACTCACCCAGCATCACTGAGGTAGCTACTGTTACAGCGCTGCAGAGGAGGATGCCATTTATTTTTATTTATTTTATTTAATGTTTATTTAACCAGGAAGGGTCCCATTGAGTTACATTAAGTCTTCTTCCAGGGAGTCCTGGCCAAGACTGGCGGCAAAAATTACAAGTATACAAAAGACAATGGACACATACTAAAACCACTAGAACACAAGTGTCACACACTAAACATACTAGAACACAAAGTCAATGAGAGCACATTACACTCAGTAAGACACATAACAAGGTAAAACAAACATACTATTGAAAGGCACCAAATTGGAAGCAGTGACACTTACCATTAATGTTTACATCTTGTGCTGTTACAAGCTTCTCGTCCATGAGCAGATGCACACTTCCTTCTGTGGTGATAAAGTTGGTGGGTGTAGTTTGGTAGAAAGAAAGTAGTTCCTACATGAAACTGCTCACAACAAGGTCTGCGGATTATCTTTAACAACCAGGTCATGATTTCTAGAAAGAGACATTGCTGTTGAGTTTTTCGAACGTACTTGAAAACTTCAACTAAAAGCCTTGTCCGAATTTAACACACAGTCCCTTTAACTAGCCTGGTGTAGCTTCACGTTTTGACAAATAAAGGACTGTCTCAAGTAGAGGCCTGGTCTGGTTGCCAAGCAGTTTGTTATTATTGAAGTTGAGACATAAATGTTTAAACTTTGTCAATATGGAGATAGTTCACATTGTTAGCTTGGTTAGATTCTCCCCAACTCAATCGTTAGGGTCATTTTACTGAAACCATGAGCACCAGAGAATACAGTATTTCATTCAGATTTACCGACATGGTCAAGACGAGAGAGGCTAAAGAAAAAGTGGTGACTCCCTTCCTCTGAAGCAGTTGTAAAATCCGAATATATGCCTATTCCTTGACTACCTAGTAAGTTATTCATATCCCTTTAGTATGCAAGGGTCCATGGATCAAAAGAGACAGAAGAGTGCTGTTGTGTCAGTACGCCGGGTGCCGTAACTCTGTCTTTCTCTGATGCGCTGTCTCTCGAAGGTAGATCAAATGAATGATTCATAATTGATATGTTATACAAGTCATATTCATACTGGTTTTAATAAAAAAAAAAAATCGATTTTATCTCCCACCTATGTTGTGCAACAGTTTTGAGCGAAAGGAATAAAAGGCCTTTCCCAAATATTGGCCTGTTGAGTTTAGCGATTTACGCAAATAATAGTGTGCCAGTAAACCTGGAACTCCGTTAGCACTTTTAGCACTTCCGGTTCTCTCATCTAAAAGTCAATACGTTTTTTGAATGGGATTTTGGTAAAATGCCTCAAATAAGGTCTGTGGTTAACAAAAGCTTAAGCGAGTTTCAGGTTTTGTTCTACGACATAAAACACGTCAGTAAATACCCTACTTGTGAATTTTGAAGCTTTTACGTGTCGTAAAAAAGGCAGTTGCTAACAAGTTCCTCAATACGACTACAAACCCTGTCGGGGACATTAAACGTCATCACCCCCGAACAGGCGAGAGTGCTGGCAGTCCGCCATTACAGCTTCTTATTTAGCTTAAACAGTCCGATTTCCCCATTATACAATGTTTTTAAAATAAAGCGGCCGAAATCAGTTGAAAGCTTAGTGGCGGTGACGTCAAGAGTCATGCGACCGTGGAGTAGTCATGTAGTCCGTTAAAGCCTAACGTTAGCTTTTTACTTCTGGCGATCGCATTTAAGCTTCAAATGCGGTATGAAAGGTGTTCATATGTGAAGATTATCTCGCTGAACAAAACCTGTAAGTATCATAAACTTGTGTTAGCCACAGAGCTTATTTTCTGACATAATCCAAAACGCAAAGCAAAAATCACATTCACTTTCTCTTCCGGGAACCAGCGCAATGCTAAACTTCCGGGTTTTGAAGTCAGCCCTGGCACACTCTATAGCCCGGGCCATTAATCAAAGTTTTCCGATTTTTTTTTTGGCACTTAAAGCACCGCAACCTGAGTGCCATCTAGTTCTGTTATATCGGAGAGAAGGCTGACAGACTACATTTCTACGTCCGATATTTCCAACAGTCTGAAACTCACACCAAAACAATCCAGATTGATTGGTTTTTAGATTGGGGTTAAAGTCAATACAAGACGTTTAGAATCAATGGCACAGTCCCAATTCTGTAACATTTTTTTTGTCTGTTTTATAATTTTTTAGTTGCTAGGAGTTTGTATTTTCAACGATGTACTTAGAACAAATTTTTACAGATGTTTGGTCGATTAGATTGTTGAGCTCTTCAAGAACAAAGACCATGATGCTTTGTGACTGAGGGTTAATTTACCCTTCAAAAATGTTCAAAAATACTGGGTGAATTATAGCGAATGAGACAGAAAAAATGGGGTTAATATCAGAAGATAATACAAAAAGAAGCACAGCACCCCTTAGAGGACCGTTGGTGGTGTAGGGTGGTGGAAGAAGAGGGGGGTTGCGGACTTCTCAGCCCTTTTCCTTGTTAATCTGATGTGGAGAACAATCCACGAGTGAGCAGCAGCAGCAGGCAGACAGTGGGTGAGCTTTCTCTATCTCCCTCTTGTTTGGCTCCCATATCTCTTCCCCTTCCTCTCCACCCCTCCGTCTCTCTCTTTTCCTCTCCCTTCCTCCTTCCCTCCCGCTCCTGCCGTCTCCTCTGATAAATCTCTCACCCACTGCTTTTCGCCTCCTCTGCCTCTCCCCATCTCTCTTCCTCTCCCGGCCGTATCTGCCGCTGTATCTCCCTCTCTCCTTTTGTTTCATCCTCTCCTTCTCTTCCCATTTGACATCCTCACTCCTTCCCTCCTTTCCTCTCTTCCTTGCTCCCGCCTGCAGGACTATTCAGTAGATTAAGTTCAGCGGTGGCGGCAGTGTTGCTGATTCAGCCGTATTCTTTCAAATGACCCAAATCCTCACTCTGGAGAAACCTCATACGCTCGCTGATTGCATTTCTCTCCCTCTGTCTGTCTCTTCTTCTTTTCATGCGCGCAGACATACACAAATACACACTTCTTATTGATCTCTGAGAGTTAGCCTCTTCCTCTTTTTTTTCCTTCTTCTTTGCACGACCCTCATTCTGTCTCTAAGCCTCCTGTGTGTGTGTGTGTGTGTGTGTGTGTGTGTGTGTGTGTGTTTGCTCTCTCCACAGTAGCTATATCAATATCGGTAGCAAACCTGCAGGCTTATTTCAGGACTATTTTTCCTCAGCGTCTCCAATCTTCTTTGTTTCTCCTGATCACAGTGGAGCCAGGTTGGCACGTTCATGAAGGCCGTATTTCTCTCCTCTTCAGCCGCCGTGTCAGAGCTGCTCGATAGAAAACGTCTTCACAGTCGTGTCTACAAATGAGTGCTGAAGACCGCACGTTGAATGTCTCCACCAAATTGACGCCCTGACTACATACATTTGCGCTTTTCTTTGATACGCCCCATATTTTGCTTTTGTTCTGTCAGGAACGTGGCACTTTTATTGGCAAGACTTGAAAGGAAACAACAAACTAAATCAAAATTTGCATACCTTATTCCCATGATGTTCGACAGCCCGGTACAGAATGTAGGAACAAGTAAGTTTTACAGAAAGTTAGTAAAAGAGAGGATGTGTCATCGACAAATTCTAACTTTGCACTGCTAATAAACGGGATTGTCTTGGTTTTCTTTTTGGCAAGTTTGATGGTGAAGAAATACTTACTATCAGACACTGCAAAGGCTCAATGTTACTGTTTAAGGGTGTGAGGTGAAAGAAATGCATCATGTGTTTCTAAGTGAATGGAACAAAGGCTAGCCCTCACAATGTGCCTCGCATTAGGGCTGGGCGATTGTAATTAATGAACGATTATTTAGTTTTTGTTTTGCCCTCATAGTTCACTGACAAGGTTTGCACCGTAAATATGCTCAAATATTAAAGCTAGGATACTTTTTCTAATGAAAGAGTGCATGTCTTGTCTTTGTTATTTTAAAATAAGTGAAGGAAACACACACAGATAAATTATTTATGATAATTTATTGAATATTTTGTGATTGAAATCAAAGCACACGTGAAATGAAAATGTCTTACGAAAAAAGGTCACAGAAAGCAGAATATAAATAACGTACGTGTCTTGCAAACAAAAAAATATTTGAAATATAGCCATGTCAGAATTAGAAAATAACTCGCATCTCTTCAAAAATGTCACATTTTAGATTTAAAGTAAAAAATAAAGTTCTGTAAAACTGTAGAAAAAAATAACTTACATCTCTTGTAGACACATATTTTTTTAAGATAATGTCAAAAGTGTGAACCTACATCACTTGTTTTTTTCGACATGTGTTGTACATGTTTGACACCGATGGCACGTTGTGTCGTCTGTCGAGGGTTTTAACGAGGTGTTTAAACCCGCTGTGCTCCACTGTAGCTATGGCAGCCATGTCCTTCATGATGTAGTAGGAAATGGCGACAGTTATTTCTTTCCATTTTCTTGAGTGTAGCCTTTGTGTTACCTAGAGCTGCTTTGTCGAGGCACTTGTCATTCACTTCCTTTTCTTAAGCTGTGCACTGTTCATATTCGGTAACGTGATTATACTTAAAGTGTTGAAACAGATTGGTGGTGTTACCTTTGGTCGCCGAAACAGTTGCAACGCAGTGTTAACATTTTATTTTCCTTTTGCTCAGTGTCGTATTCAGGAAAGTCAAAATGTGCGACGGACACGGCATTTCTCTTTGGCACATGCTGCACAAGTAGCTCAGTTTACTGACGTACAGTTAGAGGTTCTGAATGTCGGTCTCGATTAATTTTCAATTAATTTCCCAGCCCTACCTCGCTTGTACCGTGACTCCAGGGCGTAGGTGTTGTTCAACATTATAAATATGAAGCAGGTTTTGGGGGGGCTTCCGCCAGAACATTTTGAGCATCAAACACTCAGCCCCAGTTTGGGCCTTTTCTGCATCAATTTATGATGTAAATGTCTCTGATTTTGTTAAAATAGAAGTCAGTTATTTAACAGAGACAGGCCTTGAACTAATGACTGAAGACAAATCTGTACCCTGTGGCTGGACCAGTTGGGAACCACTGCTTTACAGGTTATTACGTCTTGTTAGTGTACTGTAAAATATAGTGAGACTGTGTGGTGTGATGTTGATTCAACCTTGCAAAGTGAGGCGATGAGGTTCTCAAATAGAAAAAGAAAAAACACACACTATTTTACTTTTTTTTTTTTTATCCCCTTTCCTTGACTCCATATTTTAATAATACACCATTGTATTATGAATTATTAATTGAATTATTGTATCATGAACAAATATATTTCTTTTGTTTATCAAAAACTAATTTACAGATTAAGAAATAACTAGTGCATTGTAACAATAGAATTTCTTTTCGGGACCAGGGGGCACTGAAATTATGATGACTGAATTATGGTTTTTTTTGTTTTTTTTAATTACTTCCCTTACCTGACTTAACGTTAGGTGACAAAATAATTCGTAAACGTCAAGATAGCCAATTACCAGCCAGATAGGTCTTGGAGTCTGGATGAATTAAATGACATTTATCAGCTAAGATAGTAGCTAGCTAGCAGTTTTGCTGCATTAGCAAGGAAACCTAAGTTAGCTAACATTAGTCAGCTATAACCAAAGTATCACAATATATTTCACATGTCAGTGCGTTACGATTCAGGGCACTGAGTTTGATGGATTTATTGTTTATCAGACAACAAATGAGACAAGAATTAGCTAGCTAGCATAGCCCGCAGACCCTTCGACTCACTCCCCGACACTAGTACAGCGTACTTACATAATAATTAATATTTTTTTTAGAAATCTTGTTGAAGAATTGCCAAATTAAAATTGTTTCTTTGCTGGGGTAGGAAACCAGAGGACCCAGGTTAAACCCATGCCATCACAGTAAGAAAATCAGACTCCACACGAAGGGTTCACATCAGGAAATGGAACTCGTGTTCTTGTTTGACATCAGACTTTTTCACATTAGACTTTTACCTTTTATTCCTGTACAAACTGAAATATCACAGCAGAGTATCACATTTCAGTCTCTCTCAGGGAGCTGATTGGTTCGTTTAGAAAATCTTGTTATCTGCTGACGTTTTCTCTCTTTGCCGTCATTACCACACACTTTCCCTCCAGAGCTTTTTCTTTGTCCACTTATTTATTTATTCAGCCTTGTGAGTTCTTCACAGAGGCCTTCATTCTGCCAGCTCATGCCGTTTTCTATACTGTAATGTAGGGAATCATATATGTTGGCCAAAGCTTTTTCACCTGAGTGGCTGCGAAGCTCCTGAACCTTGAGCTGAAGAGTGCCATTATCTCGTCTCAGGGCTTTGTTTTCTAACTTTGCCACGTCATTCTTGTCCTAACAAGTTTGTTACTTTGAGAACTTTTTCTCCAGCACCTGAAGTGTTTGCAGATTTTTGTTCTGGTTGGTTTTTTGTTTTTCTCTCTGCCTCAATTGATTTACTGTATAATTGCCTTAAAAGTCCTCAGAGTTATGAGGTTGTTGTTGTTCTTAAGCTTCAAGGCATCTGTTCCTTCAACATGTCAGACTTTTACCTCCAGTTTTCTTAATTTAGACGCTTCTTGTAAACCTCAGATTGGGTTTTAATCAGGACAATAATTTGTGCCAGCAGGACTTTCTTCTGCTTCCAGTTCCTCATGTTTGTTCTTAAAAATGTGTTGAACTTAAAGCTCTTCAATGCTGACCTGACTTT
Source organism: Epinephelus moara (assembly GCF_006386435.1). NCBI lineage: Eukaryota > Metazoa > Chordata > Actinopteri > Perciformes > Serranidae > Epinephelus > Epinephelus moara. Next base: position 24,493,192 of record NC_065522.1, on the reverse strand, counting down.
GCTGTTTCAAAGTGTTGTCTTCTTTCTTTAAGACATGCACATGGTCCAACATTTTCCCGCACACGCCACCCCAGATCTTTACATCGTCCCATCTTTTGTCAAGATCCTTGGGTTCCTGCCGCAGGGCGTCGTTTTGCTGGCTCATTGCCTCTTTTCCTGTTTCATTGCTGCACACATTTCCTCCGGAGCGGTCTCATTTTGGAGTTCTTCCTGCAGGTCTTTCTGGTGATCCTCTTGCTCTTGTCTCACTGCTTCGTATTCTGCTATCACCTCTTCAAAGCTGTTGAGCCTTTTCTTAAGGTCCTGAAGTCTTTGTTTCAGAGTTTGCCTTTGAAGGTCCATCGCCTCATTTGACGCCTTTATACATTGCATCAATAGAGCTGTGATTTTGGATCTTGTCACTGAGCTCCGTCATTTGTCTTTGAAGAGAGACATTTTCTTGTCTGGTAGCTTTTCTCTGCCTTCATTGTGCCAATTGTATTTTGTTTCCAAATTATTACGACTGTCTCTTGATCTTGCAAATTTGGAGGCACAGGGGCTTTAGCTGGTGGTCCAAAGCATGTCAACATAGTTGGTTTCTGTATTCCTTTCTCCATGTTGTTGTTTTCCAAGGACTCTGGAGGAGGGGCAGTCTGTAGGACGCAACTACTAATTTTTAGAAGGAACAGACAAGGTTAAGAAGTTGGAAACTATTGAGAGAAAGACGAAGACAAAGTTGGTTTTGGTCTTTCCATTAAATATGTTGACAAAAACAAAGACATAGAAAATGAGGGATGTTAGTTGTTTTTTCTATCCAGTGGGAATGGGCTATTGGTATATATGTCCATGTTCGACACATCAAAATGATCCTTAGTGCAGTACTTCGTCTCATACCTGAGCTCTTCACACTTCCAAATGTAATTCCCAAGAGGACAAGAACAAGGTTACACATTGAATAACAACAGGGCGGTGCAGCGTTGACCCTCAAGAAGAACCACTTGTCATTGCCTTGAACAAGACACCAAATTACCATCTGCTCACTCATTCTCAGCCACTTTCGTCTAAGGCATAATGTAAAATCTTAACTAAGTATGTTCGACTCAGCCGGCCCAGCATGGCGCTCACTCTCAGGTCCACTTGATGCAAGGCTGTTGTTGAAGCCTTGTGCCACATGGATGCTCCCAGCGGGGTTATCTGGCAGGAAACCAAAGTTTGACCACACAAGCAGGCACATTTGCAATGACATGCTGTAAGAAAAACACAAGCACTGTATGCTCAAATGCACATGCCGATACACAAGCACATGGGTGTCCCAGCTCTGGCTTGATTCAGGGTCTTTTATTGGCATTTTGATTGGCCGGCAGGGTTCCTCTGTGCATGCTCCATAGGAAAGAACAACAGTCCGTAATGTGGCACGACCCCTTAATGGACACTTCCTTTAGAAAAGAAAACAGAAAATATTTCTGACGGGTTTGCCTCAAGTTTTAAGATCTTCAACTTCTCCTACAGGCCTTTTTTTTTTTTGTTGGGCTCGGAGCGAATCAGTTTTTCCTCGCCACATAAATGTCGTTTTTCCTCCTGTGTGATATACTATCTGAGATATTACCAAGTGTGTAGGTGTTAAAATGGAGAGGGATATAAAAAGAGAGAGTGACAATGAAAAAGGCAGAGCGAAAAGACGAGACAGACGAGGAGTGTGTGTGTGTGTGTGTGTGCGAAAGTGTTTAAAGGGGCGCGGGAAGCCGGGGTGAAAAATATGAAGGCTCCGGCTGTCCCAAATTCAATCAAGCAAACATCGAGGAACATTCTGAGGCTTTTTGATCAATTAATCTAGCAGATGGCACGAGCGCAATCAAGAGAGATAATGCTGAGTGAGTGAGCAGGAGAGAGGAAAGAAGCAGGTGGAAGGTGTGAAAGTTCCTCCTTTCATGTGAAAGCTGAGATTCTTTACTTTGAAACGCAGCAACTGATAAGACGGCGAGAGAAGTGAAAGACAGACAGACAAGCTAAGCGCAGTGTGTGTTTTTGTGCACTCCTGCACACTTCTTGTTCTACCAGCGCTTGTGTTTTACGTGTGTTGGTGTGCCTTTCATGAAGCGGAGCAGCAGATTGCTAAAGGAGAGGCAGCTGAGGAGCTTAGCTGGTGGCCACAGACAGAGAGCTAACATCCAGCGATAATAAAGGGAGACAAAGCTAAATTGTGCCTCTTTTGCAGAGGCTACGTGCTGTGTGCTGTGTAGATTTCAGATGTGGAGGTGGTTTGAATATGGCTGCTTTATATTAGCATTTGAGAGAGCTAAAGCGGCCCTTGAAATAGGGAGACGCCACAAAGAGCTGCACACCTGAGACGCAGCAGCTCGGCAGGAATCATTATATCTCCACTCTTCAGCCACTTTATTAGGTACTCCTGTTCAACTGCTCGTTAACACAAACAGTTAATCAGCCAATCACATGGCAGCAGCTCAATGCATTTAGGCATGTAGACAGGGTCAAGATGACCTGCTGAAGTTCAAACTGAGCATCAGAATGGGGAAGAGAGGTGAATTAAGTGACTTTGAACGTGGCATAGTTGTTGGTGCCAGGAACTGCTGATCTACTAGGATTTTCACACACAACCATCTCAAAGACAAAGAGAAAATATCCAGTGAGCCAAAATGTGTTGTTGATGCCAGAGGTCAGAGGAGAATGGCCAAACTGGTTCAAGATGATAGAAAGGCAACAGGAGGTCAAATAACCACTGGTTACAACCAAGGTCTGCAGAAGACCATCTCTGAACCAACAACACGTCCAACCTTGAAGCAGATGGGCTACAGCAGCAGAAGACCACACCAGGTGCCACTCCTGTCAGCTAACAACAGGAAACTGAGGCTACAGTTCACACAGGCTCACCAAAACTGGACAATAGAAGATTGGAAAAACGTTGCCTGGTCTGATGAGTCTGGATTTCTGCTGCCACATTCAGATGGTAGGGTCAGAATTTGGTGTAAACAACATGAAAGCATGGATCCATCCTGCCTTGTATCAACGGTTCAGGCTGGTGGTGGTGGTGTAATGGTGTGGGGGATATTTTCTTGGCACACTTTGGGCCCCTTAGTACCAACTGAGCATGGTTTAAACACCACAGCCTACCTGAGTATTGTTGCTGACCGTGTCCATCCCTTTATGACCACAGTGTACCCATCTTCTGATGGCTACTTCCAGCAGGATAACGCACCATGTCACAAAGCTCAAATCATCTCAAACTGGTTTCTTGAACATGACAATGAGTTCACTGTACTCCAATGGCCTCCACAGTCACCAGATCTCAGTCCAATAGAGCACCTTTGGGATGAGGTGGAACGGGAGATTCACATCATGGATGTGCAGCTGACAAATCTGCAGCAACTGTGTGATGCTATCATGTCAATATGGACCAAAGTCTCTGAGGGATGTTTCCAGCACCTTGTTGAATCTATGACACCAAGAATTAAGGCAGCTCTGAAGGTACTAGCGAGGTGTACCTTAGAAAGTGGCCGGTGAGTGACACAAAATGCGCAAATTAGGCACGTAGTGTGATTTTGCATTATATGCTTATTCGCAAGAGTTGAAAAATCTGAACTTGAGTGGCCAAATCAGGTCTGGCGTGTTCATGTTTGTTTCATTTGTTCGTCCGTGCCAATACACCCCCCTACATCCTACACTGGACCTTTAAGTTTCTAAAATTTCTCCTCCCAGACCCTCCTGGAGTGTTTGGTCGCCGAAGGTGATGAGAAAATGTCTCCTCCCATGTTTAACAGGTGATTACAGCCCTGTGTAGCAGCAGCTCCACCTGCTGCAGCAGGAGTCGAGGCTAAGTTACTGATAGTACAGGAAACAGCTCAAACATCCACCTCTCTGCTTTGTCTTTCAACACATACTTTTTACCAGGCACCTCAGCTGAAGAGTGGAACCAATCAGGGTCAGGCTGACTGCGGGTTTACCTTAATTTACACCCCGTGCATAAGCAGACAAAATCAAAACAAAAAACAAAGGCAAAAGGCGCAGCCGGGATCTGGATTAACCACAGGCTGTTTTATCTCCGAAATAAATTGCCTTGTAGACAAAAGAACTAATTCGCAGGGTTAGAAAAACAAGAGGAACTCGATGAGGAGCATTCTCACTACGCGTCCGCTCTCTCTCCCGCCGACGCAGCGTCTCTAATCGATGAATATTGAGTGGCTCCCGCCACCAGCATTTTAAAGGGAGGGAGCACCCACCATCGTTCATATCTCATATTGATATTTTCTTGCCCTATTTTCTCTCCCTGCTCTTCTTTCCTTCATGCTCCTGAAGCCTCAGCGAGCGTCAAAAGTTTCTCAGCTCTAATAACTGTGTTCTAACTTTCCAGCTGTAATGACTGTAGGTGTTTTGCTCAGTTGATTTTTTCTCCTTTGCTTTTTTTTCACCCCGTAATGAAAAGGTTGCAGAGGACCATGTTCCTCACTGTTATTTATTTCGCCTTTTTTTTCCCCGTGTTTGACATTCACAGCTCACTGTCGCAACGCCGGCGTAGGCCTGTCTCTGGAAAAGTGTACTCACTGCAATTACATGACACACATAAACACACATGGGCGTGTTTTAAACACACATGCAGACACACACGCTGAGCTGCGGCAGATAGAGCATGTACCACTGGTTAATAGACCAATTTATTCTGGGAATATTACTTATTAATTTGCATAATGATTCAGATGATTCAGACATTTGTTAGAGGCGGAGTAGCGTGATTGATGGAAATTTAATTATGACACCTCTTAGTTATTAAACGGTAATCAGGCTAAGCCACTTATCTTTAATACTTACCTTTAGCACACAAGGGCTGGAAGAAATTAATGGCAGTCACTGGTCTCAAACTGGAATCATTCCTTCCTTATACCTTTTCTTCATCTCACCTGCAACAAAGCCAGGTTGAAATACGGCCACGACACCAGGATTCCCGCCAATTAAAGACCAAACGATTTGTTTTATATGTTACATTTGCACATTTTGCTGAGGTTGTCTTTAAATTTTAATCTAAGGATGCCTTAGATTATCTTTCAGTTTCTTTACACTGGCTTCCCATCTGGTTTCGGATTCATTTCAAGATACTCGTTCTTACGTATAGAGCCCTCCGTGGTCAGGCACCTTGATACATCAGTGATCACCTCCATTCATATATCGTCCCTTAGGTCCTCTGAACGTGACCCACTGGCGGTCCGCAGCTCCAAACTTAAAACAAAAGGTGATTGAGTCTATGAAGTAGTCGCTCCAACACTTTGGAGCTCTACAGAAACTTTAAAATAACAACCGAAGACCCATCTTTTCAAAATGGCTTATGTCCCAGTCTAAATTGTCCTGTGCTTTTTCCCGAGTCTAAATCACCAGTTTCATTGCAATACGATATTATATCGCTTCTTCGGACAACGATACAATATTTGCCGATATTACAAAGACTGCCACGAGTTTACATATCACCTTGGGTTCGTCCCTTACCTTCTCAAAATGATCCCACACTTTGGATTTCCTGCCCGACATGTTATTAACTAGCCTGTGGAATAACCACAGGTACCAGCCCTGGAAATTAACCTGAGCGTGGACACTTCCTGTGTCCTTTCAAATTAAATTCCCACATGGTCCAGTCATACAGGTTTTGATTAATTTTGACAAGGTGCAGCTCCTAATAGAGTTTCACATTTGTCTATTTTTTGTATTTTTGCAGACTAGTGACCTTTCTGGTCGCCTTATGGTTGGTCGACTGTTAGGGGGCAGGCCCACTGCAGTGAGTTTGTTTCCCCGTAGCGTTTGAGCCAACAAACTCAAGTGTTTTTCACCAACCTGTCCCTGCTTTTCCAGTGGATTGTATGCACCAAACGAGGGTGTTATAAGCCATAACATGATCTTTTCCCTAACCATGACCAAGTGGTGTTTGTGCCAAAACCTAATCATGTACATTCACCAAAGTGTTATTGAGAGACATTAAGTGTCAGTGTATCTACTACAAAGTAATGTACAAATGTAACATATCCATAGTTTACAGGGATGTTCACTGCCAACATTTTTCCTGGCCATTAGGTTTTCTAACTGAAGGGAGTGTGTAATTTTGGAGGAATGGGACTTCGTTGGTTTTTGAGATAGCAGCATGTCAGAGTAACGGGCTTTTGGTCCAATGGGACATTTTTCACATCCAGATGTTCAGGAGGTTATGGAATAACTGGGCTTCGGAATTTTGGGCTGTGTCCGTCTTGCTGTCACTGTAATATTTTTTTGTGTCTTCAGTACTTAAATTACGGGTTGTTTCACAGCAAGATTTCTTACATTGATTTTGTCCGTTACTTCTCGCCACATCTACCTGTGTAGTCTTTTCTTTGTCGTCCATTTTTGAAGAAGCTAGTCAACACTGACAATACTGCTGTCAGGTAATGTTAAAGGATGATGATCTGAGTGAAGCGTAACCATGGTAACTGAAGTGTACACGTGCTATATTTTGACAGTAACCACCATGAAAGCTTTGGTCTAAACTCTCAGGCAAAGAGAGAATCTAAGAGGCTTTATGCGGCCTAAATGAGTCCTTTAGCAAAGGGGAATTTTTTCCATTTAAGGGACAAACTTAAGTTTAGTTAATGGAAGCAGGCACTGAGCTTTTACATTTGTCTATTCAGTGTAAAATCTCTGCTGCTGCATTCTTTTACCTGTGTTCTGTGTCGAGGACTGTCCTTTGACAGGATCTATTTAAAATGGAGTCTCACTGTTATGTATTTTGGTTGTTTAAGAGGAGGAGCAGACTCCCTGCGAAACATAAATTGCTTTGACAAATCACAGTTGAGCCGAGCAGGCATTTATCTGCCGGTGTGCAGCTAAACATGCTGGTTGTGATATGGATACCACATCAGGACTTCAAAATGTAAGCAACCAGAGATAAAATGGCAGAGTCTCAAAGATGCGGCAGCAGCTTTGAGCGCTGAACTGAAAGTAATTATGCAGTAAAACGGTTGAAAATGTCACATATCTCGCTGTTTACATTCTTTTGGGGAGTTGTTGTGAAAGAGCTGTCGCGCGCGAGGACGGAAAAAGCAGCTGTCTTGAAGCACAATGGGAAGAAGCAGACCTTTATACAGCAGAATAAGTCGTGCTGAGAGCTCTCTGTACCGGTGACAAGAAGGTCTTACTGTGCATTTACTCTGCTGAAGTCAACTTTTCCCATTGTTTTCCTAATTCTCAGGGTGTGTGTTGCAGCCACAGAGCAGGAGTTTTCCCTTATAACAACATAAACACATCCTACATTTGTCCCATACTCACTGTGTGTGCAGAAAGTTTACCTTCTGCTTGATGCTGGATTGTTTAGGACATTTCTGGGCGTCCAACTACTAGCAGTGAATTTGTAAACCTGTAACACCTGTAGATGGTATGTTAATGTCACCACAGAGAACAGCACACTTTTAAATAGGACGTATTATGATTTTCCTTATTTTCTGTTGTGTGTATAATGTTGGAATGCAGGACGTCCGTATAAGAGGATCCAGGAGAACCTCTGTAACACAGGCATTACCAGGCAAATGTGGCCGGGGATCCAGCAACTAACAGGCTACAAGACCAGGACAGAGACTGAGGAAAATGATGGTTCTCTTCCTGACAGACTCAACAATTTCCTTGCTCGGTTTGAGGCATCGGGGGGGCCTTTAAGAGGATGAGCTCGGCTTCCCCCACCATCCGGACAGGCTTCTGTGGTCAACAGCGCACCCTGGCCAGGATCAACCCTCGGAGAGCGGCTGGCCCAGACAACATCCCGGGAAGGGTGCTTAAGGCTTGTGCTGATGAACTGGCAGCCGTACTAACTGACATCTTTAACATCTCCCTCTGTCAAGCCACAGTCCTCAGATGCTTAAAAACCTCCATCATAGTCCCAGTCGCAAAGATACCAGTTGTATCCTGTTTAAATGACTATCGTCCCATCGCTTTGACCTCAATAGTGATGATGGTTTGAACGATTAATCAAACCACACATCACATCTAGCCTACCTGCATCACTGGATCCATATCAGTTTGCATACTGCCCCAACCGCTCCACCGAAGATGCAATATCCACGACCCTGCACACAGTACTCACCCACCTGGAAAAGAGAAACACCTACGGCAGAATCCTTTATGTCGACTTCAGCTCCGCATTTAACACCATCATCCCGCAGAGACTGATGGAGAAACTTCTCCTCCTAGGTTTAAACCCCACCATTTGTCACTGGATTCTGGACTTCCTGACTGAGAGGCCACAGTCAGTACGTGTTGGGAAAAACACCTCCAGCTCCATCACACTGAGCACTGGGTCCCCTCAAGGATGTGTGCTTAGTCCTCTGTTGTTCACACTATTGACAAACGACAATCTGATCGTGAAGTTCCTCTGTTGTTCACACTATTGACAAACGACAATCTGATCGTGAAGTTTGCCGATGACACGACAGTTGTGGGTCTCATCAGTGAGAATGATGAAGCCAGGTACGGGGAGGAGGTTGAGCTGTTGGAACGCTCGTGCAATGACAACAACTTGGTGCTAAATGTGGACAACACCAAGGAAATGATAATTGATTTCAGAAGGTCACAACCTGAGCATACACCTCTCTGCGTCAGCAACCAGGCAGTGGAGATGGTGGAAAACAAGTTTTTGGGAGTCCAGATTACCAGTGACCCTTCCTGGTCTGACAACACTAGCTCACTGCTAAAAAAGAGCCCAAAAGAGACTTTATTTCCTGAGGAAACTCAAACAGGCCTCACTCACCGCCAACATCCTCACCACATTTTACAGAGGTGCAGCAGAGAGTGTGCTGACCTATGGCATCTCCACATGGTTTGCAGGCTGCAGTGAGGCTGACAAAAAAAGCCCTGCAAAGGGTTGTAAGATCTGCAGAGAGGGTGATTGGAGCCTCACTCCCCTCAGTATGGGAGATATTCCTGAAGCGTTGCATGGACAGGGCTCTGAACATTGTGAGAGACTCTTCCCACCCTCTAAACACCCTCTTCCAGCTGCTGCCCTCTCAGAAACGCTACCGCAGCATAAAGTGCTCCACCAGCAGGCTGCTGAACAGCTTCCTGCCACAAGCTGTCCGGCTATTGAACTGCCCCGTGTCCAATTGAACTGTTAAAACTGTGGCTAATTTGCACTTTATATTTATACTGTCCGTCTTATTTATTCACTGTATAAGTTTTTATTCAGTCTTTTTTTAATTCTATTTTATCCAGTGTGTTGAAGTGTGTTGCCAAATGAAGTGATACTGGAGAAATGCCCTTTTGTTTTGTTTTTACAAGCAAAATGACACTAAAGATTTGATTGATTTGATTGATTGATTGATTGAAGTGGCCAAATTTTCAAATAGTGAGGTAAACATATGTAAAAAATAATCTTTGTGAGCAAAAACCTCACTTTATTTTGAGTACTCTGTTTCCAGTGTTTTTCTACATTTCAAGAAAAGCTGACGTCAGCTTGTGACTAATTTCTTCATATGTTTATCTGCTCCAGGCATGCTACTGCAATTGTTTACATACAATGCTACGTGTAGCTTCATGCTAGCATCAGGGAAACATGAAATCTTGGTTGCTGATGTTGTTTCGATTCATATTCTTCCTGGAAAATGCCTGGTTGTAAAGATTATTGGTAATGTTTTGTGAAAGAAAGTGCAGCTATACCCCTTTACAATCATACCCTGACTGCAGGTACACTGCTACATGTAGCGCCATGCTAATGTCAAGGAAACCTGTCGTCTTGGTTGCCGGTGTTGTAAATTTCTCAGATCATGTTTCTGGTGAAACATGTCCGGTTGTGAAGATTGATTTTGTGCTATGCGTCGCTATGCTCTGTTACAATTTCTCCCCTGGCTACACATAGACTGCTACATGTAGCTACATGCTAGTGTCAGGGAAACATGAAATCTTGGTTGCTGATGTTTCGATTCATATTCCTCCTGGAAAATGCCTGGTTGTAAAGATTATTGGTGATGCTTTGTGAAAGAAAGCGTAGCTATACCCCTTTACAGTCATACCCTGGCTGCAGGTACACTGCTACATGTAGCTACATGCTAGTGTCAAGGAAACATGTAATCTTGGTTGCTGATGTGGTAATTTTTTCCCAATTTTGGATCATATTCATGCTGAAACATTTAGAAGACTGGTGATGATTGGTGACTTTTTTTTAAACAATAAATAGTGTCACTATACTCTGTTACAGTTCCTCCCCTAGCTGCAAGTACACTGCTACATGTAGCGCCATGCTAATGTCAAGGAAACCTGTCGTCTTGGTTGCCGGTGTTGTAAATTTCTCAGATTATGTTTCTGGTGAAACATGTCCAGTTGTGAAGATTGATTTTTCATGATTGAAAGTGTCGCTATGCTCTGTTACAGTTTCTCCCTTGGCTACAAATAGACTGCTACATGTAGCCACATGCTCACATCAGGAAAATGTTGTTTTGGTTGTCGTCGTTGTAAATTCCTCCGCTAATGTCTGATTGACAATCGTCATTATGGAGATTTCAGTTTTGAAGCTTTTATTGGTGATTTTTCATGATGGAAAGTGTTGCTGTGCTCTTCTATAGTCGCTCCCATGGCTGCAAGTACACTGCTACATGTAGCTTCATGCTAACGTCAGAGAGACTTATAATCTTAGTTGGAGATGTTGTTCATTTCTCCCCGATTTTGAATCATATCCCTGATGGAAGTTGTCCAAGTTGTGTTTAGAAGCTTTATTTGTGATTTTTCACGGTAAAAAGTGACGTTATTCTCTGTTACAGTCATTTCCCAGCTGCAAGCACACTGCTACATGTAGCTCGATAAGGCAGACAGTGTAAGACATAGAAAGTGTTTTATAAAAGTAAGATCATGTAGACATGTTCTAGTAGAAACCCAAGTATGAACCTGAAAATGTGCATGATAGCTTTCCTTTAAGAGAGTTCTAGTCAACACCTTTGTCCTCACACTGACCAATCAAATAATGTAGGGTCATTTCCTTTAACTTTATTAAATGGCTGTGGCCATCAGACAGCAGCACGATCAATGCTTGTGTCTCCAAACTGAAAGAGTGACTGTGTGCAATTTATGCACAGCAGTGGCAACTTCATTAATTATTTAAATCTTCTGATGTGATATTGTGATTTCAGCGCAGCCTCATTAACTGAAATGCTTAGGTAAGCTGTTGCACACAGATTCAACTTTGTACAGTGAAATCATTGGGAACAAAGTGTCCCTGCACAGGAGGAGTCCTGCACCATCAAAGCTGTCGGTGCGGTTTTATTTTCAGCTAAAGTCCAAATATTGTTTCCTCTGGAGAATCACAATATTTTTTCCTTGTGTGTGTCAAGTGAATTAATACAGAGAGTTTTCAGTTTTGCTTCTTAAATGTAATAATATTTGCAGGAGTCGCATTACTGGAACTTATCTAATCTCTTCAGTAAATGAAAATAAGGGAACAGACAGTATGCCTTACAATTAAAACACAACTTATTTCACTGAGCCTATAAATCACCTTAAACACTATAGTTGCCTGGAGGTGCACTGACAGGAGCTTCAGTGTTTAGTGAACCAGAACTTCTATGCAAAAACAATTAACTGAATCACTGTCTCTGAGGACTTCACCGTGCTGCGCCGAGGTAAACTTTTCCCCTCAAATTCATTTAAAGGGTCACTTCATCCAAATTACCAATAAATAAATAAATAACATAAAAATGTTCTTGCCTCTCCCCAGTGGTCTCCGGCCATTTAGATAGTTAGATTCAATTTGAGATATCTGTCTCTGAAATTCCACCCAAACAACAGAGGTGAAAGGAAGTTAGTTTGTGCTACAGCATTAAAAAATGATACTGCCATTGTTACTCTGGACAATTCACAGAATATAATGTCTGCAAATTTTCACTGGAGCTACTTTCTTCTTTTCTCTAATTTTTTGCCCTTTCTGCTTTATTGATAGGGAGAAAGAGAGACAGGAAATGCAGCGGAAGGGGAGGGGGTGACATGCAGCAGAGGGCTCAAGCTGGATTCGAACCTGGGCAAATGCGGTAAGGTGACAGTTTCTTCTTTTGTTTTGAGTCTAGTAAATGGCAACCCCGTCACCTTTGAACATGCATTTATTCATTCATTCCTTTTCTGTCACCGCTTATCCTGTTGGGGATCACAGGGGGGCTGGAGTCTATCCCAGCTGACATTGGGTGAGAGGCAGGGTACACCCTGGACAAGTCACCAGACTATCACAGGGCTGACACATAGACACAGACAACCATTCACACTCACATTCACACCTATGGACAATTTAGAGTCACCAATTAACCTGCATGTCTTTGGACTGTGGGAGGAAGCTGGAGCACCTGGAGAAAACCCACGCTGACACAGGGAGAACATGCAAGCCCTGCACAGAAGGGCCCATCCTGGGTTCGAACAGGAACCTACACCTACATTTATAATTTATTATCATTTCAATCAGGAGAGACTTGTTCTGAGAGAAAAGAATACAACGTGCACTTCAGTATGAGAAATGTGGAAATTGTTTGGTGATTAGACCCCATCGTGATTTCATATGTTCTAGCAAGGGTGGAAAATAATTAGTAGATGAGGGAACCCCTCAACCCCCTTTTATTTATTTGTTTATTACATTTGTATACTGTTCGCAAATACAATTTGAGATAATGAAGCAGTTTTTAATTAGTGTATCAATTCAAAGCAAAAATTAGAGCATTTGATTAAAGGGGAACTTCAATATTTTCAACCTGGACCCAATTTTCTATGTACAGTATTTGTGTCAAAATGTCAAGTGGAGTCAACAGTTTTTGAAACTGGTCCAGTGATCAGCGAAAGCATGGCAGCCAGCAGCAGTGGAACACGCTGCAGTGTAACCACTGGGGGCATGTTCGCACCGTCAATGTACGTCCATTAAAAGTGTTTGTTTTTGCCACTGACAGGCTCAGTTCATTAATCTAATTGTCTTGACAACATTATGGAAAGGATCCCGACGGAGATAGACCTTTTTGTTTAACCAGAAACAGCCCCAAAATCGCTATCGTCAAACCCACCAGACTCCATTTCAATAAACAGTAATTTTATCATCCTAAAACACCCTTCATTTAAAATGGACAGAAACAAAATAAAACTCACAAAAAACATCTTTGCTCCTCTTCCCACTGTTCCAACAATCACTAACTCCAGTTTGGTTGCAATAAACCTTTAATTCACCCAGTTAGATGTGAAAATATGTTGGCTCTATACATGCTAAAAACACTGTTTATTTAAATGGAGTCTGGTGAGTTTGGTGATGGCAATTTCAGGGCTGTTTCTGGTTAAACAAAAAGGATCTTACTCATTAACAAAAAGGTCTATCTCTGTAGGGATCCTTTCCATAATGTTGTCAGACACTTAAAATAACAATCTGAGCCTGTCAGTGGCAAAAACAAGCACTTTTAATGAACGTACATTTGCAGTGCAAACAACTTGTCTCAGAACCAGTTTTAAAAATTGTGTCTCCATTAGTGACTTAGACACAAAAAAACATGGGGGAAAGAGTCTCGCTTGAAAAATACCAAACTTGCCTGGTAAGGTTTGGAAAAATTGTGATATTGTTTACAGCCCACTGGAAACAGTGACAGTGACACGAGACACGATGTGTTTACTAACTTTATTTAAAATGTGCATGAGGACACGTGCTGTGGTTTCTGAGGTTAAAGTTGTGTGGTTTGTACTGTACAATGATCAACTCTGACCTCCTGCAGTGAACAAAAGCAAGGACTGGAGAAGCCCGAGAACACGAGACAGCGATTGTGTTTACTCTGAGATATATCAGGAAATTATTTACTGCTGTATGAATGTAATTTTTTAGAGACAAAGTTGCTGCGAGATGTTCTAATGCAGAATATAAGACACTCCAAAACCTTTTTTTTTGTATAGGTTAAAGGTTAAAACCATAAAATAAACACATCATGACAACGAGATTTGACTTTACAGTACCTGAAGCATCTGTATTCACTGCCTGTACAACTGTGTCAGGCCTAAAAAAGATAAGCAGAGCACCACACACAGCTGCACACACACACACACTCACACATACTGTATAGCAGGGAAGCAGTAACCAGGAGGCAGCAGCCCTTACTGGGCTCCCAACAGTAGGTTTCTATATTAATGCTGTCTGAGCCGAGCTACAAGAAGAAACTGTAAAACTCCCCTGCCAGGAAGTGAAAATAGATAAATTGTGAGCCTGGATTTTAAGGCTTCCGCAGAATTTGCTTCCCTAATCACACGAGGGAGAGTCGATTCCAGAGATGGAGAGCTCGGCTGGAAAACACTCGGCCGCCCGCTGATCTCCTCTTGTGTCAGTCAGGTAACCAGCCGACTGCAATCTGAGGGCACATGAGGATATAAAGGGGAACAATGAGGTCAGATAATGTGTTGGTGTAAGCCCATGTAATGACTTCTGCGTGAACAGAAGCACTTTAAAGTCGTGTGTCTGGGAGCTTCAGCCTCGGCTATATTTAACAATGGTTGAATTTTTGCAACAGTGTCTTGAATTTTTAATGTGTTAGTGAAATGAGAGCATGAGCTCGTGTAAGTGTGGTGTAAGAGTCTTAACTGTGACAGTCAGATGCTACCTCATTTAAATGTGTTTGACACAAGTACGCTGTGTTTTCTGGCCAACACCTAGTTTCTGGGGGGAATGACGAGACTTTGAGTGACGCTGACGACGACTACGACAATGGTTACTGCAGAAAAGTAGGAACATTAGAATAAACTGTTGTTCTCAAACCTGGCGTTATGTTATCTTAATTGTTGCTATTCTGACTTGACTTCTCGTCACACTAACTTTGTACCCGCCACCTCCATGTTGACATTCAGAAAACACTTTCCAAACAAAATTTCAAATGCTTACCTCTAAGTCCAAGGACCCATTTACACCTGCTATCAGGGGCGTAAATATAGACGGTGCAGGCAGTGCACCCCATACAGAGAATGGGCCCTTATAAGTCAAAGCAACCTTAGAGCCTACCTTAGAGCAAAGCCATCTCCATCATATTTATTTTTCTCACACACTGGTGGCCAAGGCTACCATACACGGTGCCACCTGCTACTCAGTTTGTTACACACTCATACACCAATGGAAGAGCCACTGGGAGCAAATTTGGGATTCAGTATCTTGCTCAAGGATACTTGATACTTGACATGCGGACTGGAGGAGCCGGGGATCGAACCACTGATCGTCCGATTTTCTTTCCACTCTACCTCGCCTGACATGCAGCTTGGGTGATCTGATCACAAGTGGACAGCTCTGTGTCTGTCTGTTCACACCTGGCGTTAGACTGTTGGTGTGTCTCAAATCACATACTTCCCTCCGTACACTTCTATGTAGTATACTATGTGCACTATGTACTCATTTGCGTAGTGCGTGAATTTCGACAAGGTAGTGTTGTCTCAATCTAAACACGGCCGTTGTGCACTCACCGAAAATGACGACCGCAAATTAGCTAGTTAGCAAACTAGCATTAGCATTCGCGTTATCGTTCGTGGTACCAAATCATTACAGACTGCTAAATTAACCCAATAAACATACTGCTGGCTTATACCCGACAACAGTATAGTGGTGCTTAGTGCAAAAAACGCTGTGTAGCCAAGATGGCGACCATTGAGGGCGAGAAGTGTCCATAGTTCCACACTCAACTTCTTGACCGTTTCCGGGTACTCATAGTGCACTGCATTTTTCCATACTTCTCAGTGTGAACGCACTTATGCACTCAAAATATTAAGTGTAAGTACAGAAGTATGCGATCGGAGACACAGCAACTGTCTCCACATGCATTTCTAGTGACCTCTTGTGGTCAGATGTCACTTTTTGTTTTCTATTTGCAAAGACTAAATGCGTCGCGCTATTTTTGTGGATCCGGTTGTTTTTATTTTCTGCACTTCCCTATTCTGGTATTGACTCTGACTTCTGATTGGTTAATATGGCCTTTCCGTCAGAGATTACATTGCCACCTACTGCTTTGGCATGTGTATTACATCACTTGGTAGCGGGTTTTGCGGTTTCGTTTGGATATTGTTTTTTTTTATCACATCACTCGTGTGGACGAATATTTTTTTTTTGGAAAGCAGAGCCCGAAAAACTTCAGTTTCAGAAGTACATGGGTCCGTATGGACTAGGCCTGAGTAATCAGATCTCAAGACACATTGAGGACACATTGGGTGCATTCACATGTGTACTTAGATCTGTCCACTTGTGATTCTATCACACAAGACTCATGTTAATATCAGGTGTAAACAGGGCCCAACTGAAGATAACCACAGAAATTACCCCTGTAGATGAGCTGACTGTTGTAAGTAACTCCACCAGGATGTACTTTGGGGGCGCCTTGCCAGCTGTCTAAACCTTAGCCGACAAAACAAACCAGCATGCACATTACAAAAGGAAGCAGATTTCATATGCATTTAGCTAATCCAAGTGGCGACCTTCTGTGGTTACTGCTGGTAAATCTGGATGCTGATGAGAGCTGTAAGAGGGCACCGAAACAGTAAGGTTGAAGGCTGGAAAACCAAATCACTGTATCTATATAGCTCCATAGAGCTGAGGCGAACAGCAGCATCAAGAGATAATTTTTTTTGAGGGTCCTAATTACAAGCGTTTTAAGTCTCATACAAGTCGCCCTATGATCCCCTGTTCATACACAAATATTGATTAAAGCTGCTTCAAGTGGTGGAAGGCTGAGGACTGCTTGCTTTGCATCCCCAGAGTAAGACCCAGGTTGCAAAAGAAAAAAGATTCCTTTAAATATGTAGAAATATATTTATTTGTATCTCTCTGCAGCTGTTTCTCCACAGATGAGTTTCCTCAGTCAAGAGGAATGTTTCTACAAGGTCTTTCTTCCTTTTCTGTTCTTCATTCAATAAGCAGATATTCTTAAAGCACACATTTCTCTCTGGGTCCATCTGCAGCTCAAATTTATTTCATCTCCCTTCATCCTCTTTTGTAAAACTCTGTTTTCCATCCTCAGACGTCCTAAAACTGCATCCTGGCGACTAATTCTCCCCGTGCTTATTTACACCACGCCTTGTTTCCCTGCTCTCTGACAGCAGCTGTTCAGAGTAAACATCGACGTGTCAACCACCCCACTATTTCGCCCTACGTTTCTGCGCCGTAATTATATGTATCAGTTTCCAGGCAGAGAAATAACTGCACAGCACTCCCCGCTTCCTCAGAAAACTGTGACAGAGCTCCCTCCTTCCCGGAGTGGAGAGTCTACTGGAAGTTAACGTACAGTACACTGCTGGTTTATGTATGGAGAGGATATCTGCTGACGGGCCTCACATGTGTCAGCAGTGACACGCGGACAGGAGCTAGCTGTGTGTGGGTGGGTGTGTGTATATGTAATATGTGAACATGATATTATTTGAATCTGTTAAGTGTGTAGCAAAGGTTGGAAAAGAAATTACTCCTCTGAATCAGCTGTTGTATTCCTGTGACCTTCACTAGACCTTCACCCCTAGTTCTACTACTTTTGAATCTCTTCGGTACGTCTCAAAACTCTGTTAAACATCTTGCTGGTGGGTTTATCACAGCCCACACAACCTGTTGTCAGTCAGACAGTCACAATGTCGAACACGTCGCTTTAAACATGAGTCATAGGTGCTGATTGTGGTCGAGAACTGGTGACTGTGAAGGTCACTTTCATAGAAACCGTTGATTCACCAAGTTTTTCTCCACACATTTATTCAGGTTTTTCATTTAATGTGTCCATGCATAAACATTGATCTAATTATTTATCATATACTGCCACATTTCCCTCTCTATGGTCCATGTCATGTGGATTCAGTACTGAAATGGGGATAAAATGGCTGCATCCACCCTCTGGACTTGCGGACTGAGCCCTCGTGGACTTCAGTCATACCTACTGTGACGAGTTCAGCGTCATCACGTAAAACCTGCAAGGGCAATGACAAAGGACAGCCCTCTAGACTGATTTTACTCATTGCCAAGGAAACCTTCAAGCAATGATTACAATCATTGTAACCACTGAATAGATTAATAGATAAATGACTAAATAAACTAAATGACTTTTTCAGTCAGCTGTTGGGGAAAAAAAACACTGCAATGTCACCTTTCTATTGCAGTCAACTATGGGTAATTAAATCAGTGAAGTCTGCTGGAGTCTGCACCCCAAGCAACTCTCTGGAAGTCTGCAGAAAGTCCGCTTCAGGCTCCTTGCAGACTGGATGAATTGTAAATTTGGACAGCCCTAAGCACTCGCAGACTTTCTGGGAACACGCCCACAAAGTCCGCAAGTCTGCAAGGCCGAACATTTGGATTCAGCCAATGATATGGCTCTTCTAGACTTTCTAAATGTTATCAGACTGAATGACTCAATCCTGATAGTCAAACAAGTCATTTCGAGAGGGTTGTGACACTGAGAAAAATGTAGCTGTCAATTTACAGACGTCTCTAATGGCCGGTATACACTGTGCGATTTTGGGCTGTCCCTGACGAAAGATGGCCATCGTGGGAGAAACGTGGCAATATCTTTGGTCGTGGCTCTAAAACAGCGGTCTTACGTTGCACTGTGAGACAGGTTCAAGGACGGCTGTTGTCAACGTCTTGCGACCAAAGATAACCTGAGTTAAAATTCTGACAGTGTCAGAAATTTAGGATGACTATCTCACAGTGTGACAGCAGCTACAACCTACGTCTATGAATCAACCAAAAGAAATGCAGCACGAAATGACACAATGGTCACCGCGACACCAGCGCTAAACCCAAACAGATGATGTCTTGCCATGGAGGTAAAACGAACAAAAAGAAGTCTGTGGAACTCCCAGAAAGAGGAAAGTTTGGTGGAGCTGTGGCAGCAGAAGCCTTGTTTATTTGATGTTTCCTCCAGCTGCTATCATGACCGCGAGAAAAAAGACGCTGCATGGAAGGAAATTGCGGAGGAACTGTAACTTCCAGGTGAGCAAGCTACGTATGGTGGCGCAGATGGATGACTTACGCTGATGCGGTGCACGCTGATGACGTTGCATATTGACGTACGTCGTAACCTGCGATTCAGTAGTAAACGGCCATCGTTCAATCTGCACACATCAAACTTGACGTCATACCAAAGTTTATTAGATCCACGTCTCACAGTGTGTCATGCAATGGTCTTATAAGATTGCTAAAATCGCACAGTGTATAGAGGGCATTACCCAATGTAAGTCTATGGGAAAAGTCTTCTGGGTCCACTGGCATCACTTGACGGACCTGGAAGTTTAAATTCCATGGTTTAGGCATTATTTCGTCTATCATTGTTCCTGGGGACTGGAGATGCTTTTCCTAAACCTAGACTAACCAGTGGAGGTGCTAATTTCGGGAACGCCGCGTGGGTCATATAAGACGTAAGGTGCATACAATGTATGGGTTAGAGCAGTGGTTCCCAACTGGTTGGTCCCGGGTCCATTCTGAATGGATCACAAGTAAAAAACACACTTTATTTTGATGTACAATGAATTTCCAACACAAAGCTTTTATTTTGAAGTTCCGTTTCCTGCCGTAGGGTGAGTGACTTATAGACAGCTGCTTGACGGAGACAGCAGACTCGCTCGATGACATGGCCAAACACAAGTATGATGGTGCATATATTAAACTGTGTGGACCTTGAACCGATGACTAAGAAGAAATCTGGACCCTGTGGGTGGACCAGTTGGGAACCAATGAATTAGAGGACTCTTGGAATACTTACCAATGTCACCATTGTACTGCTGTGCTAGCATGCTAACAGTTGCTAATCAGCACTAAAAACAAAGTACTACACGGGGCCGAATGGAATGTCGTTAGTTTTGCAGGTATTAGATCATAAATGTTGAACAAATTAGCATTTTGACTGCATCATGGTTTCAGATTAAAAGTCCGGGGATCAACAGATCATTTGGATACATTATTTGGGAACATCTGTACCACATTTTGTGTTAGCACAGCTAAAAAGATGGATGCTCTGACTAAGTTCATTGACAGTTTTAATAAAGTTTCGGCTAAATATATCTTTTGTGGATGTAGATGATTGAAAGCAACAGTCAGTGAGTGTAGAAACACTTCCTGCTCATCCAACTCTACACACTGTACATCGTGACAGGAACACTTTTCAGCTTTTCTCTTCACTCAGCGAACCTAAAATAACATCTGGTCCAATGTGCAGTCTCTGATATGAAAACAATCAATTTGGCCACAATGAAATAAAAAATAAAAGGGACGTTTGAACAAAAGCAAATTTACTGTGATAGATTATCCAGCTCAGGAAATTTAAAAGCTGTGGTAGCAGCAGCATGAAACAGCATCAAGCAGTTTCTTCTGAAGGGAAGAAAACAAGCCCTGATTTCTCCAACTATGCTGACTGCATGAAGACAAAGTGGAAACCACGACAACTTGCAGAAGCATCAATATTATCCTTGTTATCCTTTAGTGGCATTGCAAGTGATTGACACAGGCAGACAGCAGAGCGACCTTCACTTTGACAGACTGCAATGTGAAACCATTCTAGTTTGTCTCGTGGCGACTCGTACCGTATGCAGCACCACCTGAATATATCACACGTTGTCATCACCTTCACCTGCCACTGGCGTGCGTGACAAAACACATACGTAGACAGTACATACAGCACACGTGCACATGCACAAGCCGAGCTCATTTCATGGCAGAGCAGAGGCCCATCTGTGTGGCACAGCCGGCTGCTGCTGAGGTGAACGGCAGCAGGATGGATGGCGGTGTGAGGGGCTGTAACGGTCGCATTGTGCTTCATCGAAGGAGGAATTGATTATGTTCACTTGGATGGTTGCATGGCTTCTCGCTGGAGCGGTGGTAGACGTCTGATGGAGCCGGGTGATAGGGATGAGCAGGCACTGAAGAGGTTTGTAAGGGGAGGGTGCAGGGGGTGCTGGAGGGACAGATGGGTGCAGATTGATAGATAGATATGAGAGATGAAGTCTACCTTATGTCTTTCTTATGTCTTTCTGTGTACTTTGGGATTTTTACTCAGTGAATTTAATGTTTTTTTTTCTTTCTAATTTAGATTGATCGATAAGATTTTACAATTATTTCTGTTATTAAAGGCCTGGTCTTGCAACTCAGTCGGCCGAATAAATTTTTGGCTTAATATATCCAGATTTGGTTCACAATCAAGGCTGGAAATGTCGCCCATGTCTCGCTTATTAAGCACTTCTTTTGGTGGCACAATCGCAACTTTAAATGTTGCCAATGTCTTGCCAAAAAACACCCGGTCTCTTGGAACCCTTACGGCTGGAAATGTCGCTGGTGTTTTGCCAAAAAATGCCCAGTTGTGGTAGCATAACCATGGCTAGAAATGCTGTTGTTGTCACATTAAAGAAAACAGTTTGGGCAGCGCAATCATCGCTGGAAATGCCGCCAATGTCTCAGTAGAAAACACCAGGATTTGGTAGCACAATCAGAGCTGGAAATGCTGCCAATGTCGTACTAAGTAACACCCACTTTTAGCGGCACAGTCGCCCCTAGAAATGCACTGTTGTCTCTTTAAAAAACGACCACTTTTGGTGGCACATTGACAACAGGAAATGCCACCAATGTCTCACTATAAAACACCCAGATTTGGTGGCACAGTTGCAGCTGGAGATGCAGCTGATGTCTTGCTAAAAAACAGCAGGTTTTGTTGGTACCAATTACTGCTTGAAAACACCCACTTTGGCAGCACAATCGCCCCTAGAAATGCCGCAATTGTCTATCTAAAACACAACCACTTTTGTTGGAACAGTTACAGCTGGAAATGCTGCCAATGTCTTGCTAAAAAATGCTTTGTTTTCTTGGAACCATTGTGGCTGGAAATGCCGCTGATGTCTCGCCAAAAAAGGCCTAGTTGTGTGGTGGCACAGTCATGGCTGGAAATACTGTTGTCTTGTTAAAAAAACACCCGCTTTTGGCAGCACAATCACAGCTGGAAAGGCTGCCAATGTCTTGGTAGAAAACAGCCTGTTTTGTTGGAACCATAATGGCTGAAAATGCTGCTGTAGTTTTGCTAAAAAACAAACACTTTTGGTGGCACAATTGCAACTGGAAATGCCAGCAATGTCATGCTAAAAACACCCAGAATTGGTGGCAGAATTATGGCTGGAAATGTCGCTGATGTCTTGCTAGAAAACAGCTGGTTTGTTGGAACCATTACGGCTGGAAATGCCACCACATGTTTAGTTAAAATCGTTGCTGGAAATGCAGCCATTGTCTCATTATAAAACAGCCATTTTTGGTGGCATAGTTACGGCTGGAAATACCACCAATACCTTGCTAGAAAACACCCGGATTTGTTAGCCTTATCAGGGCTGGAAATGCTGCCAATGTCGTACTAAGTAACACCCACTTTTGGCGGCACAGTTTGCCCTAGAAATGACTGTTGTCTCGCTAAAGGACAGCCACTTTTGGTGGCACAGTTACAGCTGTAAATGCTACAAATATCTGACTTAAAAACATCTGGTCTTTTTGGAGCCATTATGTCTGGGAATGCTGCCAGTGTCTCGCTAAAAAACAGTTGGATTTGGTAGCAGTCACAGCTTGAAATGCCGCCATTATCTCACTATAAAACACTCAGTTCTGGTGGCACAATTACTGGAAATGCCATGATGAAAACCTCCGCCTCCCAAAGACAGCTCAGCTCATATACATGTCATCAGAACTACATCACTTCAGAAACATACAAATGTAACATATCTGTGGTTTTCAGAATCATACAATGCCAGCATTTACTCCTGATGATGCGTCTGTGGAATTTAAAAATTTCGCAACACAGTCTGTTCAGTCCATCCTAATCAGTGGATTCATATGTCAAGCAAGATAGATCTGACATATTCTGTTTTCATTTTTTAATGGTGGAGTTCACCATTCCCACATGCAGTACTCATGAACATATATTTATGAAGGCAGTGTGAATATGATTACTGTTCTGGTACACATGAGATCACTGCTGAGGCATTTTGTTAACCTCATATTGAGAAACTAACACTGTATTTTCTGTCTGCTGAGCTGCTCTAAAAGCATTTTGAATTTAAAGTCATGACCTGTGCAACTCACAGCTGGGTGATTTATGAAGCAACGAAATATAAAAAATGTAATTCTACAAACTTAATAAATTGTACAGAAATTGTCATTTTCTTATTCAGAATCATGTACTGTACTTCCCAGAAACACACCCAGACTCAGTGCACGTAATTCAAATTCAGCTGTCTTGTGCCACAAGTTTCAGTCATACATGGCAATCAAACATTTCTTAAGTTGAATCTTCTATTTATTCGATTATTTTCAATATGCTCCTTTTCTTGTATAATATTCAGTGTGTTCTCCAGTCACTCTGTTTTATCCTTTTGCTAGCGCATCGACCCATTTTCCCGACAGGGATCATTAAAGTTTCATCTAATCTTAATAAATTGTTAGACTCCTAATAGAAAGATGAGGATTATGGATGGAAAAATGGAGCAACTACTCACAAGCCGTCTGCAGAGAATCCTTGAACTGAAGTCAAGCACCTCCCCTGTCTACAGGCTGTGCATAGTGAATGGAGAATGGATTTCCATCTCTGACTTTATCCTTTTTACTGTCTGCTTTTGTGCCGTTTGATTGAAGGTAGCATAGTTTCGGGGGCTGAAAGAAAGAGACAGCTGCCGCTGTGTCACACAGACTTCTCTACTCCCTGTGCGTTCGTAGAGTGAAAGAAGAGTTTTAATAAACATACTGGGAGCAATGAAGACGGTGCAGCTCTCATTTTTTTTCTTCCCTTTTTCATTAGTGCTTTTATCCATTTCTCAGCAGCTCCTCTAACCTCAGCGTGGAGGAGTGCTTCTTCTGAATATGCTTAAAGAAAAAATGACATGCCATACTATCAAACACTCCAAACATGTCAACATGTTTCATGACTTCTGTCTGTCTGACAGAAAGGGATGAGACAAACATACGGGAGCCTTTCATTGTCCAGAGGAGCAGGGCTGAGTGTGAGGCTTAGGGAGACAAAGAGGGTCAGTGTGCGTGACAAAATGCAATGGAGCAGAGCCTGTCTGCTGACAACAGAGAAGATAGCACACAGACACCTGTGGGATCATCACCTCTCCTCATGCTATTTGTGCGTACGTATGCATGTGTGTGTGTGTGTGTGTGTGTGTGTGACTTCAAACATGTCGGATTGCTCGTGCGACGCACAAAAAGCCAGTCAGATCGTAGCAAAGTGCCTGCAGCGTTTTATCATATACCAGCCCCTGTAGAGCTGCAGAAGGCTGTAATTGTTTGGAAATTGGAAGCAGGATTTCAAAGTCAGGTTTTAAAGTGGAAGCAGACATGATGTTTTTGCTTTAACTTATTACAGAGTAAATGTTGAGTGCACAATCTAATGGCTGTGGAATAATGACACCATCTCGCTGTCAACATGCTGGCTGTTCTCATGCACTGTTCGCACTGCAAAAAGTACCCATATTTGTACGTATCCCACGTAATCATGAGCCAGTAATTTGTGCATAACCCTCATATTTTGGAGGGGTGTGATCACATGATCAATGCACTGTCCCGAGCAGTCTAGTTAGGCAGGTCAGGGTGGTGGATTGGTCACAAAACACAGGACTTTCCCCAGGAGACCTGTGTCCTGAACCGTGTCAACTTTGATTCATTTTAAGGTATGTCCTTATCATGTTTCATTTCCGAAACCTAACCACAGTAACGACCAGTCCCCCACACGTTTATGATATTAATTTAATTAGTAAATTATATATTTTGGGTGGGGCAACACGATGGTTTGAAGCGAAGCCTCAAGCCCAGGAGTTGATCTTGCTCTGTTTCACTTGCCAGTTTGTTATGTGTGTTTGCAAGTGGTTTATTAAAGGGCATTACAAACTGTCCTGTCTTCCTTCGATGCTGCATTAGGGTTCAGACCTCACCATGACACCCTGCCTCAGTCAGAATCAGGATGCAACCGTTCTTTGTGCCTCACTGTGTGACCTTCCATCTTGGCTCATCCATGTTGTTGTAAAGGGATTGTACTTTTACGAGAAACATGGTCGGGGCAGTAGTTTTTGCAATGTGGCCTTTAGCTCAGCTTGTAGCCCTACTCGCTTCCTCCTCTTCTGTTTTTACTATCCCTGCTGCCACTGGTTTCCTCTTTCTGGGAAAGATCTAGTGGTCTGAAGATCTCCACTGGTATCTGCTGACAGTCAAACATCAATGTCAATATATTCACGTCAAGCCTGAGGCAAACCTCTCTGCCCTTCCATGCACCTACATGGACAGCCTAAGGCGGGGAGAGCAGCAGCAAAGACAAACAGAGATGACATAGATAAGTCAGACACAGCATGAAAAGGAGGAGCTGGGGTGGAGGCAGGTTGCGAAGCAGCTTGCAGAGGAAGCAGCAACAGTAGGCAGACCAGAGCAGTTTAAACAGGGCGCCTTGAATGAGATTCAACAATTGGTTGCATGGAAAGGAATCATGTGATCTATCAGCTGACTCCCTTCCATCAATCAGATGTGAGCTGAGCTCGACATCATGTCCTGCCTGAACTAACGCTATGCTCCATTTTTGGTGCAAAAATATTTGCAGGAAAGTATTTAATATTTCATTCATTCGTAACGCTCCCAGTGTGTAAACGTCTTAACCTTGGAAACTCTTCCTGGCCTAAGAAAAAAAGCCCCGTTGCTAGGCGCTAAGGAAAAGTGATTTGGTTATTTTTGTGACAGCAGTGCTGAGAATAATACCATCTGGAAATTCTATGAGGGGGAAAGTTAAAGTTATCTGTTTCTACTTTCACTTGTGGAATTTATCATGTAGAAATAATGTGTAGGTTGGAAAAAACAATATCAGTCCAGTAGTATGTGCCACTGTGTTTGACGCTAATTTTATATACCTGATAGTGGTATGTTTTTTTTTTAAATATGGCAGAAAGCCTGTTAATGAGAGGTGTGGGATTTACACTTCCTAGGTGTAATTCCACCCAGGTGTAAATGCAATGCAAAGTAAAACACCTGGGATGAAGGTGTTTAATTGAGTTTCATTCAGAGAAACTTAACTTTATTGTCACTATACTGTAGTTACTTTTTACTTTAATGGCTCCCTAGACAACGGAGATCTGTAACGTAGCTAATAAAATGCAATAAAACTGACTTTCTGGAGACTAAGTGAAGGTCAGTGTTGGGACATGGGACAGTGGCATGTCCCGCAGGTGTGTGGGCTTGTAGAGAAAACAATAGGTAAGGAATTTGAACATGTGTTTGTGTTGCCTTAAAGTAGATATGAGCCTAAGAAGGCCAAGAAGATGATGAACCCCATTCTGAAACTCTTATATGACATGGTTCATACCGTGCATTTTAGTCTGTGATTATAACAAACACACACTTCCTTTGTCAACGTGCTGCGCATATTTATTTTACAGTAGAAGAACATCAGCTTGGTTCATACAGAGGTTTAACTCCACTGCAGCTGCCTCCTCACTGCTGTCTCCAATGTAATCAATCTGAAGAGGTAACTTAAATAAGGTTTTTATTTAATGCATTGAGTGGTGTCCATGGCAACAAGCATCATTAGCTAGCCCAGCAAGGCACAGGAGTATACCTACATGTGAGGAGGTTATGGAAGTAATTCAGCCAAACCATGTAATTTTATACAGATGGTTTTTAAGCTGCTTTGCTAATTTGGTGCATGTTAACTGGCTGATTAAATGCAGTATGCATTGTCCTGTCAGGTCCAAACACAACTCATAATCAGACCTGTATCAGTAAAGCTGGACCTGACAGCACAGGCTGTTCTCATGCACTGATAGTATGTATATCAGCGAAGAGTAATACACCAGGATTTGTGTATACCATCTAATCAGGAAGGCTGCTATGACGTGACAGGAGTAATGAGAGTAGTGTCAGGGATGAATGTCTGCGTAAGGAGGCAGGTTGGGATTGTGGAACAAACACATGACATTCCCTCAGGATACTGGTGATCATGTCCTGTGTGAAACAACGTGAACTTTTAGTTATTATAAGGTTTGTCGTTACCACGTTTCTTCTCCTAAACCTAACCTTTGTAACTCCACGTGCCTAAATGCAAACTACGTAACTTAACTCACCTAAACCTAACCTATATACCTTTACTTGCCTAAAACCTACCTATATAACTTTACTTACGTAAAACTTTCTTACGTAACTTAACTTACCTAAAACTTACTATGTAACTTTACTTGCCTAAAACTTACTTAGGTAACTTAACTTACCTAAAACTCACCTACGTAACTTTACTTGCCTAAGACTTACTTAGGTAACTTAGCTTACCTAAAACTTAGTTACGTAACTTAACTTACCTAAAACTTATCTACATGACTTTACTTACCGACATGACTGTACTTACCTAAAACTTACCTACATGACTTTACTTACCGACATGACTTTACTTACCTAAAACTTACTTACGTAACTTCACTTGCCTAAAACTCACCTACGTAACTTTACTTGCCTAAAACTCACCTACGTAACTTAACTTACCTAAAACTTACCTACGTGACTTTACGTACCTACGTGACTTTACTTACCTAACACTTACCTACAGAACTTTACTTACCTAAAACTTATCTACGGAACTTTACTTACCTACATAACTTTCCTTTCAGAAACCTAACCTTCGTAATTTTACTTACCTAAAACTTAACTACGTAACTTTATGTGCCTAAAACTAACCTATGTAACTTTATTCACCTAAACCTAACCTAGGTAGCTTTACTAGCCTAAAACGTACCTACGTAACATTACTTTTGTAAACCTACATTACAACCGTACATTCAGTACGTAATGTGAAGACACCCAACCATGTTTTTTTCCCCTAAACCTAACCGACGTAACTTAATTTGCCTAAAACTAACCTATGTAACTTTACATTAAGCACATAATGTGACTATGCCCAACCATGATTCTGTTTCTAAAATTAACATATGTAACTTTACTTTGATAACCCTAACCTATGTTTCTTTACTTGCCAAACCTAACCTACATGTCTTTCCTTTACTAAACCTAACCTACGTAACTTTACGTTAAATAAGTAACGTGATGACAGCCAACTGTGATTCTTTTCCTAAACCTACCTAAATAACTTTGCTTCCCGTAACCTAACCTACATAACTGCATATTAAGTACATAATGTGACAATACCCAACCATGACTCTTTTCATAAACCTAATGTAATCGCTAAGCTAATTTGTTGAGGTCTAATTCGTTAGGTATCATATGAACCGTCGTATCGGGACACATTGGACAGCGACATGTCTTTTTGTCATGTCAACCCACAGTGTTTATTTTTCATTGCCTCCATCTCCGTTCCTACTCTGTGCTTTGCAAAGTGCGTTTGAAAAATGATCTCAGCACAGGCAGAAAGCACAATACAAGAACGGTGCAGGTGCTGCATGTAAATAGAAACAGCATGATTGGATTGTTTACTATTCAGACAGCGTTTTAAAAAAAAAAAAGGCAGCTGTAAATGGGAGCTGTGCATCCTTTGACCACATGTGTGAGCACATCTGTTGTCTGTCTACTGTACGTCTTCCTCCACACATACAATTACACTCAAACCTTTTTTCAACCGAGCCGCAGAGAGAAACTGAGCCCTCATAAGTAAATTTGTGGTGTCAGGTTCTAGCTGGGTGCAATAAATCCAGCCAGGCCGGCATGGGCGGGAGGAGAGGGGAGCCGGGAGGTAATTTGTGGCCAAAAAATGGGGCATTTTTCCTAGCCGCTCATAAACTAAAGACACCCAGCCTGGCACACTAATCCATGGACCACCGAACTCTCCCCTCGCCAGCCGAAGGGTTGACATCACCTTCGATCATGTGTAAACCATTGCGAAAGGATGGGCTGTCATTTATTTCCCATGATCCCGTGGGAGGCTGCAGGTAGCGAGGGCAAAGATTTGAAGGCAGGATCACACAGAATATTACGACCTTCTTCTCTCACCTCTCCGTCTCTCGCCTTTCTTCTGTCTCTGAAAGGTGGACGGGAGCACACGTGTGCACATGTGTAAGAGAGCATGAGAGGAGAAGAAGAAGAAGGGCTTTGATTATGGCGAGTGTGTGCGAGATAGTAGCAAAGAGAGAGATTGTGTGGGAGGGATGTCAGTTAGAACCAGAAGAGAAAGCAGTGGAAGGCAGTTTTTCTCATGAATCTTTAACACGTTCACACACAACCAAGTATTTAATTTTACAGCAGCACAAATGAGACCCCCCCCCCGCCATTAATACAAGAGACACCCTCATCCGTTTGCTCTTGAGTGTGTCCGCGTGTGTGTGTGCAGCACAAGCGAGCACATGTTTATGCATGCACTTGTGTTTGTATGTATTTAAGGCTTGGAATACAAACACACACTTCCTGTTGAAAGGTTCTTTGTATGTATACATATGCACCTCTCCGGTCAGCGTTATTACCACCTAATAGCTCGCTGGCTGTGGATTTATAGTCATGTGCTACTCTGTCTGTGCAGCCCGTCCCTTCATGGATCAATGCATTAAAGCCCGCTGCTTTGAATACCAAACAAGGCTTTGGCTTGCACCTCCAGCGCCGCTGCACCGAACAGATTGCACGTGGTCACTCTCCTCGCCGCACACCAATCGCCTCCCACAGAAATGCCTTCTTCCCCCCGAGCAGCCCCCGAGAACCACTGTGGTGCTATTTAATAGCAGCCCCAGCCGTCCTCTCTTGGCGCAGCACGCAGCCCTGCCGAGGCTCGCTCAGTAAGCAGCGCTCCCCGCGCTCCCACATGCAAAATTTATGACTGCAGCGAAACACAAAAGAAGAGCGGGGATCCAGTTCTGTCTCGCAGAGCAGATATAGGTTTTCAAATCCCATACTCCTATACCCCAAGACATTGTTCAGCTGTGTGACAGTGGCAGAAGGAGTGAGGGGAGAGGGAGAGAGGAAAAGATTAAAGTGTTCCCCGTCTTGCATGTGTCTATTTTCATCCTGCTCTACAAAGTATACGAGTTTCTGTCTTATTACAGTTAGAAGAGGGAGCAGACTCCCAAGCACAACTGGGCTGTCTCTCGTCTCTCCCTGTGTACCCCAGAGAAGGAAGGCTCTCGGATCGTACCTGCGCTGGATGCAGGTGGAGGCTGGGCCCGTTTTTTCTTTTTTTCTTTTCCGGAGCTGTGAAAGCAGTGTTCTCCGCTCGAGCTGACTATCTGAGGAAACAATGATTCAGACACGAGGCTGGAGAAGAATGTTAAAATCTGAATATTACTCGCTGTCTTTTTTTTTTTTTTTTACCGACTTCTTAGGCCATTATCAGCCATAACCATGCACACACAGACTTGCTTGATAAAACACAGGCAGCAGCACGGACAATCGAAAACTCACAAGTAGAGCTACTTCAAAATAAGACATCTGATTTCTTTGAGCGCACGAAGCTTTAATGGAAATATGTAGATTGTCATTGCTCTGAAACGGAATGATTTATAGGCACCATAAAGACATGCTGACTTTATTTTAAGGAATTTAACACACAAAAAAAGCTTTTTGAGATCTTCACACGGTCGTACACACAATAGATTCCTGCCAATGGTTTCGCACTATTTGACTGACAGCTGTTGGTGGTGATGTGCCAACAATGAAAAAGGAAGAAGTATTGTCGCCTCACAGCAAGAGGGTTCTTGGTTCAAACCCAGGGTTGGGGAGCCCCTCTGTGTGGAGTTTGCATGTTCTTTTCGTGTAAGCGTAGGTTTTCTTCCACAGTCAGGTTAATTTTTGACTCTAAAGGGGCCGTAGGTGTGAAAGCGAGCGCCCAATGTCAGCTGGGATAGGGATATCCCCCACACCATTACACCACCACCACCAGCCTGAACCGTTGATACAAGGCAGGATGGATCCATGACACCAAATTCTGACCCTACCATCTGAATGTTGCAGCAGAAATCCAGACTCATCAGACCAGGCAACCTCAGTTTCCTGTTGTTAGCTGACAGTAGTGGCACCTGGTGTGGTCTTCTGCTGCTGTAGCCCATCTGCTTCAAGGTTGGATGAGTTGTTGGTTCAGAGATGGTCTTCTGCAGACCTTGGTTGTAACCAATGGTTATTTGACTTCCTGTTTCCTTTCTATCATCTTGAACCAGTCTGGCCATTCTCCTCTGACCTCTGGCATCAACATGGCATTTTCTTTTTTGGGCCATCCTCTGTAAACCCTAGAGATGGTTGGTTCTGAAAATCCCAGTAGATCAGCAGTTTCTGGCACCAACCACCATGCCACGTTCAAAGTCAGTTATATCACCTTTCTTCCCCATTCTGATGCTCGGTTTTAACTTCAGCAGGTCGTCTTGATCATGTCTACATGCCTAAATGCATTGAGTTCCTGCCACGTGATTGTGTTAACGAGCAGGTGATCAGGTGTCCCTAATAAAGTGGCCAGTGAGTGTATAAAGAAAAAGTCTTAAAAGCATTCAATTTAAGTGTTTGATACCTTTCGACACCTTATTTCAAATTCACCCCGAAAAAATCTGAAAAAGGAAACCCCATTTTGTGACATCATCTCAAAGATTTCAACTCAATCTGACACGAGCTGTCAAAGAGCGTTTGAGCTCCCAGTCAGTGCAGGGTGGGAGTTTAGCTCTCTGTATTAGCAGACCAACTGGGGACACTGCTGAGCTGACAGAGCAGAGCAACGCCAGCTGACACTCCTTGCTTTATTTCCCACTTTATTTCCAAAAGCGTGCGGCAGGCATGTACGGGCTCAAAGGCAGTGTCTTAAAACTAAATTTAATTAAGTATTCATCTTAATCAATGCAGTGCAAAAAAAAAGCGTTTAGCAGAGTGCGACTGATTCAGCCATCAGAGCACAACACAAAGAAGCTGTTTGCAGGTGTGATCACCAGGAGACGGCCCATGACAGGTATTATGACGGTGATCACGGTGTCCCATAATACTGCACAAAAGTGTCTATTGCAGATAAGTATCAGTGATCCCACATGTGCTGTAAAGATTTTATATTTTAATAAAGGTCAGGGTGGATTTTAGGAAGGAAGATTTATTGTATATTCTACATATCAGTCATTAAATTACAGCCATAAAACCACAGTAACATCTGACATGTCTTGACATTAATGCCTGCTGAAAACCATGGCAGATGGTAAATAAAGTTTGAAGGCTTTTTTTCTTAACAGGCTACTTGGAACGCCCACACACACACACACACACACACACTGCTCTACCTTTTTGATGCCACTGATTTTACGGGTCAGTCATTACATGCTTGACCTCTGTCGCGTGTCTTCACTTCTCTCGACACTCCCGTGCTCATTAATCTGCGTCCCAAAATGCCACTTGGTCTTCCCCTCATATCGCCGTCTACACAAAGAAAGTGATAAGACAGACAACGTGGGTGGATGAGCAGGTAATAGCTTGCCTGAGTTTGTGGTGTCTCATGTTTGCCACAGTGCTGCACAATTGATTGGCCTTAATGATATTTTCAAAGGAAAGAGAAGCCGAAGGGAAACAAAGTTGGAGAAACAAAGCTGTCCAAAGTGCTGATGGACTTCTCTGCAGTTTATCTGCCAGAGATTCAAAGCAGATGGGGGTTTTTTTTCATTAGCTGTCAGAAAGAAAACACCTGCCCTGTGTGAGTCACAGCTGATTTGCCTGTCACACCTCACATATGTCAAGTATTACCTGTGAATGAACTGGTAGTGTTGTCTAAATATCTTGCATATTTTCTCCTCTTTCTTGTTCACATTGTTAGAGTCGACTTGTGTAAACTACAAACGTGTAACGATATGTGTGATAAAAACCGACTATTGGACCTACCTACCTAACATGTCCATGCACACCTTACCTTACAAGATCTATACAATCAGCACAGTTTCAAAGTGGACACCAAAGATTAGTTTCACCAATTCAGTATCTGACCAAATGGCTTGTCTTCCGTTCCTGAGATATGGTGTTAAATAATGGCCAGAACAGTGCTTAATGCAGAACATTATGATGTCACAGTGAAGTTGCCCTTTGACCTTTTGAATATAAGACATAATCATTTATCCTATTCGACATTAGTGCGACGTTTTGTCATAGTTAGCATATGAACTCTTGAGTTATGGCCAAAAACATGTTTTGTGAGGTCACAGTGACCTTTGACCACCAAATTCTAATCAATTCTTTCTTGAGTCCAAGTGGACACTTGTGCCATATTTAAGGAAACTCCCTCAAGGTCTTCTTGAGATATGGCTTTCACAAAAATGCAACGGGTAGTAGGGTTGTGCCGATGGGCAATCCGATCGCCCATCGGCGATAGAAGGGTTGTTTTACGATGTCTTTTTTAAATGACGATGCAATATTATATTTTCTCCTCTTTGTTGCGTACATTGTTACAGTCAACTTGTGTAAACTAGAAACACATAATTGTGCGATATAAACCAACTATTGGACCGACCTACCTAACGTGTCCATAACTAAAGAGCAAAGATGTTCCTGTTCAACTTGTGCTGTAAAGGACTTACGACGAGCCCCGGTGCACACTATCGAAGAAAATAGAGACTTGACATTGGACAACATGGACATACATATTACCCAGGAGTCATCATTGCATAACTGACAAAGATATCAAACAAGGTAAGAAATCTATCATTTAATTAAATCATTTTATGATATATTTATAGATTTTATTTAAAAAAAAAGCACCACTTGTGCCCCGCTCACCAAAAAACATCATACTGTTTACTGTATTTTTTCACCTGTCTTATTTATTCTCTGAGCCACATCAAAGACGAATTTCCACTGCTTTGCAATGGACAATAAAGTAAAAGTAAAGTAAAGTAGTAACAGTAAAAGTGTCTATATTAAGTGTGTTGCATCAGTAGATAAAATCAAGTCAGACCCTGCGGTCCTTTACATGCTTAGATATTCCAAACTACTAATAATTATGATGCCACTGTGTGTTCCTCACAAGCACCAAAGTAAGTGTGTTGTAGTGACCCAGTACGGTTAGTGGCATGAAAAGCAGTTGTTTTTTGTGCAAGTAATTTCTGCTTAAGCACGAATCTTGTCCCCAAACCCAGGTATTTTACAGCCCAATCATGACCTGTTCGCTAGGTGAAATGGCTTCCAAGCTGCAGACCACTGTTTGAGACCAACAAACAAAACCAGTTGTGATTTAGTCAGTAGTTTCTGTGTTTACAGCTGCTTTTAAGGGCTTGTTGCTGTTTTTCCAGCGGATTTTGAGCTTCCAAATGTGAGTGTTTTTTAGGGACCTATCACTGTGTTTACAGCAGCTTTTTAGGTACTAAATGTGGGTGTTTTTAAGGACTTGTTGCTGTTTTTCCAGCAGCTTTTCAGCTCTGAAATGTGGGTGTTTTTCAGGGACCCATTACTATGTTTACAGCAGCTTTTGAGGCACTAAATGTGGGTGTTTTTTTATGGATTTGTTGCTGTTTTTCTCGCGAAATTTCAGCTCCCAAATGTGAGTGTTTTTAGGGATCTATCACTGTGTTTACAGCAGCATTTTAGGCACTAAATGTGGTTGTTTTTTAAGGGCTTGTTGCTGTTTTTCCAGCGGATTTTGAGCTCCCAAGTGTGAGTGCTTTTTAGGGACCTATCACTGTTTTTCAAGCTGCTTTTTGGTCAGAAAAAGCAGTTGTTGTATAACGAGATAGTGCCGGGATAGTGGCACTAAAAACTGTTGTTTTTTACCAAGACATTTTAATAAGATCTTACAGGTAATTTGAACGCGTTGTTGACCAAAGAATAAACAGATATTAAACAGATGAATGTGTAGAGTTTTGCAGTAAAACACCAAACTCTGTCTGAAATAAAAGTCTACTTCCTCGCTGGTTATGTAACGTGGATATTTGTGGTTCAGGTTATTTATACAGACCCCTATTATAAAGATGTCTCAGAGGTGGATGATAAAATATTAATGCCACTCATATTTACATTCACTGTATTAAATATTCTAATGTTAACCAGGAAATCATATATCATCAGCACAACTCTGGGTATTATTCCACAGGACTATTATTTTAGCTGCTGCGAGCCATGGCTCTGCATTATTACATGCTTCAACTCACACCTTTGAAAATACGAAGGCCTTGCCCTTTCTCCAAAAGTTTTTCCCAAAATCTATTAATTATTGCCGTCTGTGACATTCCCTTTTCTATTTTAAATGTATCCAAAAAAAATATCTTCATAGTTTCTGGCAGGCTCCCTAAAATGCCCATTAATCTTAATTCCGGAGTTGTACGAGTCTGGCTTTCCTCTCAGAGTGATAGTTAGTATTTCCACTGGCGGAGAAAATAGCTTTTTAAGATTGCCATGATGTGGCAACAAATCACATTCTGACATCACGGAAAAAGGGGTCAAAATCAATCAGCCGCCCAGTGGCCTTTGACATTCAATAAACGTCAGCGGGTATTTATATGCGTCCCTAACCGATGGCTAAAATAACAGGCCGCAGATGACAAAATATGATAACAATTAGACAGGCCGCAGCGTGGGGGCCCCTCACATCTGCATGGATCACTGGCTGTACCGCGGCCATGGTGGGGAAATAAAACGAGTGCAGAGACGGAGGGAGAGGAGGAGGACGCCAGGACAAGGGAGGGGGGGTAAGACAGAGAGAGGAATCATCACGTTAATGTGGTCATTTACCAGAAAGCATCGTTCAGCCCACACAAACCCAAATGCCACCATCTAAATCCAGCCTTAATTAGGCCCGCGCTGTGTGGAGAGGACAGGAGGCTGAGGGGACTAACAATATCAGTTGTTTACAATAACATCAACCGCCTTGTTATGGCGAATGTGTGACAGGGTGATAAGGTCACACATGGGACTCCATTATAGCAAAGTAGATGCAGCTTTATCTGGTAAAATTGATCCCACCACCCGTCAGCCTGAACACATTCTCCACAGAGGGAAGCTTAAAGGTATTCCAGTAAACCTTATTCACAATCCACCATCGATTCTTGCATCAATGTTGTGCTGCTTATTAAACAGTGGCCTCATATGAGGGAGCAAATATGCTAAGCTAAGGGACTGTTCTGTACTTATTAGGGGAGGGGGGTGGCTGGGGTGTGCCTTTTTTTACTCTCTCAGTAGCTACAAATATTTTTATGTCTGGCAGAAAATGCGTGATAAAAGTTGGGGAGGAAATCCAGGGGCCGTATTCACAAACATTCTGAGAACACTCTCAGAGATCTCGTAACTTAGCCTAAAAAATTTCAGTAAGGAGTCCTAGCTTAGGAGTGATTTCGGAAAGTTCTCAGATCAACTTTGAGCAAGGAAGAGACAGAAGGTTTTACCTTAGTGAGGAGGTGTGGTTGGTTCAGTGTGATGCATTCTGTTAACAGATGTGATTGGTTGTCACAGACACACCCTTTTGTGAGCCTGCAAGGTGTGGACACCCAGTGGAAATGAAATGAACTGCTGACTGATATCTTAGTGTTGTGATCATTTTACTTCTGAGGTTATAGCGTAAGGTGGGAGATGTGTGCGTATCCCTAATGAGATCAACCACACATGTTATCCCTGCACGATCTAATCTGTAGCATTTCATTTGTGTTTCCACCATTTTCTCCTCTGATTAAGAAACTCTTAAGCCTCTTAAAAGTCCTTCTCCATGCTCTTAACAGTTTTCACCTTAGGAGCTCTTTTAAGGTCTAAGATGCTATGTGAATAACTTTTATCTTAACAAGGACCTAGTCTTAACTTTAAGGGGAAATTCTAAGCAAGTGTCACAATTGTAAGAAATGTCTTAGAATTTCGTCACTAGGAGCAACTCGTTGTACTAGGGAGCTTTGGGAATACGGCCCCTGGAGTTGATAAAGCCTTGGTTTTGGGGATTTTTTTTTTTTTTTCACTGTTGTCATGTGTCCTGGTTAGTTCGTGCAAACGGTTTACTTTGATTTTTTGATGAAATATCACTTTTTTAAGCTCAGATGTGGGTATGTTTTTTTTTTTGACGAAAGCATTCATTGTACACGATGTGTTCATGGACCATCGAAAATTTAAAAAAAATTTTAAAAAATGATAATTTCTGTTTTTACAGTTTCTAGCTATGATAAGTATTTTTATTTTGGCAATTTTTAAAGAAAAAATTACTTCCAAACCGTGGTGGGTGTGGAAAGCTGAACAGCGGCGGTATCTGACAAGTTCGGAGTGAGAACCAGCTGAGTTGTGACAAAGGGTGTAATGTTGGTGTTTTTTAATAAATACATGCCTTTCAAACCCACATGCAGGTTTTTAGGCTCTGAGGATATTCAAAACAAAGTAAAAATACGACCGTTTAAAGGAACAGTGTGAAAGATGTAGGGGGATTTAGTGGCATCTAGTGGTGAGGACTGCACATTGCAACCAGCATAAACATCTCCCGGTTACAATTCTTTCAGTGTTCATTGTTCAGGAGGTTTTTACAGGGAGCTGAATTATCCACAGAGGTCTCTTCCTCTCCAAAACAAGCCGATAAGGTGACACTGTTTGGCTTGTCGCAGACAGGCAGCTTACCCCGCACCTGCTAACGTATTGTGACGGTTTTATTGAGTGACTATTTGATTTTATATTACCTTTTTTTTCTGGGGTGCCAGTCAGGTGTAACCTGACAATTTCAAAGTTAGTCGACTCAAGGAAACAAAAAAACAACACAAAGGATGCACAAATATACACACTTATACAACCTCAAATAAATAAAATTGATCAACCAAACACCATTCCTCTCTTTTTCCACACTTATATTTTCACAAGAACACAAAATAGAAAGTCAATACACTAATGTCCATTCACCAATCAAAAGTCCAGAACCAAGGAAGAGTGATATTAAACGAAATCAGTCAGTATAGTCTTTTTCTTTTCAGGGCATAAAAAAAACAAAAAGAGTCACTCTTGATATTCAAAGAAAAAAAAAAAACAGTCGTTTGGGAATGGTAGAGGAGGGATTTTTTATGTTTCGCTGCTCACCAGTCTGAATCCCAATGCTACGTCATCCTTAGAGGGGGGTGAATGAATGCATGATTGAATGTAGTGGAGAAGGGACAACCGGATAAGGATCAGCAGATGATTGTTCCGGTATGCGTTATCCGTTTCGTCCGTAGTGGCAGAGGAAAAACGAGGGACTAGCTACCTCCACCTTTTGCCTAAGCTGCCGCGGGGTGCGGACTAAACGGAAGAGATCCTTCTCTGTCGGCCAGAGTAGACTTGTGCCTCTTTTTCCCCTGAGACGCTGCGTGACGTCATCTTTTAGGGCCATGGGTTGCCAGGGGTAACAGGCGACGCTACATGAGACGGCGGCACAGGAGGGAAGAGAGGGATTTTTTTTTTTTAGCTCGTTACAGTATGCTCACCTTATTTCTGAACCAGACGTCCAGGAGGTTTTTACCAGGAGCCGAATTATCCGCAGGAGTCTCTTCCTCTCCAAAACAAAACAATTCATTGATTTAAACTGGTTGAAACACTGAATAAAGTAGTCTCATGTTAAAAACTGGTGTTTTTCCAAAGCTGTTTGGCGTGTCGCAGAGGGGCTGCCGACGTGAATGGCCCTGTCTAAAGCCAGTGTTTGGTTTGTCTGTTCCAGGCTACTGTAGAAACATGGCGGTGCAAAAAGGGTGTTCTCTGTGGATGAGGACCTGCTCCCTATGTAGATATAAACGTCTCATTCTAAGGTAACTAAAACACAGTGATTCTTATTTTCAGGTGATTATACACTAAAGAAAACATGTCCCAAAGCTAAATAAAAGAACATAACTCCTCTCCCGTGTCCCTTAAAATCATTTGAAGTGCCTCCCCTGTTTTGCACCTCTCTCATAAATAACGAGCAGTCCCTAAGATGGGTAAAGAATGAGAATAAGGCCTGCATTGAGCTGTTGGGCATAATTCACGATGTATGTCTTCAGCATGACATGTCGCAGTGAGTGGAGACATTTACTGCATGGAGATTAAAAGAGCTCCCCAACAACTGCTGCTCTGTGTATGTGCTGGTGGCAGATAATGGCCAGTGTCCAGTATGTCTGACTGCATTCATATTCAGCTTTGCTCACACGCCCCAGCTATGCCCTTCCACAGGTGCGGAAATAACAACCCCACCACTGTGTTAATGGTCTCAGCACACTCTGCCTGCTTTTTTTTTTTTCCCCCTCTCCCCCTCCCTTTGATTGATTGTTTTAATTTAAAAATAACCCGAGTTATCTATTTATTTTTGGTTTATTTATTTCACTGAAAGGGCTCCTATCGGTCGCTGGCAGGTCGCACAATTCCAATTTCCAGAGTCGCTTCCTACCAAAAAATGCAGAATGAGTCTAATAATGGCCTTTCGCTCTATCAGCCGCTCCCCTCCCTCCTCCTGACACTCTTTCTTTACCTTTGGCTCCTGCAGTCAGTCAGTCATTGTGTTCTTCAGAGCGGGGAGATAGGTCAAACAGACAGACATTTGGCATTTCATGTGAAGAAATGTGGTGGAGTCCAAAGATTAACTTGGCCATTCAACTGTCTACATTTGGGTGGAGGAATGTATTCAGCCTTACAAACGCAGGATATCAGGTCAGTGCTTCTTATAAGCCTGCTGGTTTTGTAAAAGGTAATGTATATGTAGAAACTCCAAATTTCACATTAAAGATATACTACACTAAAAGAAATGTATGGACTCGTACAGAAGTAACCCCTCTCAATCGTCACTTATGAGCCACTAGAGGTTTCGGGTGGTGTTTATCTGCCCTCTGCCTGTATTTACTTACTTATTCTTATTTTCTGTGTCACAGGCGTTTATGGGTGTGTACTGCCACTGCACTCAGGTGAAGTCAGGGCTGTTTTAAAAGGTAGCAGCTAGGGGTTTGGAATTGTCTTTTGCTAAGCTCCACCTGTTTGTGATGGTCCGACAAGCTGTCAGAGTAATCATGGAGCCCACACTGTAACTAACTGCACTCCCTGAAGAAATACGATCATATTTTTGGAGAAATGAAAGAGTGATTCCAGAGAGAAGCAGACAGAGGGGTCTACAGTCTGTGTTTGAAGGATATATCAAGGATGTCAAACTGACTCAGCAGCAACAACAGGTTAAAAAGACAAAGATAGTTAGAAGCTAAAGCCGAACTATAGACTACAGATCACAGTGTCAAAGTGAACCACCACATCACTGCTGATCGCCACACAAGACAATGAATATAAAGGGAAACTTTGCTGACATTGAACCAGCTGTGTGGCATCGCAGTGTGTGCAGATGAACTGTGTTTGGCTTGGATCTCCAGGAGAAGTCAAACAAACTGCGATGACACAGAGCTGGTTGAATATCAGCAAAGTTTCCCTGCTTCCCTTCACTGGTTCCTGTACAGCAGGGTC
>NC_065522.1:24408588-24452924 GCF_006386435.1 Epinephelus moara | reverse complement strand
TTTTCAGGGTTTGATTTGGTTTTGGAACAGGGAAGAAACGTATATCTTTTTCCAACCTCTCCAGGGTTACCTGGATCATTAATACACGACGTGCCCCAGGCACAACATTTAGCTCCAAATCCACAAAACCAGCCTGAAAATGAAGGAAATCTGAAACGACTGCATTAGAGTCAGTGGAGCACAGCTGTGTTGTTGGATATGATATTATTACGATACTTAGGATACGATATTTTTGCGATAGGCTGACTATTGCGATACAATATATTGTGATATATTGCGATTTATTACCTTTAATCCCAACTGCAAATTAATTCTTCTAAGGACAGTTTGTCAACATCAGTTTTACCTCATAAGATAAAGTTCTCAGTCTGTTCATCTGACATTGGGACGGAGTCACATATCTGGGTTCTAGAATTTTTAGCGTGTAAAAAAAGCCTTCGTTTTCAACAACGCTGTATGTCATAGAGTCCAAAACTGGATGTAAAGTTGGGCATTTTAAGATGGCGGTCTATGGGGATTGACTCTGTTTTGGAGCCAGCCTCAAGTGGCCATTTTCTGAACTGCAGTTTTTAGCACTTCTGCGTTGGTTTCATTCTTAAGTCTTGGTGATTGCCGCTCGATATTTAGCAGGTAAAGAGACAGAAATTTTCCTCAGGATTTGGGGTAAACCAAAACAGAGCAAAAAGAAAAGTGAATATTGGATTTATATGGCCAGAAAAAAAACTTATATTAATTTTATTAATAAATAAATATATCATATATTTCCCTCAAGACTTGCTGGAGGGTAAAAAAGCTAAAATTTGATTTACATTCATCAGATGGCAAGAAATACAAACTTTATACTAGGGTTGCAAGAGTATACTGGTTTCAAGGTATGCCATGATAAAAAAAAAAATTACGGTTATTTTACAGTGTACATTTGCTTATCTACAACATTGAAAAACAAAATGCAACTGGACAGAAAATCTTATTTTAGTTATTTTTACACATAGTTCCATTAAAAATGATATCAAGTTTCAAATTTAGTGATAAAATGTTTGTTTAACCAAATATAATAGATTTAATTCCTGTAAGGGTCATTTAGACTGATAACAATAATAATAATAATTCTCTAACAACGTGATACCGCGATATTTTCTGAGACCGTGAAAATCTCATATAGTTGAAATCCTACTGTATTTGAATGCTAACAATATAAACCCCCCTGTTTCTGCCGCGACTTGGAACATTCCAAATCACCCCTGCTGCAGTGGCAGTAATGGTCTGACCCATATTCCACCTGAGCTACTGACGGAGGATGATTCGGGTCAATCCACAGTGAACTGTTCGAGGACTGGAGATGTTCTGAGATGTGGACATGCGTTTGCGTGCATTAAAATGTAAGTTAGCACATATTTGTTCTTGCTACAGTTAAGTAAATGTGTGGCCATGTCCTAAATACAGCGGTTACCACCACAACATGAGGCTAACAGTTAGCTAAATGTAAGATAGCACCGGAGAACACGGTGCGTCGCTCTTGGGAGAAGTTTGCTCTGCTTGGTCGGGTTTAGGGAAAAGATGGCGGCCCTGTGTGGTCGTGTTATTTTACTGTTTTGAACTTGACAACAGTTTTAATTGGCCCAAGTGTATTTCCTGTTGGGATGTTCGGTAGTGCGGTAACATTAGCTGACGGAAGTGAACAGGCACCAGAGCTGTTACCATAGCAACAGAATTGGAATGGAATGGCGGACTAGAATAGAAGACACTAGACAACATAGGAGGAAGCAGTAAGTAAAACAAATATACAAGGTCTTAACAAACACATTAAATCAGCTTATTGTCTGTGGGTTAAAACACATAAGTCACTGTGTTGAGTGAAGGTTACTGATGGTACTTTGTTCAGTAGAACAACAGGACCAGTTTCAGTTCTGTTCAAAATTTTGTAGTGAGGGATTATCATTTTTCAAGGTTGCCTGATGTGTAATTATTATTTTTGTGATATTATGATTGTGACACAAGCAGTCTACCATTATATGCTTTTATCCTGTACCAGTGTTTGGCTAATAGAGAGGAGCATAATCCACCTAATGGTGGCCTAAATTTATTTACTTATTTTAGAGTTTGTTGAGGTGCTAAGATCTTTTTGCTTTGTGCTATTTTCTTATTATGTTGTATTTTTGTTAATTTTAATGTGTCATTTGTATCTCAAGTATATTATGGCATACAGTTCAATTCAATTTATTTATAAAGCCCAAGGGCTTTACAGCATACAACATCCCTCTGTCCTTTGGACCCTCACATCAGATAAGGTAAAAAAAAAACATTTAGTTATCAAATATTTTTTAATCCTGGTCTGACTTTCTTCTTCTTTTTAAAAAAAAAAAAAATCCTTGTAAAATTTCTAGTACTAGCTCTCCACAAAAATTGGTGCTGTAACTGATTTATCCCGAGTCAAATTGACATAGAATTGAATCAAATTGAATTGGAAATTGAATCAAATTGGACCCTTGTGAATCAATATCGAAACGATTCAGGAAAGCAGTGGTGATACCCAGCCCTAGTGAATACGATTAGTAGTTCACTGCAGACTCAGCCACCTCCATGTTGAGAGCAGCGTGCAAGCAATCCCATCCCAGACTCGGAAGCTTAGATATGCTGTGAATATCGTATATTATTACCTTTAATTGACATTTTACGTTATATAGAGTAGACTTCCAATGCTGTGCTGTGTGTGATGTCAGTGGCTTGGCTTTAAATGCATGTGATATTGTCCTGTTTTGTCAAAGAAGGGGTT
The DNA here is from genome assembly GCF_006386435.1 of Epinephelus moara. Lineage (NCBI taxonomy): Eukaryota > Metazoa > Chordata > Actinopteri > Perciformes > Serranidae > Epinephelus > Epinephelus moara. Next base: position 24,450,151 of record NC_065522.1, on the reverse strand, counting down.
CCCTTAGTTTATTGTTATAGCAGTGGTTTTCAAACTTTTGTGCCCAAGGCAGACTTAAGGGCAAGCCAAGATCTCAAGGCACACCTGTATTTATATCTGTGGACAAAAGCATCTATAACGTGTGTTATCACTCTTATCACGACATAAGACAATAAGACAGGTAGCTTTTGCGATACTGTCTCTTTTTTTTTCGGTGGTAGGTCGTCCTCACTGGTGCTCTGTCGCAATTTGCTCAGTACGGTAAACCGATCTATTGTCCCACTCACGGCTTTCTCCTTTTAAATGTTATCATCCCTCACACTGGCTGCTGCCAGTCAGGGCTTTTCATGTGTCACACATTTATAGTTCCCACTTGTGAATGGCAAAAAAAAAATTCCCAGTAAATGTTTTTTAAATTAAATTAATCACATTTTTAGCTCGAGTTTGCCTCCTTATTAGGAAAAGGGTGCACATGACATACTGATACAGTCAATTAGAAATGAATTAATAATTTTTACAATGCAAATATGTATTCAAATTTAAAATATTTGTTGACAGCTCAAATAGTAAAAAGACTGGATGCACCCATGACGTTTAAATCTGTGTTATAGCCCAGCTTTCACCCAGTCTCCGTACATGTAGCCTACTTTATGTGGAAAGTTGCACTTCCTCAGATTTTTTCTGCCCTGCTGCAATTATTACCACCCAGCCAGCTAAATAGTCTCGGGGACCTTACGGAATGTAATTTCCAAGAGACGCCCCGAGAGTCCCGGCTAGGTTGTGGGAATTGGTAAACACACAAAACGAGCCGAGTCCCCGAGGCCCTGCAGTGCCTAAGAGAAAGGGTAAGTGAGTGTGGATAACACTGCTATCAAACAATGAGACAGCACAGCCGGCCAGTAAGGGACTTAAACTCATTACAGCTCGGCAAGGCTGGGCCCACATGTTGGGTTATAGTTGTCTACTTATCGCTGGAAAATTTCACTTTTAGTGCTTTCAGTGTTAATGCTGATCCCGCTGTATATGCGGTGCATTGCTTCAGACTGGGTAGAGCCTGTATTAGATTGTGATGTTGTTTTAGTACAGCTGCAGAGTTAAATGGAAAACAAGGATTTCCAGTAACCCTGCCAGTCTTCATTTATTAATCTATCAGATACATTTATCTGTTTAATAACAGATGAAGATGATGAAAAGACATGTTATAAATAAGGACGGATGTTTAAGTCTCCAGTCAACTGAGCAAAACAAGGTCTGCAAGGCAACATTAGAGAGGTGATCTTATGTTGTGTATGTTTCCGCTCACCAAACGATTTTCACTCTCCCCAGGTTCGAAGATCACAAAATAAGATTTGAAACCAATCTACAGAGTTTCCACCTGTTCTTTTAAAAATGGGTCAGCAGAACAGTGAGAGCTGAACTAAAGTAAATCCTTTATTAAAGCAGAAATATATAGGCTAATTGGCAACTTTCAAAGACTTGTGAAATGCTTTGCATTTTAATGAACACAGAGAATATTAATGTAATGCTAATTAGTGATGAAGAAACTTAAATCTTACTACAGGAGAATATTTTGTATCCTACACATCACAGCTGCAGATTTTAGTATTACAATGTCGACTGAAATCACAGTTAGCACATGGCTGGATAAAAAAGGACTGTAAATGACATGAGGACTTTCTCATTGGTTGTTTTGCCTGGCCTTGCTCTCCATCCCTGCTCACTTCCCTCAGGCCATGTACTCTCCTCACTCCCCAGACCTGCCATCCTCAAACCATCTACTAGATACCCTCAGACTTTCTTACAGGTCCTGGTCACCTGACATCCACTCACACCTGTTCCCACATTCCTGAAGTTACCTGACTTTCCTCGCCGACTTCTAATCTGTTTCTGTGTTCCCTCATAGGGATGTTAATAATTAACCAATACCGCTGAGCAAGGCAATACACTGCGCTCGGCTTTACGGTGACATAAAATTTCACCCAATTGAAATAGTAAAAAACAAAAAATAGTCGTGCAGCCCCACACCTCACACTTAATGAGGGTTGTCTATCGATCAAAAATAAATTCTACATTTGCATCCCCTGTCCCTCATCAGCCTTGCACTTTATAACCGGCCCTTTTTACATTTAATCTCTATAAACAGATATCGGCATATGTCTGCAGAATCTGAATTTTGGCAGGTGTGTCGTAGTAAAGCTGCTGGATTTTGGACACAATCATCCCCCTGTCTTCTACCACCAAAACTGGTCTGCAGTCCATTTTGCGAGGCAAGTGTGGCTTGACGAGGCTGACTTCTAGTGCTAGCATCAGAGGCTGTGCTAGCTTGGACCTCTGGGTTCACTGCTAAATGCTTTGCTTTGAGGTGATATTTCAGGCTTGAAGTACTCGGATGGTACGTAAATTCCTTACAAAGGAATCTGACAAAGCCACTGTGGCCTTCAATAAGTGTGTTTCCATTAACCCTAGAAATACGCAAAACCTAAATATGGCTAATAAAAAACTGGTAATGGAAACACCTACATTTCGAAATAACTCTCAGATATCGAGAAAAGGTTTTTACGCTCTCATGAGGTGGTTTTTCAGACGTGTCGATATAGAAGTATATCGCCAAAAGTGTAATGGAAACACTTTTTTCGCAAATGTACGTCACCGGACCTTCAAGTCCTCTGGGAATTCCTCGTTCACGATCATCTCCCAGAAATCCTTTATCCGTGGTCGCAGCCACATAAGGACTTTGCCGTTGGAATACCACTCGCTCTCTCCGTCTTTGGTTGTAGACTACTGCAACAGCAGCAGTGGCAACTGAGATGATTGTTCCAGCTCGCAAGAGATTTGGAATGTCCATCTTACTTTCGCAATTGTACTTTCTTGAACTTTTAGAAATATCGTATTTATTTTGCGCAAAACTAATGAAAACGCAATTTATGACACACCGGGTCAAAGGGCACCATGAAACGTGATTAGTCAGTGTTAATTTTTTGTCCATTTTATTTTTTCTGCGATTAACTGATCAGAAATAACATGTTATTTTGACAGCCCTACTACAGGAAGTTTGCCATCGCTTATTGTCGTCAGACATTCGTGGATGGGCTCTGAGATTGGTTACCTGTAGCCTGGCTTCTTAAATGTGTTACCTGTCTGTTTGTACCTCTACCTGATCCTTGCCTCTTGTCAGATTTGTTTGCTTGTATGGACCACCTTCCTGGTTTTGACCCTTACCTGCCTCATGATTCCTGTACCTGTCAGTAATAACTCCCTGAAACAGTCTTTGCACTTGTCTACTTTTCTTGGGTCCTATCTCTGTTACCCCGCCCACACCAGCCGTGACAATACAAGTCAAACCCAGTAATAATTTGAACTTCTGACAACATAATTTGTAAGAATATAATCAGTGGAGGATTCTTGAATCAGTTAAATATAATACTTTTGGTTCTTGGGAGCAGGATAATGAACAGAACGGTGTGATCAGCTGTCAGTGTTTGGAGTTAACCACCAGTAAGATATTGTCGGAGATCATCAGAGTATGTCACAGCCCACTTGCTCTATAATTGCTCTTGGAGAAACCTCCGCTATGTAAGACGTATGAAACGACTTTTGAGGGGACGGCTCCCCTTCACTGCTGTCATCACGCCCACGTGTGTCCAGATCTGTCATTGTGGTCGAACTAACTGATCCGTCCTCTTTTTCTTTTTTTTTTACAGATTACCACTGCTTTAAAGCTCACTGATGATGAAGACAGAGACGAGGAGCAGGAAGACGCACCACAAAGGTCACTGGATGGATTTTATTCAACTAGGTAATCATGTGAAATGTGCATTAGCCTCTGATGATACCTTTTGAAATGTCAGTTATATACAGTCTTCAAAGCCATTCAGCATTGATTATTTGTATTTGAAGTGACGCATTTTATTCCAGGAAATGTTCCCACGGTACAAACGCATACTTGAAGACAATCAAGGCCTTGAATTAAAATGTGTAATGCTGACAGCTGGTTGTTATTAGTTGGAACATAAATCCTGTTTCAAAGGTTTCATATTTTTGATACTAACTCATCATTTAATCTTATTTAGCCTTAATTGTAACTGTAAGGTGTAATTTCACAGCGAGGCAGTAAGATGTGTCACCCTTAATAATTTCATACAAATCATTTGTACCCCTCAATTAACTCTATCAAGCAATTGTGACGGTCTCACCCCTCCCACCACCAGAACACACCAGAGAGACAGACAAAGAGAGGTTATGAAATGATTTACTGTTCCTTTCATTACAAACACTCGGTATGTGGATATCTTATAACCTCAGTAATTTAGACTTAAACTACTTTTTAAAATGACTGTTTTTGGTGCAATATTCTCTCTTCGTGTTACCGTCCCCACACTGTAGCTCAGCAGGAAACACTGGGTAGTAATGAAGGTAGAATAAAGCTTATCATGTAGGGATACCTAATTGTGGATTTTTGCCAGTATCTGATTCATGACTCATTATGGCCGATACAGACGTATGCACATATTTTTTGTCCACAACCTGCAATGAACATTAAGTCTCTCCTGTAGTGGAATTAACATTATTATGCCCACTTTTATCGTGATGGCCCACTGGCAGATGCAGCAATGCTTTTCAAAATGTACACTTTCACTGGGCAAAGAAAGAAAACTACTTTAATTTAGGTTACGTGCAAAACATGCCATATTTATTTTCATATAACATTTTCAAACAAAACTGTAAAATTCATCCCACTTTTACAGGACTTCTTAATTTTTATTTCTTTACTTAACCAGGAAGTCCCGTTGAGACTGAAAATCTCTCTCCAATAGAGACCTGGCCGAGGTAGCAGCCAATCAAACCACATTTAAAATGCAACAAATACAACATATAATAAAAAATCCACAATAAAACAACAACAATTCAAATGTAATGGCCTCTCAAGAAAAACAAGCACGTCTCTGTCACCACAGTCTTTATGATGCCCTTAAATTCATCAATGGATATAACGATATAATCGCTGTCCGTCATCTTAACAGATAAGAACTCTGAGGGCGATCTATCGTGACTGATTGTCTAGGGGTGGGAATCACCAGAGGCGCCACGATACGATATTATCACGATAGTCACAATTCAATATTATTGGGATTTTAGATATGTCGCGATATGCTTAGTTTTGCGATAAAACATACTGCGATATATTGCGATTCATTAACTTTTTCCAATTGTAAATTATCCCAAAAAGAAAACTTTCTATATGTAATAACATAAAGTTTTCATTCTGTTCATCTCACTGCTGAAGTTTTTTTATTGCAGCAAAATGTGTCTACTGGACTGAAAAAGCAGTTGATTTTATTTTTATTCTAGAAGGCTAACAGAAGATAAATTTTTATCAGTACTATTAATAATTTATATCATAAAAATCGATGCTTGATGTCCATGTAGCGATATGATATTGCCAAACAAAGAGATCAAGATGCTGTGCTGTATCGATTTTTTCCCCACACATACTATTGTCTAGTCTTGTCTATGATCTCAGGTGCATGACCTCATTGACTAGCTGGCTGTAGCCATCACATTGGTAGGCGATAGCGCTACACGCAATTTCAAAATTTCAGCTGAATGTATAAAGCTTCTCTGTATAGTTGGTGTCTCTATTTATATGTTCTCTCCTTGCACTTACAAACACAGGTGTAGAACTGCTGCCAGAGCCACCTGAACAATGTTTCGCCATTTTTTTTCTCCAAGTGATTAAATAGAATATTCACCAAACGCTGGGTGATATGGCTGAAAGATAGTATTTGATGTTTATGGCTATATCACAATTCACGATACACATCTCAGTACTTTGAAATCTCCTCTAAACTACGGTAGACTACTAAATTACAAAATAATTAATTGAACTACAGTTACAATAAAGTTAATAAAGTACTTTTTTTTTTTTTTTTTTTTTTAGAAATTTCAATAAAGAACTGTTCTAATAATGTAAATTAAAGTACTGTTTCAATAAAGTTAAGCGAAGTACCATTATAATTATGTTAAAGAAAGCAATGATACAGAAAACTAAATAGGCACTGTTATAATCAATTAAATAAAGAACTGTTTTATTAAAGATAAAGAAAGTACTGTTAAAAAGAACTTAAATTGGATACTGTTTCATAAATTTAAAAGCAAGAGAGACAATAAAAAACAAATTAAATGGTCAGAGTTGTAATATTAACATTAAAGGTGTGTTGACTGATTCACCTCAGTAATTATGTCTATTAATAATTGCCTGTATATCAATTAAAAGAATAGTATTCATGAATAAAGTTAAGTAATATTAAATATATCTTACTATCGTTAAAAGATTACATAAAAATCGTGAGTAAGAATAGATTTTGGCAGAATTTTTACGACCATGTCTGTCAAAATGACATACAAATGATCCTGACAATAACCACAACCAGGACAAATTTGACCCATTGAATTAAAGTTGCATAATTAAAGCCCCGACTTATTGGCTTGTCATATCTGCGAATATGTTCATTTCCAGCCGATGCTGATATTTCATCTTAAAGCTTTTTTCTGCCAATAAAGATAACGTGCCGATGTTATCATGCTTCCTTAATATCTTGCGTAGGGAGGTACAACAAAAAGACTTATTGACTTATTAAACCACTGTGTTATTAATGCTCTATTAACTTATGATCACATTTAGTTGCCTAATATAAGAATAGAATAGATTGTGAGTATGGAATCATAGCTTTTGCATGGACGTTACTGCCTTACTGTATCCATGATTATTACCCAGTTTAACATCTTTTCAGTAGAATATTAACTGTAAATGAAAATGTGTTTTATCCCAAAAACATTCTGCATACACTCCCAACAGCCCGCACCAGTAAGGTGGGCCCACATGTATGTAGCCTGAGAGGTGAAACCCAGGTTGAAAAAGTCTGTGAGACATTTTCTGTTGCTCATTTATTTTATTATTATTAATATGTGGTTATTATAACTGTGCTTGCTGCTGTAAGTGTGTGGTAAAACTTGAAGGCAGCCTCAGATGAGCTCATCAACATTTTTAGCAGCTCCTCTCTCGTCTGGATTTTGGCAGCTGACTAGTTTGCAGAGATTTTAGTGAGTATATCAACTTGAAACTTTAACTAGGATTTTGTAAAGCGAGGAGGACGTTCCTAACTTCTCATCCCCAGTGGAAATTGCGCTCTCGTGTACATATGCTAATAGAACACAGACAATGAACAAATTTAGCTGCGAGTCAGGCCCCTCGGGTTTCAGCCCATGTAGACAAGCCCATGCATTTATTTCATGTGTGACCATTACCTTAAAGTTAGAGTTTTAAACTCAGAAGAGAAGCGCCGGTGCTCCCTAAATTAGGTCCCTGTGGCCATGTGTTTGGAATGAGCAAGGCAATGAGACCGGCCAACAGAGGAGGGAAAAAATAACACATAACAGGACTCAGCATTTCCCACTCATATCTCAACATTTAATAAGAACCCTGTCTGACCACCAGAGGCCATCCCATAACTGAGAGGTCATGTGCTTGACCATTTCTTTCTCCCCAGAAACATGATCCTAATTACACTGGGTGGAAATCGCTGATTGAATAGTTCCTTTAAAAAAAAAGTCACAGCAACCTGCAAAGTGTGCTCCAAATAAACTTCAAAGTAGGTCACCTGAGCAAGTTTGTCCCTTTAAGACTCCGGTAAAAAAAAAAAAAAAGTCAAATTGTACTTCTGAGGTTTTAACTTTTTGGGGGAACATATGATTTAAAATGCATCATTCAGTATTTCTGCAGCAAGGACGTAAACAAGCCACAAAAGTTATCATTTTGTGTAATTCTCGGAGCTGACCTTTTTCTTTTTACTTTAAAACTTTCCACAAATTTAAATGGAATTTTGTTGTTGCTTTAATGCCTCCCTGCTGGCAATAGCCACTGGCAAAATCATTCTGTTTTCAGGTTGTCCATCTGTCTGTCCCATTCTTGTGAACGCAGTATCTCAAGAACAACACAAGGGAATTTCTTTAGATTTGCCACAAACAGGTACTCAACAGTAAAGGGATTAAATGTTGGTGGTCAAAGGTCAAAGTCACTGTGACCTTGCATGCTTCTCATTCTCGTGAATGTGACATCACAAGAACACCTTGAGGGAGCTTCTTCAGATTTGGCACAAACATTCACTTGGACTCAAGAATGAAGGTCAAGGTCAGTGTGACCTTGCATGCTTCTCGTTCTCATAAATGTGACAGCACAAGACTCCTTGAGGGAGCTTCTCAAAATGTGGCACAAACTGATACGATTTTAATGGTCAAAGGTCAAGGTCACTGTGACCTCACAAAACCTTATGGCTATAACTCAAGAGTTCATATGCTAATTGTGACAAAATTTCACACAAATGTTTAGTAAGATATGATCAAGTGATGACACTTTATATCCAAAAGGTTAAAGGTCAAAGGTCAGCTTCACTGTGACATGTTTTTTCTGTAAAAACACTTTTCTTGCTGTCACCCAACATCGTACCTCAGGAACAGAAGGGAAGACATTCTGTCAGATACTGAATTGGTGACACCACTCTTGAGCGTCCACCTTGAAACTGTGTTTATCGTAAAAGATCTTTTGTGCTGCCGGGGGGGAGATACTTTCCATTTTGAAAACATTAATAATTTATATAATAAAAAACAATACTTGACATCCATGTAACGATACCACCGTATTCTGTATTGACTTTCTCCCTACACCCCTGGTGAATTGTAGTTTTTCCACTTTGGTTTTTGGTGCTGAATATTGCAGATGTGTTTCAGACATTTTCTGGCCTGAACTGCCTTTACAGTCCATTTCTTGCCAGCAGACGATGTTTCTGTGTTTTTGCTCAGCAGTTGAGTGAATTTGGCTGAATGTGGTGTTTGCATCATCTAATGACACCTGGATGTGTCCTTGTTATTGTAACAGTGCCTCTGCCTTCATATTATCATGTGCACCTGTGCAGCTAACAAATGGCAACAGGATGCTACCAGTGTTCCTCAAAACAAAAAACACAGACAGGGAAATATCTGGAGGGTCCTCAGAGGGGTCTCTTTAGCAAAACACACAGTATGATCAGTAGCTGATGTCCTCGGGTTTCCATTCACTCTGCTGCTTGATAAATGTCAACGGCTCTTCACTGGAAAGCAGCATTGTACCAGGTTAAATGGTCCTCCATCCATCTCTCTGTGTTCCCCCTCACAATGATGTATGTATTTCTTGTACTTGCACACTTGCATTCTCATCGTCACATCCTCCCTTTCCTCTCTTTCTCTCTCGTGGACAAACTTTGTTCTCTCACTGCTGCTGCGATCCCTCTTTGTCACCAGACTGCCCCCCCTCCTCTCGAGCTTTCTTTATCTCTGTTTCTTCTCATTGTTCTTTATCTTTTCATTGCTCTCCATCTGCCGCCGAGTCCATCTTTTTCTCATGCTGCTTGGTTCTTCCACTTAGCTGCGTTCATTTTTTACCCATTTATTTTTCTCAGTGTTTTCCTCCAGTTCTGCTCCATATTGATGTTCCCTCTGACAACAGCAGTATTTAGAGCTATTAGATATTAGCTCAGTCAGCTCGGTTGCAGAGTAGCTTGTTTCTAGCTTGATTTACAAAACACACTAGTCACACTCTGGCATCTCGCTGTCATGCTGTATATCATACACATGATAATGTCTTATCACAGCTAATTTTGCTGCAGTGTGCTGAAAACAGTCCCATGCTTTGCTTTTTGATACTAGCAGAGGTATAACTGATGAATGCATAACGTAATCTGATGTATAACGTAAAACATACTGACTCTTCCTGCAAAAATCACAGCAAATATCAAGTTTAATCTTGCTTATATTTGTAACCAAACTCCTCCTGCACTAAGGACATTCCCTTCAGCCAGCATCAAAGGTATTGGTGCTAATTAGCAAATGTTAGCATGTTAACACCCTACATGAACATGTAAATATAACACCTGGTAGACAGCCTGTCAACACGCTGTTCCAAAGGCCAGTCTCACAGAGCTGCTAGCATAGCTGTAGAGTCTAAAGATCCATACCAAGAACAAGAACTAAAATGAAAACAATGTGAGCAGGCGCTGCACGGTCCAGCTGAGGAAAATGGATATTGATGACCTGCTTCTGCTGAATGCCTTTTCATCTCTGTTTGTAATAATAACAGAAGACTTCTTGTACCTCTGCACCAGCAACAGCTGTGGCCGGAGGCATCATGTTTTCAGGTTGTCCATCTGTTCCATTCCTGTGAACGTGATACCTCGAAAACTAATTAGAATTTGGAGGTTCAAAGATCAAGGTCCCTGTGACCTTACATCCGTATTATTCTTGTGAAAGTGATATCTCAAGAACCCCTTTGAGGGAAGTCCTTTTAAATTTGGCACAAACATCCACATGGACTCAAGGATGAACTGCTTTGACTGTGAAGGTCCAAGCTCAAGATCACTGTGACCTTGCATCTGTCTCATTCTTGTGAACGTGATATCTCAAGAACACGTGGAGGGAATTTCTTAAAATTTGGTACCAACGTCCACTTGGACTCAACAATAACCTAATTAGATTTTGGAGGTCAAAGATCAAGGTAACTGCAATTTTTCGTCTAATTCTTGTGAACGTGAGATATGAAGAACACTTAGCTGGAATTTCTTTAAATTTGGCACAAACGTCAACTTGGACTTAAGGATGAAATGCTTTGTTTTTTAAAGTCAAAGGTCAAGATCACTGTGACCTTGCGTTTGTCTCATTCTCGTGTATGCAATGTCACAAGCGCATCAAGGGAGTTACTTCAAATTTGGCACAAACATCCACTTGAACTCAACCATAAGCTAATAAGATTTTAGAGGTTCAAAGATCAAGGTCACAGTGACCTTACATCTGTCCCATTTTTGTGAATGCAGTATCCAAAAACAATTCACTTCTCATGTCAGTCAGTCTATCTGAGTTTTATTTCAGTGACATCATTTACTTCATAGAAACGTTGAAAATAATCTAGTAACTGTTGTTAAGGTCTTATTTTTAGCAATTTTATTTCAGCGAAGCACTTAGTGAGCTTACTCTAAAAGGTGCTAACTTGACATACTTACTAAAATGTACAAGTAACACAGAAATGAATTGAAAACATATCATTTCTTAAGTTAACTTAAACCACTACGTTTAGCTGTTCCTTGGACTCAAGGATGAACTGCTTCAAATTTAGAAGTCAAAGGTCAAGATCACTGTGACCTTGCATCTGTCTCATTCTTGTGCACACAATATCTCAAGAAAGCCTTAAAGGAATGACCTTAATTTTGGCAAAAAAAAAAGTCCACTTGGAATCTGCAATGAACTGATAAGATTTCAGTGGTCAAAGGTCAAGGTCACTGGGACCTCACAAGTCATGTTTTTGGCCATAACTCAAGAATTTTTGTGTGTGTGAAGCATTCACTTTTTTACAGACAAATAAGTTCCCTCTGACACTGTTTTGCAAGAGCACTGTTACTGTGTTTGTGGCTTATTACTGCCCAAGATAATTCTGATTGGTTTTAAGACATGCAAACAGCCCAGAGTTTTTTCCCCTTAGTGTTGAATTACGATGGGTTCAGCCCGACTGTTCTCCACTGCAGGTCCAACACTAAACCAAAATGTAGACATAAGTCTGGCTGTGCGAGACTACAGCTACAGAAACAACCTGATTCAATCATGTTTGTAGGTGGCCCAGTTTAGCCTCTATCATTTGTCTTTGCCACTGGTTACTGTGAGAATTAGTGACACTGATGAGCCATAATCTGAAGCAGTGGACAGTTTTTACCGTCCTCCCACCTCCAAACACAGTGCAGTCACTAATCTCTGTGTTTCAACGTAGATGACAGAAGTTTTTCAAGGCCATGTCTCTTGAAGAGCACTTTTCAAAGATGTATGAGGGTGCAATAGATCATTTTGTGTCCTGTTCTGTGTAATCTGTCTTGACCTGTCTCGTACTATTGGATGGCCACTGTCCCCTGCTGGACCTGGGTTCTGTGTATTTTGTCATTTTCTCAGCCTTGTCCTTTTAGAAGTGTTCTTCTACAATTACTTTAAGGGTTCAAACTTAACATTATTAACATGGAAAAAGTCTTCTTTTCAACTGTTTAACTGATCGACTTCACATTTGGTGGGTGAATTGCTGAGGACCCAAGTATGTGTAGTGTTGAGGAAGAGCACTTCAGATCTATGGGACGTATGTATTGGTTGGGAGATGGGGGGGCCCCTGTAAAAGCCTTTGCACAAGAGGAGCGTGACAAATAAATGACAAGAAAATGTGCAAATACTCACTATTCATGGCAGTGATGCAGACCATCTGAGAGCCATATCAGTGATCATTTGGCATTCTGAATTCCATCAAACTGCACATCATACGGCAACCAATTAGGAACAAGTTTGGCCAGATTTAACCAACTCTGGGCTTAAATCTCACCAAATCTTTATGTAAAGCGATTACCTGGCTTTAGTGTTTATACATGGAGCAACTGCACTCAGTTGTGAACCAGTACCCTGCTTATTTTTGCACATTTTCTTTTCCCATCTTTAATTGTGCTTCTCTCATCCATTGCTCTCTTCAGGGCTGCCAGTAAAGATGCCAAACCCTCGTCTCAACCCCTTTGAAGACGCCCCAGCATCGTCACCAGAAAGCTTGGATCCTGTTGATCCAGAGCAGTCTGTCTAAGGTAAGTTGTTGTACATTTTTATTCTACTTTAATTGTGAAAGGCAAGAACTGAAGGAGCCGATGTCAAGATTGAAAGGAGTAGTGAAGTTTGCTGTATTGGTTCAAACTACGGAGCTTCCATTTTGTTTTTATGTGCATTATGTTTTCGGGTTGTCCGTCTGTCCCATTGTGAAAACAATACACGCTCTGCAGGAATTTCTTCAAATTTGGCACAAACGTCTGTATCATACACATCTAGAGACTGTATCATGAGACATCTTTCCAAAAACAAAAACCATCTCATGTCAGTCAGTCTTCCTTACTTTTAATTCAACATCATATACTGCATAGAAAGTGGTATATAATCTAGTAACTGTTTTTTAAGGTGTTCTTTTTAGCTATTTTATTCCAGCGAAGCACTTCCTGACCAGTAAGGTCACTAAGTATTACTAAAGCGTAAATGTAAAACAAAATAAATTAAAAATTATATGCTTTTTGGAGTGAACTTGAACTACTACATTTAGCTGTTCCTGCAGTGTTTCCCATACGTTGATTTATCTGTGGTGGCTGCCATAAAACATTGACCTCCACTTATTGATTTTCATTTTTTTTTTTTTTTTTTAGTATTTGAAATGGGTAGAATCTTATTTCAGAGTAGAGTTGCATACAACACAGTGATTCACTCAGTCCCTCTTTAACCCACTGTCTTTGTTTATCATACCACAGATGAGACAAGAATAAGCTAACTAGCCACAGGCCCCCAGGAGAACAGCTCAGCCTTGCAGCCAATTGTTCGTAGTTGCCATCCGATATCTAGGTGTTATTAAAATCTATGGCTAGCCACCCCACGGTCCCTCCCCCTCTTCTTGAAATTCGAACATGTCCTCAGACTGTCTGCTATTATCTTTCTCGTTTCGGCTTTGTTTTTTGTTACTCAAAGATTATAGATAAATAGATAAAAGTGCCAACTTCTTTCCACCTCTGTATCTAAATTATATCAATTCAAGCATTAAAAAATCATCTAAAAAAATTGTAAAAAGAAAAAAAAAGGTACCTAAATGAATCGACTTCTTCCACCCCAAGTAGCTGGACGATAGCATTATCAAGCATTAGCTTTAAAATAATAATGTTAGGGACGCAACAGCTACATTGATGGAGTATAACGCAACATTATGGAGTTTTAGAAAAATTTAATGTCATAAGTCAGAGACAAAACAGACTGCGTCATTTCCTGTAATTCATCATGTAGGCTAAATGGCCTCCTTATTACCCCCACCTTCAGAGGTGTTGCCACAGTGCATCATACATAAACCAACTAGCCAGTGATGAACTTCGTTGTCAGTAATTTTTATAATCAATTTAATGGATTAGTTGTTGTAGCCGTACTTGAGTGACATGTCTCAGTCCGAGCAGGGCTGTGTGTTGGACTCCCTCAGAGAAGGCTGGCATATCGGCGAGCAGCTCTGCTTTTTCCCAGAAATCTGCCGAGGCTGGCTGCAGAGGCGACTGCTAGTGTTGAATATTTAATGGACAGCATTTTCCTCTACACTTTCCATGGTTCAGCCATTATTGTATGTACTACAATATGCTGTTGAGGGGATTTTGCAAAGGAGGTAAGCACGAGTGGCTGCTGAGAGTCAAGCAGATGCCACCAAGGAGGATGTCGTGGTGGATGGACGGGCTGAAGAGGCAAACAGGGATTGCTGTTCATTGTGAAGCCATGTTCATACAGAACACAAAGCACCAGTGTAAGACATGCCCAGTGTGAGGACAATAACGAGGAGGCAGCTTTATATATTGCAAAGCAGCATTGATAAACAGAAAAGAGAGATCCAGTTGTGGGACCTTGTCATAGTCGGCAGATTTAAAATATCTTTTGACAATCCAGTGGTCCAAGTTATGAAGATGTCATCGTCATGACGTGATGGCGTTGCATTACTCTTCTTTTATCAAATAAGTGACATGCATATACACTCAAATGTCACATTTCAGTGCAGAGACAGAGGTAGAAAAGCAGAACAGGGTGAAATAGTGTGTGTTGAGTCATCTCATTCATCCATGGACGTCAGGTAGAAATGAAACTATCCACTCGACTGTGGAGTTGGAGATGTTTTACTGCTCATTTAAATGGCTTTACCAGTTCAGCTGTAGTTTATTTCTAACATTTGTTTTACTCTGATGATCATAAATCACAAATGTAGACATTTTCTGGCATCGATTGTAACGTCAAAGGCACCAAAGCCCACTCATTCGTCATCTAAATAGGATAAATAAATATTAACCAGGTTAGGCTGGTCGCACACACTTCGCGTGTATTGCAATTTAAAAAGACCAAACAGCTTCCATCCAGGAGGTTTTTGTCTTTTCATTGCCTCTGAATGCTTATTTTAGTATTTTTGTGTCTGCTGCTGATCAGATCGGCCATGGAAAGCACAGGAAGCAGCCCGATGTAGAAATCCTCAGCGGGTCGATACAAAAGCCCCTAAATTACCTCAATGGTTCTCACTTTTGAAATTGAATAGGCTTCCTGAATGATTTAAGGGCTGGCTTTATGGGAATAATGGAGGGCGAGTGCGGTAACACAGTGCCAACAGGGTAACAAGCTGAAAACAATAAACACAGACGCGGGAAAACATAATAGCTGAGCCTATAAATGGATGCCCACGCATACGCCATGTGAAAGACACATAAGAGCTGAATGCATCTGTGTGTATGCAGTGAAGTGCTAAATCTTATAAACAGTGTTGTGTATTTGTAATTTAAGGCTTATATTAGGACAGGCGAGGCAGATCTGCTCTCTTTTTTTTCTTGTGTCTTTCTTGTTACATTACCTGCTGTTTATACAAAGAAAGAAAAGGTCTGATTCTAGACCTCCTCTAAATGACCATTTGTATATCAGTTACTCACAGTGTTACATTGAATTCATGAAGAGGGCTTTGTTTTTCTTGCATGCCTCCAAGGTGGATGAAGAATCCAAAAAAATGCTCAGTTCCTCCAAAACACATGCATTTTCACTAAAGAATCAGGATTAATTTCCCAACTTTTTTCCGCAAGGGGCCGTTTTTTATGAGAGTAAACCGACGACCCTTGACTAAGTGACATATTTTATGTCTATCCTATCTAATGAAGGCAAAAAGCCCAGAAAATAATCTAAACAATGATAATAATAAAAAAGAAATGAAGTAATTTGGAAAAATAATAGACAACATGAAAACTAAGGGTGCTTTCAGACCTAGAGTTGTCTTGCTTTGGTCCGAATCAGGGACTAATTTTTTGTATAGAGTTGGTTCATGTTCTCACGGCAGCATTTACAAGTGGACCAGATCAAATGCCTTGTGTGAGAAAGCTGCTCTTGATTGGTCAGAATTTCCATGCGGGAAAAAGCCAGGAAGTAAAGCAAACGTCGAAGAAGAGTACACTTGCAAGATAAATGTGACACTTTCTAATGTCACAATGGAGGGACAACTACGCAGGTTGATTTTAGCGCTGCTCATCGTGGACTATATTGCTGTCATTGTTCTCTGGGCCGAGACCACCTCTTCAAGAAGGTCTTGGTCCGGTTGTTTTGGTGCACACCCGAGTGCGATTGCTATGTTCACATTTGCCCCAAACAAACTGCAGTTAGGGGGCAAAGTAACTTGAGTTCGATTGGACCGAACTAACGAGGGCAGGTGTGAACGCACTCTAAAGGTCACTGCACTGCACTTTTTTTTTTTTTGGATTCTTCGTTCACTTTGGAGGTATGCAAGCAAAACAAAGTTTTCTTCACAAGTTCAAGGTACCACGTGATGAGTAATTCATACACAGATGGTCATTTTGTGGGTGAAGTGTTCCTTTAAGGCTCATACTGTAGCATGTTATCACCCTTGTGGATTGCAGCGCACACACTTGAGGGAGCATTATAAGGCAGCTCTGCTCTCTTTGTTCTTGTGTCTTCCCTGCTACGTTAACCTGCTTTTAATACAAAGAAAGTCTGATCTTAGACCTCCTCTTCCCCGCCATTCACCTTTCTATAATTCACACTCTTTTGAGCTTAAATTTTAAAATAAGCTCTTAACTCAGAAAAAGGTAATTTGACATTTACAATGGTTTTCATTAACGTCTGTCTTTTTCAAAAGACCATTCTTCATCTCATTCCTCATCATTCATTCACACCTTCTTCACTCTTAAACCACCAAACTGGTAGTGAAGCTTTCTCCTTTTCTTCCTTAACACATTGCCTTTACTTTTCAGAAACACCGCCGCTCAACCACATCACCCCTAATTTTGTCTCCTTGCACTTTTCCTTTTTGTCTCTAAAACCAACCTTGCGCTTTGTAATTTTTTTTTGTCCCTCTCTCATTCTCTGTCTCCACTGAAGGGAACATGAATGGCCCATGGAGCAGATGTATTTTTGACATGACTAATAAGGCTGATATTTTACCTTGAACGAGGCCGATGCTGCATTATACCTGCATTGATCTACAGTTGCTGTGCAAGTCAAGACACTGACACCAAACTGTAGAACGTGCATTACTGCTGTTTCAGTGAAGATTAACATTCACTACACATACTATTTGCTGGCTGCTTTTATCACCTCTTGGTGCCGTGTGTGCGTACAGTTTTATCACGCATGGCCACGGAGGGAATCAAACCACTAACCCTGCTAGTGTTACTGTCACGCTTTACCCACTGAGCCATACAGAAAGCTTTCTACTCGCATGGGATTATTCAAAAATATTCTGCAGCACAGGGCCCAATGCTAACACGAATTCCTCGACCGCCTCACTAGTTCATGAGTTCATGAAAAGTAGAACACTTTCCCCCATTTTTCACACAGCCTTCAAGTGCGGTGCAATCTTTTGGTGCGAGCGGGACCCAATCACAGCGCAGTCAAAGGAAATGCTAAACAAGATGATTGGTCAGGAGCGGGCTGTTTTCAGCAGGACATTTTTCACTTCACAGGCGACAGTGAGAAGTTCTGATTCTGTGAGAGCGGTGATAATTTTCAGGTGTGCACCGTGAAAAATACAGGTGTGTACTTACACAGACACACACACAAGAAGAAGTCTGTAGAACGGCAAAATGTAACTCTGAATAGTAAACACAGACCTTGTAAAAGCTGGAGTACGAGTTGAAGGGTGCTGTCTGTGAGGAACTAGAGTTATGTGTGATCATCATTATTTAAGCTCACAGCCAAGTGATTTTGCCTTTAAAGGGGTGCTCATCAATTTTACACATGAAGTTCTCTTTACTCGGCACAAGAAGTACTACACAGTTTTAAAAAGAAGCCTGTGTTACAAAGTGTAGATGTGAAGTTTAAAGGCCCTGGAAAATAATTTTGTCAATCACTTTCTGACTCCGAATAACTGCATCCTACATGACCACACTGTTTTCTGCCAAAGTTACAACAGTTTTAGTTATTTCACATTAGGTCAGGTTTTCACTACACAGTTACACTGACCAGCCACTTTATGAGGTACACCTTGCTAGTACCAGGTTGGACCCCTTTTGCCTTCAATTACTTAATTCTTGGTGTCATAGATTCATCAAGGTGCTGGAAACATTCCTCAGTGATTTTGGTCCATATTGACATGATAGCATCACACAGTTGCTGCAGATTTGTCGGCTGCACATCCATGATGTGAATCTCCCGTTCCACCACATCCCAAAGGTGCTCTATTGGATTGAGATCTGGTGACTGTGGAGGCCATTGGAGTACAGTGAACTCATTGTCATGTTCAAGAAACCAGTTTGAGATGATTTGAGCTTTGTGACATGGTGCGTTATCCTGCTGGAAGTAGCCATCAGAAGATGGGTACACTGTGGTCATAAAGGGATGGACACGGTCAGCAACAATACTCAGGTAGGCTGTGGTGTTTAAACCATGCTCAGTTGGTACTAAGGGGCCCAAAGTGTGCCAAGAAAATATCCCCCACACCATTACACCACCACCAGCAGCCTGAACCGTTGATACAAGGCAGGATGGATCCATGCTTTCATGTTGTTTACACCAAATTCTGACCCTACCATCTGAATGTGGCAGCAGAAATCCAGACTCATCAGACCAGGCAACGTTTTTCCAATCTTCTATTGTCCAGTTTTGGTGAGCCTGTGTGAACTGTAGCCTCAGTTTCCTGTTGTTAGCTGACAGGAGTGGCACCTGGTGTGGTCTTCTGCTGCTGTAGCCCATCTGCTTCAAGGTTGGACGAGTTGTTGGTTCAGACATGGTAAGCCAAGTGGTTATTTGAGTTACTGTTGCCTTTCTATCATCTTGAACCAGTCTGGCCATTCTCCTCTGACCTCTGGCATCAACAAGACATTTGAGATTTTTGTATTTTGTATTTTTTTTTTCTCTGTGTTCCTCTTACCTGTTTGAAGAGGAATACGCTCTTGACAGTTGGTGGGTTTCCTGGATACTGTCAGTCAGATCTGATCAAGTTAGAGTTTTTGAGTGTTGCTCGTAACAAGTTATGGCATTATGTTTTTGGGTAGTCCGTCTGTCCCATTCTCGTGAACCTGATATCTTAGGAATGCTTTAATGGAATTTCTTTAAATTTGGCACAAATGTCCACTTGTACACTTGGATGCTTAAGCACGATCTGATTAGATTTTAGTGATGAAAAGTCAAGGTCACTGAGACGACTTATCACCTCAAGTGTTCGTCTATTAAATGCGCCAAACGTCTGGTGGCATTTTACTCAACTGAATGCTTTCATTTACACAATGGGTGTTGAATGAAGTAGAAAAATGGCATCAAATGAAGCATTCTATTTATATCGCTATCACTTTAAGTGTATTGGTATCATGCTTTTTTAAACAGTACTCAGCATTACTGCATCCCGTTCTTGTCAAGCTATAATCTGAGGAAATTTCCTGATATTTGGCACAAACCTCTACTTGGACACTTGGATGCTTGAGCAGTTTTTTGGTGAAAGGTCAAGGTCACTGCAACCTTATATGTGTCCCATTCTTGAGACCATGATATTTCATTACATCTTGCACAAACATCCATTTGGACTCAAGGATGAACTGATTAGAATTTGGTGGTCAGAGGTCAATCAGAAATGTCATGAAAGACACTACTGAGCCGCATTTTGGGAATCCAGGCCTTTTTGTGAATTCCCCAACTTTATCGACTCACAGGGCTGAATTGCTGAGGTTCCCCTTTACCTTTGCTTAATGACACACTAAATGTCCATGCCTTATGCCCTGCATTTTCTCCACCACCAAAAGGATTCTATTAATATACCATTTGTGAGCTATTCAAATGTAAATGTGTATTAGATATTTAGTTGGAGCTCGTTTGTTTACTGCCGCGGTCAGCTAATCACCAGGATGATTTGATTTGAGCCAAATGTCCATGTTCACTTGATTTGACGGTGTTGTCTTAATCAGGAAGACCGAGCAGCAAAGTCACTCTGACTTAAACTGCAGCTAGCAAATAGCATAAATGCTGATTATCAAGACTATTTATAGTGTGTACTGTAGATGCTCCTTTGTTCTGTCATCAGAAAGCAAAATATTCGAGAAAATATTTGCACCAAAAGGATTGTTTGCAGTTTATGTCCAACTGTATGAAAGCCCAACTTTAAAGGTGAACACACATTCACATTTTTGACTTCTCGACACTTGATAATGTGGATGAAATGACATTTTAACGATCCCCCATGGGGAGAATCTGGGACAGTTTCCAAGCTGCATGCATGCTTCATAAATCCAACACTGTTTTCTAGTACTCAAAAATAAATACAGCACAAAAACGTTAACCTCTTTCTGTCCATCCCTCCTTTCTTTCTCTCTCGGATACAGTCACACACACACACACACACACACACACACACACACACATAGTGGTGGTGTGGATATGGTAGTCAGAGATGCCAGCAGCAAGTTCAGTGTGTTATCTGAGTCTGAAAACCTGCAAAGGGCAAGTCTGCCATCTACTGAGGAAGAGAGGAGAGGTTCAGCTTCTCCTGAGAGGCACACAGGCACTGATGCAGATACTCATCTTAATGTTGGTGTGATTTAAACCCATTATCTGCTGAATCTCTAAGGTTAAGCAAACAGTTGGCTTTTTTTTGCCAAGCAAAGCTCAATATTTTGACGCCTATATAGGTAGTGTTACAGCACATTTGTCTTGTGAATGAGTCGGCATGAAAATCAAGGCTCTCTTTTGACAATAAGTAACAATGCTTTTTATTCTGCTTCTTCAAAAGGAAAAAGATGAGATAAAGAAAATGTTCACAGAGCAATGGATTCAAGTGATTATGTGCAGGATTACTGTGAAACAGTCATACCACTGAGCTTAAGAGCATCTCCTAGACTCTCAGCAGGGTCTGAAATTAGCACCTGCCAAATGCGGGTGAATTTTTGGCAGAGGGGTGTGAAATCTTCAGGCTATCAAAGACGCATCATAACTGCTAACTGGCTGTATTCTTTTTAAATGACAGTCACAGTTTGACAGATTCGAACCAGTAACCATAAAAAACAAAGATGGGCACACACATACTGCACACGCCCACTCGTTGCTCTGTCAACTTCACCACCTCAGGTGTCAATTTCATCTGAAGGAATGGCTCAGGGCGTAGCTATGCTTTATTTCTTTCAGCTGTGGAATTACGAGTTGGCAAGGTTTTGGTCACTGTGGACTGAAGTCTGGCCATCCTTTTGGTGATCCAAGTTATAATTTACCTTTTGGAGGCATTTTTTTTTAGATGGGTTTGCCGTCCATCTAAATTTGGTACAAACGTCCACTTATTAAAGGCAAGGATGAACTGATTAGATCTTGGTCGTCAAAGTTCAACGTCACTGGAACCTTATTCTTATTAATGCAATATCACAAGAGGACCTTGAGGGAATTTCCTCAGATGTGGCACAAACGTCCACTTGTCAGTTCCGTTCAGTTCAATTCAATTCTGTTTTCATTCTCTATATACAGCAGCATACACTGAACAAAATGTCGCTGAGGAATAAATACTGCATAGTAATAAACTAATAAAACAGCAAAATGATGACCTGGCTTACAATTAAAATTAGTTTCAGTGTATATTAAAACCACTTGGACGCAAGGGAACAGATCAGATATTGGTGGTCAAAGGTCTCTCTGACCTCTTGTGTGTCTCATTCACTCATGGTGGTCAAAGGTCTCTCTGACCTCTTGTGTGTCTCATTCACTCAGTGTATTTTTTAATTTTTTTCAAGAGGCGGGCCATTTTTTTACAGCCGCAATACACCTGGGACGCAGTTTAAGTGCTCACACGAGTGCCTGTGGAGAGTTCACAACTGCAAGTGACTGTCTAGTAAACCAAGAAATGATTACAGGTAGGCTAATAATCAGTGCAGGTAGAGGGGGTATACCCACCTCTTTCTGGATGCTGTAAGCTTCTCTGTTACTTTACCTGAAGGATGCACTGAATATTATTTGACCAATATAGACTTATGTGTTGTAGGTACCTAAAATTGCTCCATATTTTCTAGTTCAACACATTTTTTAACTCGTTTTTTATTAACTTAAGCGTTCTTTACAAGCAATACAGTTTTTAAAGCTCACATCGCACTTTGATTATTGTCATTTTATGATCATTATTCAGGTTTAAGACAAGTACAGTGTTCAAGTGCTGTAAGATGTACCTGAGATTCAAACTTCCAACAAAAAAGAAAGGAAATGAGACACCAGTAATAATGATGAATACATAAATGTGCATATGTGTACATACAAACATACCTCAGGGCTGTATGTTAACTTTTTTAAGCCATAGCACTGGTGCTACAGAGGGTGATAATTTTGTAGCACAGGCCAGAAAGTTTGTAGCACACAAGTATAAAATGTCCATTACCACCTCTACAAATTTTTCGTCATTTTTCTCTTTTTCTTTGGGGTTTTTATCGAGGGGCTGAAAATAGCTCTTCATTTTCACCGCCGTCTTGCTGAAGTGAAGTGACGATGGGAGAGGCTAGAGGTAACCGCACAGGAATTGTGGGAATTGTGGGCTCATGTCATGTGTCAGATTTTACGAGAAAAAAACAGACCACACACAAGCGGCTCGCAAGCAGTCTGTCGCATGCGTGCTACTAGGCAAATAAATACATCGCACAAACATTTTTTTCCATCACACGTGCAACATATATGTCGCACTGTACAGCCCTGTACCTTTTTGTCGACATGACATGTACACTCATGAGTAAAAAGAGAAGAAAAAAAAGAAAAGGAAAAGCAAGAGAATAGAAAAAATGTAAATTAATAAATAGAGTAAACTTAAAGATATAAAAGTGGGATGGGACTAGAAGGAGGATATGGATTTTGGAGTTCCCTCACTGCATTAGCAAACTCTTTACAAAGCTCCAGCTCTTCATACATTTTGGTCAATCTCAGTGCGTATGTGATTTTTTCCATTTTGTACAGTTCCCATATTTCTTAAATCCAGATGATGTACGTTGGAGGTTCAGGATTCAGAGGGTGGAGGTTATGTTCATCAAATAGTGATTTCAGTGCGACTTCAAAATGATCAGCGCCCCGATCCTGACTACACTACTGAAAATTGCCTGGCTCTGCCACTGCTTTTTTTTTCATTCTCCATATCAAATTAAACAATATTATTTCTTCACTCAGCGCAGATATTTCAGAAGTGGCAGATAAAATTTCTAAGTGGCAGGCAAACAAATAAAAACTTTCCTGCTATAGTTGCAGGTAGTGAAAAATAATTTATTTCAGATTTCAGCATCTGTATGCTGTGACAATTATTATTGCTAAAGCAAAACTTCCTTTTAGCATATTTTATTTTATGTCCATTTTTAATTGAATGTAGTTTTGAGAAATGGTGTTAAAACATAGATTGCAATGGGCGTAGTACGCAGGATTGTTGGGTACTGTCTCTAAACATGCTTGCTAGCGAAAGTGAAAGTAAAAGCCAACCTCAGATCTACTCTCAGATTGCATTTGTTTTTATATTTACGGGGGTTTTTTGGTGCCGTGTGTCTCCTGGATGCCTGCTGCTTACAGTCCGGCACCTGGTCGCTACCATTTTATTTTATTTCACCAAGCCCTGACTTTATCTGTGGGCTGTAGGGGCACACGCCCATAAACACCACCACGCACTTCTATTCCTCTAAGTGGTGATTTGGAGGAATTACTTCTGTATGAGTGAGTACTTTTTTTTTTTCTTTTTTTTTTAGGTAAACCCTGCATAGTATATTTCTCTAACGATGACATGGCATGCTAACATTAGCTAATTATCAAACAAAGTTTAAAGAGCCACATCGGCATCCCTGGAGCCACGTTGCTAACACGACTATACTGCAAGCACTAATTACACTGACTCCATTTTTACTCTGCTACACTGTTAAAATACAAACACTTAAAAAAAAAGTTACATTAACAAGTTTGGGCCCCGAGAAACACCTTTAAAGTGTTGTTTCAAGTGTTAATTGATGTGTGCTAATTTTGCTGTGTGTTTCCTCATCCAGTACGTCGTGTTTCATCTCTTATCTCCTTAGATTATAATTACAAAAATGTTATTGATAGGTTAATGCGCACTGGCTTTACTGGTCCACTTAAAAACAAGCTGTGGCTCCATGAAGTAAAATGAGTTTGAAATCACTGCCTTAGAAGTTTAAAAATTATTTTCATTTCTGGAGTATTTTTGGAAGGATGGAGGCGGACTAGAAAGAGATTCAGTGGGAATATTATTCCACTACTATTTATGTTGCTTCACATCTTAGCAGCAATTTAGCCGCCTTCATGCAGAGTAGCTCAGCGCTGACAAATAGGCAGGACAGAATATGAAGAATCAGCTTTAATAATTCCACGTTGGTGTCCTTTTTTAAATTTCCAGGCCCAAAGCTGTTCATTCCACTTGTGATTGATTATGTTAAGAAAAAGTAAATCCCATTTCAATTACTAATTTGACCCACAGCAGCTTCCAGCGCACTTAAATATGTATGAATGTCACACACACACACACAGACACACACACACACAGTCACTAATCACAGTGAGCCTGCGAGTGAAACTGTGGATTAAGGAAGAATGTATATATTGTGTAACTCCCACGCCGTCTTTTTAATCCTTACATATCGCCGTTCATGACAGATGAGATGGAATCGAAGATCAACTTTCTTTTCTTTCTTTCTCTTCAAGTGCATTATTCATCAAAAACCGATCCAGAGTCAATCTCTATCATGTCCGCGCATTGCACATACCTGTATGTATCTCGCCGTTTGTGCACTTATCTTTCCTCGCAGCCAAAGCTGAAGATATACAGTAGAAACTTCATCTTTTCTGTTTCATCCTGCGCAGGGGTTCCTGCACTGTGTCACCACCGAGCTCAAAGGGGAATCTGTGACTTGATAAGTCCGGGTAACATCAAGGAGAAGCGATGTTTTATTCATCGGCACAAAGCTCCTGAATTCACTCAAATCAAATTCGCCCGCCTTTGTTTGAGAGATCAGGCTTGAGGTTTGACACATATAGAAATGATTGGATTTCTTAAGACTTATAAAAAAAAAACAAGAGGCGGAGGGAGAAAGTTATGAGTGTAGGAGAGGACAGCGTGATGTGTTTTTGGAGAGTTTAATGAGACGAGGAGAGTGGGAATTAGCTTAATAGCTGGACATGTTTATTTTCTCCCTCACAAATTTATGTTTTCCATCAAATCTTGCAGGGCTCCTTTCATTCTTCTCAGTTTTTCACTCTTTCACACAATCCGCCGCAGCATTGTCTCCCCATAAGTCAGCCGCTCTCACATTCGGGTGACCTTGGCACCCTGCTGATTCACTTGTTTTGTTGCGATTCTTTCATCCTGTGTGTTTCTCTCTCCTCTCAGATTCCTCCATCCCTCCTATCTCCCACTCTGATCCCCTGCTGTCAAAGAAATTCAAATACTTCTTGAGCGGCGTGCACCGAGGTCAGATGTGATTTGCAGAAATTTTGGATTTGTTTTACTCTCAGATTGTACAATGCAATAATTGCCAGGAAGGTCTCATCACTCGATAAGTGCTCAATAAACCCCGAGCCGAGCCCTGCAGGAATTTAAAATGATTAGGAGTGAATTTTTATTAAGCACGTTTTAGTTTTTTTTATCTCATCTGCTCAAATTTTCTTTCTTTTTTTTTTTTGTACTTTCTTTTGTTCTCGTTTTATCTTCTGTCTTGTTTCACTGTGTTTCATCAACTAAAGTAAATTAAACTAAACCCCTAGACTCACTTCGCATATCACAGCAGCGACTTCGAGTGTCAGCCGGGCTCATAATGCGATCCAGGTCACTGCAGCAATGTCACAGAGCTACAGTGCTGTCGAGTTCTGAACTCTCACTCAAGGTTGGAGCCGTACGCCTCCTGTGCCAACCAGTTATTGTAGTAATGTGCCTGATACTGCAGCCACAGTACTGTCAGTACACACACAGGCTTCCTTTTGATATGTGAAATAGAATGATTTCACTTTTCAATAAGAGCTGGAGAGAAGCTGCAGCTTAAACTTCCACCAATCATTTGGTCAAAACAGGTCTCAAAGAATAAATCAGACTCTTGAATGACATTTCGACAGCAGAACTCAATTCCCTTTAAAAGTATATAAAAATGTACAGACTATATTTTTGGTTAATATGCTAATCTTGGTGGTGATTAACCTGTATTTAGTTTAGCATTCAAAAGTTCTGCCCATGGAGTGAGAAAATTCTTCTTATTGCAGACTTCCTCATTTTAGACATTTTCTAAAAATGATTGTCAGTATCTTGAGAGAAGACGAAGGCTGAGGCAGACTGCTGCAAGATACTGTCTCCTGTTTCCTGAAAATAATGAACATTTCTTTGGGAGGGGGTAAGATCTTACGACTAAAAAAATTAGTTAAGATGTAGATTTTTTGCACCCTCATTGACTCTATTCATGTTCTGAAGAAGCAGAAGATAAACTTTATTAATCCTCGAAAGGAAATTCATTTTTTTCTGTTGTCATAAACACACAGACCTGAAATACACACATGCACAAACAGGACCTGGGCGATGTAACGACTATGTACGACATATCAATATATTTTCAAGCAAAATATAGATTAAGATGATACAGTTTATATCGACATAGGGTCAGGTTGCGCTACACAACGCCATGTCAGTGTGCATCTCTCCTCTCTCACTCTCAGCACAGCTTCACAGTTTTTCCATTTCCATGTTGTGCAGCTGTATATTTTTAAACAGGGAAAAAAATCCTGCCTTTGAATTTTATTTTGATCACAGTCTGTTTTCATAAAAGTGCATGTGACACCTCAAATGTTGCTTTGACCTGCAGCTGAACATGTAGATTATTTTGTAGAAAATATTGAGATATATATATCGAGTATCGCTAGTCAGCCTGTAAATACAGAGATGTGAATTTTTGTCCATAGCGCCCAGGCCGAAGCTATACATGCAATAAATGGAGAGAAGTCAGAGTGAGGGGGCTGCCTTAGATAGGTGCCTCAAGCAGGTGGGTTTGCCAGGAGGCAAACTGGCATCTCTCCAGGTGTCACGCTCAATACTTGAAACAATCGACCCTCCGGTTCAGTTTTTTGGTTCTTCATTCACTGTGGAGGGATGTAAAAAAAAGCAGTTTTCTCAATGAATTCAACATAACTTGGGGTTATACCAATACCTGCACTTCCCCTAGAAATACCCACTTGCACTTGGTTGTGCGCGTTCACGTTTAGGCTAGTGGTGTCCCAAAACAAAATTGAGTAGTGGAAGTGGTTTCCAACACTTAAAACCCGCCCTAGATTCCAAGGGAGCCCCGACCCACACTTTCAACGAAGTCATAAAATACAGTCATATACTGTATACCCAGTGAAATGTAGGGAGGATATGAAAAATAGATAATGGCCAAGCCTTACACCAATATCGGTAGTGCTTTGAAGGTCTCTTGTATATTCTGATTACATTGCTGGTGTGTATAATGAAATGAGAAGCGATTATCATCAGTTGAATCCGTTTAATTATAAACTTGGTGATAGATTCTCATGACCAAAGTCATTACCAGGTGAAGTACCTGGTACAACAAATGGTGGATACTGTAGTTTATACGCCTTATACATGAATATTCAGTAATTGTAGACAGAAACAGACATAATAATTCTTTAGTGTTTTTGTCCTCTGATCAAACATCATTATGTAAAATACAACTCCAGGCCCCTCATTAGCTCTGCATTAAGTATCAGGAACAAGGCACAGCCACTCATAATGCAGATGGTCTAAAAATATGTAATGTACCCTGCCATCAACCTCACTGTAAATAACCAAATGTGAGCAAACTGGTAAAGAGGAATCAAACTCCTTTGAGGCTGCTGACTGGTCTCTCAACGCTTCACCCACTGGCATTTTTTCCGCCTCTAAGTGGAGGTGTCCTTGTTAATGGACTAGGTGCCGCAGTCAGTCAGTCAGTGGTGTGTCACATCTGTTAGACCTCAGCGTGGCTCAGCACTAACTGTGTTTGGACTTCATCACGTCTTCTGACACAGTGTTGACACTGCCTCAGAGAACAAGCTGACACCCATTAGAATACGCACACTCCCTTCCTGGAAGATGGTTTGTGATATTTGGTTGATGCTCACTTGATGTCACTCAGAGAGCTTGGCTGCAACTATCAAGAATAATTTTAGGTGACAGGCAAAAATACTACAATTAGGAGTCAGTAGAGACACTATTGCTGGGCCGGCTGGAGGTACACTGGACAGAGTTTGTGGGCAGAGGAACAAAATAGTCATGAGAAACATTTAAAAATGTAGGAAGCATCCTCATAACGGCCTATAAAGTTGTTTCTTAATGCAGGGGGTCGGCAGTTAGGTTTCGGCAACAAAACTACTTGGTAAAGATTAGGAAAAGATCGTGGTTGATGTAAGTCACATCACTCATGACTCACACGACAAATGTTGACTTGTGACAAAGTAACTCAACATTGACTTTTAGTTTTACTTAAGACACGACTACTGGTCTCCTGGGTTAAAGTCCTGTGCTTGTAGGACCCATCTGCCTTCTCCTACTTGTCCTAAGCGGACTTCTGCACTCTGTTTCTACGTCCGTTGCTCTGAACCAGGGTTGGAAATTAACTTTGTGGCCCATTTTCCACTTGGCTGGTGGATTCCTACCATTCTACCAGCCACTTAATAGATTACCACTGTGGTTCTGGCCGGTGAGGTCAGCAAATCTAGCAGCCACTTGCATATTTAAATAGCATTTGGCTGGTGGCTGGTGCTTATTTCCAACCCTAGTATTGGATAAGATCGTAGATGACTTTACATTGGATGTGCTTGATGGCCCGATGCTTCTCATAGAGATGCTAAAGGGTGTGTTTGTATCTGACGCTTATGTCCACCGACCAAGCGGTGTTTTTTGATGACCTGGGAGTTAGACCAGTCTGTATTTTTTTGTCACTTTAGTGGACGATTAAGTCTGTCTCTGTACTTACTCACATTTTGCTTTTATTGATACACCAACTTTTCTACCTCAGCCTAGCGTACAAACCAATTGGCAAAATTTAGGGTTTTTCTTTTACGCAAATGGATGACGTGTTTAAAAAGTAAATAAAAACATTCTTTTCGTAAAGGAAGGAATTTTTCTCTTTACTGTATATCAAGAAACTGAGCTTTTGTTTTGTAGGGCTGCCCCCTAATAGAGGACCAAACTTTCGTCAACCAGAAAGGTTATTAGGTGACAAGATTTAATTGGTCGCTTAAAATGTGAAACTCTATTAGGAGCTCCACCTTGTCAAAATAAATCAAAACCTATATGACTGGAACATGTGGAACTTTAATTTGAAAGGACAGACACAGGAAGTGTCCACGCTCAGGTCAATTTCCAGGGCTGGTACCTGTGGTTATTCCACAGGCTAGTTAAGAACATGTCGGGCAGGAAATCCAAAGTGTGGGATCATTTTGAGAAGGTGAAGCTCAAACCACCAAAATATATCATTTAATCATTAAATTAATATCGTAAACATGCGGGCGACTAGTCGGCTAATGGCCCTAAATGACGACTATTGGTTGACTAGGAAAATTCTTAGTCAGGGTCAGTCCTATTTTTTTGTCATGATGGCAGCAATATAGGTGGATGGGTATAGGTATTTCTAGAGTCTTCTTGATTTCCAAACTTTGTTGTAGTTTTGGAAACCTTTAAGTCGGGAAAACTTAACACACCTTCATGACTTTGAAGTATAACTTTGGTGACATCATGTTGACCTTTGTCACAGGTCCCACTAGGTGTATATAATCAAATGAATAATGTCCTTTTAGCAGTTTCAGTTCCAGGGTCCTGGTATTGTGCATTGTCATAATCCAAATATTTACACTTTGCTTTCAACTTAAACATGAAAATCACCATTGTTAACAGTTGCAAGATTTTAGCCAGCTTCAGTAATATGTTGTCGAGTTTCATCTCTCGCTCTGATCTTCAAATATTTCATCTTATTGCTGGCACACCAGGCGATTCACCACTCTCAATTAATTAAACATGGAATTCCCCAGCGGCCATGCAGTAAGATGCTTGGTTATATTTTGCAGTCATGTTTAGCTCGACAGGCTGAGCGCGGGGTTAGGAATTTAATACGCATTAAATATGAACACACTCACGATCCCGAAAGGTGCTTTGGATAAAACCGTCCCACCTTTGTCCTTACAAGTGCTTCAGGAACTTGAACGCTGCATTAATCAGACTGCTTCAGAGTGTAAACTGTGAGTCAGGTGTTAGTGTTGCAGGGTTATCGTGCATGATGAAGTCACGCTGCTTGTTTGTGTCAGCTGAAAGGGAAAGGAGGACTAATGTTCTGTTGATGTGATTCCTGTGATCGCCTAACGCAGATGTGATTAAGCTCTGTTCAGTCGCAGCAAATCAATCAGAGCTGTGTCATTCAAGTTGAAAGATACGTCGACGAAACATTGTTATGATTTGTTCATTTATATTAATGAGGCCTTTGATCTGTTCCAGCTGCTTGAGGGCAGACAAATTAAACTCGTAATTGCTTAATAAAAAGATGTGTGCAGCGCTTAAGTGTGGTGATATTATTTTTAGAAGCAGTTTCTAATCAAGTCTACCTTTGCTAAAAAAAAAAAATTAAAAAAAAATGAAGATGAATTTAAAGCTGAGTTCCCACTAATGTGTGTGCAGGCAAAATTAACCATGTGCTACATATCGACTTGTGTGTGCTAATCTAAT
Organism: Epinephelus moara; assembly: GCF_006386435.1. Lineage (NCBI taxonomy): Eukaryota > Metazoa > Chordata > Actinopteri > Perciformes > Serranidae > Epinephelus > Epinephelus moara. The sequence goes on along the minus strand of NC_065522.1, from coordinate 24,419,361 downwards.
TTGATAGACTGGTGTGGCATCTTAAAATATTGACGAGTATATTTTTTTATACTTTTGGGGAGCAGGCACTTTGTCTGAATTTGTCCTGGTTGTTTTTTGTTTTTGTTTTGTTTTTTGTTTTTGTTTGATGACCTTTTCACAGATACATTTCTCTTAGCTTTAATCTCCCAAACACAAGTAGTAATGGTGCTCAGTTTCTATGAGTAGTTTAGTCACAATCCGTTCCCGGTAAGCATCATTATGGCGAATTGTGGGTCAAAAGAGGTCAAGACTGGGCTGAACTTGGATACTTTCTCTTTAGATCTCTGGGTTAAGTTATTTCAACAGCTTTAAAATAACTTCATTTCAACCAGTGATGGACAGTAACTCAGTACATAAAGGCCCTCATCACATAGAAAACGTTCTGCAGGTTGCAAAAGGCAAGGCGCACCGCATTGCCTTTTTCTTTTCTTTTTTTAAATTGAAAGCCACCAGTTGAAAAAAAAAAAAAGTTTGCTGCGCCTTTTTATTGTTGCCAGGCAACCATCCCATCACCTCCTTATCCTAACCTTTTCTGTGTAATCAATCTACCCTTTATTTATTTATTTTAGTTATTTGACAGTAATTAGTATCTAGCTCCTGAAATGTTGAGGCAGAGGGTACTTGCTGTAGCTCTGGTTCAGAGTGAATGTTGAGGCAGAGGGTACTTGCTGTAGCTCTGGTTCAGAGTGAGAGGCTGTCAGTAAATAGTTTGTTGGGCACAGGGAGACAGAGATCTGTGTGGGTACATGAGACCCTAAAAAAGAGGGTGGGTCATGGGGAGCACCACCAGTTGGTCCAGGAGCTTCTCCTCCATGATGGCAGGCATATTTTAGGATGACTTTGGGACAGTTTGACAACCTGCTGTCTATCGTCGGGCGTAAAGCTCTGGGTATCCAGCAACCACTACCACTAGTTTCTCCTCCATTGTTTACCAACTGTAAACTTATTGTCGTGACCACCACAGAAGGCCCGCCTCTCAAATCATCCCATTGGACAATGGAAAAAAAGATTACGAAAAAAGAGAAGACATGGGGCGTTTTTTTTCTGCAAAAACGCCAGGTGCCTAGAGCCAAGAAACGTGAGGCGCATCGTAACCCAATGAAACGCATGCAAAAAGCTTCATTCTCATTTTAAACAAAACAAAAAACTACATTCAGCTGCTAAAACACTTTCTGTGTGATCAGGGTCATATTCAAGCACTGTACCTAACAACAGTTTTGAGGTAATTATGCTTTACTTGAGTATTAGCTTTTTCTGCTGCTTTATACTTTTACTTCATTGCATTTATTGTATAAATTTACTTTCTAATTACTTTTGAATTAACCCAATTTAATTAAATCAAATAAATTAACTACATTAAATTAAATGTTGTCAGTACCTTTGTTCACAAATTAAATTTTTGAAATGAGTAAAGTTTAGTTTTATTTAATTCATTTGAAAGTTAATCATAAGTTAAACTAAATCAATTAAATTAATGTATTTTAAAAAAAGTTAAATAAAATAAACTGAAATAAATTGCCGAGTGTGAAGCGGCTGGGATGAGAATCAGCACCTCCAAGTCTAAGGCCATGGTCCTCAGCCGGAAAAGGGTGGATTGCCCACTCCAGGTCGGAGGGGAGGTCCTGCCTCAGGTGGAGTAGTTTAAGTATCTCGGGATCTTGTTCACGAGTGAGGGTAGGATGGAGCGGGAGATTGACAGGCGGATTGGGGCGGCGTCAGCAGTGATGCGGGCGCTTAACCGGTCCGTTGTGGTGAAAAGGGAGCTTAGCCAGAAAGTGAAGCTCTCGATTTACCGGTCGATCTACGTTCCAACCCTCACCTATGGTCACAAGCTCTGGGTAGTGACCGAAAGAACGAGATGGCGAGTACAAGCGGCCGAAATGAGTTTCCTCCGCAGGGTGGCTGGGCTCAGCCTTAGAGATAGGGTGAGGAGCTCGGACATCCGGGAGGGACATCGAGAGGAGCCAGTTGAGGTGGTTCGGGCATCTGGTAAGGATGCCTCCCGGACGCCTCCCTTGGGAGGTGTTTCGGGCATGTCCAACCGGGAGGAGACCTCGGGGCCGCCCCAGGACACGCTGGAGGGATTACATCGCCTGGCTGGCCTGGGAACTCCTCGGGGTTCCCTCGGAAGAGCTGACGGAAGTGGCTGGGGAGAGGACTGTCTGGGCTTCTTTGCTGAGGCTGCTGCCCCCGCGACCCGGACCCGGATAAGTGGAGGACGACGAGTAGGAGTACGAGTACGAAATAAATTAAGTTATTTGATAAATAAAATATATTACATTATTTAAAGTGATTAGTTTAAAAGACCAGTGTTGTAGGATTTAAGAGCATTGCTTGGCAGAATTGGTATAAAATACTCATCACTTTCATTTGTCTATAATCACCTGAAAATAAATACCATTGTGTTTTTGTTACCTTAGAATGAGCCGTTTATATCTTCATCTTCATACAGTAGCCTGAAATGGACTATGGCCATTTGTGTTTTCACATGGGCCACTTATAGTTCTGTTGGTTGCAGTCTGCAAACTCACCACTAGATGCCACTAAATCCAACACAGTAGACCTTCAGTTTTTTTAATTAATCTAACTCAATTTTCAAATTAATTTAACTCAGTTATTTTATTAAACAAAATTTAAACTATTGGCATTGCTAAAATATCACCTCAAAGACGCCCTTGTAAGTCAAAATTGCAACAACAAAAAAATAATAATGATAATAAATAAATAAATAAATAAATAATCATGATTAAGTATATAAAAGAATAAATTAGTGATTCACAGTAGGGGTGGGAATCTTTGGGCACCTCACGATTCGATAACGATTACGATTCAGGGGCTACGATTCGATTATAAAACGATTATTGATGCATCTTTAATTTATGTATATTGATGCACTTTTTTACAACACACATTTCTTTCTGTCTCACTGAATAAGCATTCAACACTTGTAATTTTTAAAAACAGTGCATTTTGAATTCATTTCCATTATATTTTATTAAACATATAAATGGAAATGCGTGCAAACTGGAAAGTTACAACTTCGTTGTACGGAACCAAAGGTAACAACAGGTATCTTAAATCACAAGATAAAATGCGCAGTTAGAGTAACAAATGATTCGGTGGCGACAGACGTCCACGCATCACATGTAACTGCGTTCCTACCTGCCTTCAACAGTGAGGCCATGACTTCTGTTTTGGTTTGGTTGTAGAGTGTCGGTGAAATAGCGTCGGGATGGGATGGTGTATCTGGGCTCCAGTGTATGCAGCAGTGCTCGAAATCCCTGATTTTCCACGACAGAATAAGGACGCAAATCCTTGGCAATAAATGCCGCGATGGCCTTCGTAATTCGCTTCGCCTTTTCCGATGAGGGTGGCAGCTTTCTAATTGCTTCCTCGATTGTTCTCTGGTCGGTAGCGCCACTAGTTGCCGCAGCAACAACAGCCTGCCGTCTCCCTGACTCCTCCGTCAGGTGGAATCGAGTTACATGGCTTCTCATGTTTGTTGTGTTGCCAAAGTATTTTATTTTAGCACGACACAGCTTACATATAACGTGGCTCTTGTCCAGTTCGCTTCCGCCGTCAACGTTGTAGAAGGAGCTGTTAAATTAGAAGGAGCTGTTCGGATCTCACGGCGAGGTGGGTGGCGGTCAGCCATGTTTGTTTTCCTCTGTGCGCGTGTCGGCGTGTCTGCTCCAGGTGCGCATCCCAAAGTGTCCCGGAGATGACACGTACCGCGCTTCTTAGTTCCGCATTATTTAGAACCTTCTGTATTACTCTAATTAACAGATTTAAATAATCGAAATTTGGATGTTTGTGAATCGATTCAGATTCGTCCACGTCCGAATCGCGATGCATCTAAGATTCAGAAATTTCCCCCACCCCTAATTCACAGTAATATTGGCACATTGTAGGTATGGGCCGATATTGGCTTTAAAATGAAATATCGGAATCTGCCATCACAATTCAGAGTATGCATACATAATATGATGTTAATTCCACCACAGAAGAAACTATATGATATCGATATCAGAACCAGGACTTGTTACATATTGGTATATCGGATATCTGCAAAAATCCAATATTTGCTACCCCCCTTAAGTAACAAAATTGACTTAAATTGATTAAATGAAATTGAATTAGCTCAAATAAAAGTGAATTAATTATTCAAATTGAATTAAAATAAAATGAAATATAAACATTTGTAATTTACACCTTAGTGACTGTTTTTCTGTGGTTAAACCTCTTAAGTCGAGCCTTAAAGATGAGCTCTGATGGCTCTCTTTGTTCAGACCCAAACTCCCTCTCAGGTAAAGCCTCCACTCTGTAAACCTCTATTCTGGCTCAGCTCTTGCAGACGCAGGAACACCACAGTCCCGACTGAAATGGCTTCATTATACTGTACCACAAACTGGCTGCAGGTCTCCCTGGCAGAGTTTTGGAGCAGAAACATTCATTTGCGCTGAGCACGTCTGGTGCCAAAGCTGACTCTGTCTGTCCCAGTCTGGGTAAACATGGCAGCTATCAACATGGACTAGCCGGGGCTGTTGAGGGACCCAACTCCCTGCTGCTGTTTATTGTAGTCGTGAATGTGCACATCTGCTTTGGCGTTCCAGGACTCACAGCTCTGTTCTTTTTGCTTCAGTCTTTGGCTGTGATTTTGTTTCTGAAATGGTCTTTCCCTCTTTCATTAGTGCTGCCCTTTTATACCTAATTCCTGTACTGCTCCCCTTTTTAAAAACACTCCACCTTTTCATTTTTCCCCCCATGAAAAAGGTAGACGGCAAGCCCCAGTAGGTCACAGTGCATTAACCACACTAATAAACCCATTACATTGCAATGGAATGGGATCCAAACGAGAGGGGGAGAGGGTGCTGAGTGATGGGGATGAAGGAAGGAGAGTGGCAGATTTTGGCAGAGAGGAGTGGTAGACTGAGGAGGGAGCGATGAAGCACAGTGGCAGGTTGGGTAAAAGCCTCACTGATGCACACTCACTTTATGTATAAATATATATATATATATATGTGCCTTTAAGCCCCTCTGTCTATTCATTACCTTTTCCTACCAGCATTCATTAAGGAGAGGATCTGCCATCTTCTGCCAGAGCATTGCATCACTCCCCGCTCCTACACGACTCCTCTCGCCGAGCATTAGCTGCATTGTGGGGCCAATTACAACACTGCGGCGCGGTTCAGGGGCCATAAATATCCACAGCATGTCCCCAACCTGCAGTGCTCCTGTGAGGAAAGAGGCGAAGCAGAGAAGAGGAACGCAGGAGGAGAATGTGGGACAAAAGAGCAGCTGAATGCAGATTTAAATGTACTGCTCCAGAATCAAATCACAGTGTTTGTTTGAATAGTTGTGGGACTGTGGCACTGCAGTGTCACAGCAATTCATAATTCACAAACAGTTCTGTAACACTGGTGAAGGAACGAGTGAGGAATTCGTACTGAAGCATGCTCCACTTTAAATAAATGGAGACAAGAATAGTAACTAATATGTACATTATAAGCAACCGTTAAACAGTTATTGGAAATTTTAATTTTCAGTTTTTGCCTTATTCCTACAAAGACAATATTCCTACTAAGCTGTTTACATGGCTAATTAAAATTAATTTTATATTTTACGTCTTTGCATCAAAATTTGATTTTTTCAAAGTTTCCTACTGATGGCAGACTGTACGAATACGAATACTTCTCGAAAAACGTTGTGATATTTGCGCATATCACCTGTTGAGACTCCAAGTCTTTGGTGAATGTTTAACAGTAGGTGTGTTTCTACCTTTGACCAGAAATGCAGGCTCTTCTTTTGGGCATTCATCCTTACCCCACAGCCTAGAAAACTGTTGACGAGTTGGTTTGTGTACAATGAATCCATAATAACACACAGAGCTGACCCTAGAAAGGCAAGAGACCATGTGTCAAACTGCAGTAAAAACCCCAGTTGAAATGACATATTCCAAATGGGCATGTATACACACCCAGATAATGCTGGAATATCCCACATAACTTAATCAGAATATTAATAATTGGGAATATTGTTGTAGAATAAAGAGACTCAAAACACAGGACTGGACATTTGAGGGTTTACTCACGAGAAAGCCAAAGAATTAGTACATCATGACAATTTATAGTGTCTGACAAACAAGCAGTATCAGTTGACAGCTTTCCAGTACACATTAAAAGGTGTTTCCTGTCACTTAAGCTGCTGTTTCCCTGTCATTCAGACAACCAGCTCCGAGAACAATTGCATCTCCTCACATCACCAAATTTGGCCAGAATCATGCCAGATCATAAAAGCTGAAGTCATGTTAAGAAAATAAGTTTATGTCATGTCATCTACTCTATAATATCTAAAAGAAATATGCTGTTTACAATACCATATCATATTCAGAATCAAATTCAGAATAACAGTGGAAAAACGAAGCCAATGATTCATGAATAAACTGATTTATTACACTCATAAGTGATAGTTGACATCTTAATAATAACCCTGGTTTTGGATTGAGGTAATCAGTAATAACAGAGCTAACATATTGCCCAAATACCTTTAGCCATTTGGCACTATACCTGAACGATAAGATGATACATGGTGCGTTCAGTGTCTCTAAGGTCTGATCTACATGTCAGTGGTATGTTCAGTGTCTCTCCCCAGTGAACCGAAGTCACAGTGTAGTATGCCCTAAAAAATATAATTAAAGATCATCAAAAATGTACCTTAAAACGTAACTTAAAAGTCTAGTTCCAATTAAACGCCCAGTCCCTTTTTATTAGCCTAGTGTAGCTACACATTTTGACAAATAAAGGCCCGGTCTGGTTGCCAAGCAGTTCACTCTGATAGAAGTTCATTGGATTTATAAAATCACTTGGGCTAACGTTAGTCAACACATACAAATATAAAAGTTTAAACTTCTGTCAATATGGACGTGCTACACATTGTTAGCTCAGTTAGATTCTAGAAAATATTCTAGTATTTTCCCACAATGGATGGTGAAAGTAAAACGCCAGAAGCTTTGTGCTTCAGTTTTTGAGTTTCTTGTCAGAAAAATGATTAAAAGGCTGAAATGTAATGTGTACTTTTGGACAGTTTTGTTTTCAGCTCTCTGAGGCCACCACACTTCCTTGTCAGCCCGCACTCCTATTTAACGTGGTTCAGAGGGCTGTGTTGTACCAGTGACTTTATCTAATGAACGAGACTTGTTTCTCAACACAGGCTCTTTGTATTCTCTCAACTGTGTCACATACTTGAAACGTTGTGATCTGGAACTCATGCAAAATGACTAATAAAACTCTGACCCACACACATAAACAAACACACACACACCTAATACTCCTTCAGGTTGTTTACATCCCATTTTGGATAGTGAGTCGCTGTTGGTGCTCCCCGCTACTGAACCCTGTTTCCATTTTATTTGAACATTTTACACCTGCTCCCAAACTGCAGTTGTTGCCTCCCTCAGAGTTCAAAGAAGTATCATTATGAGCTTTGCATGAGAAATAATGTAGATGTTTTAACTTAGGCCTCTCCACGTAAAGTGACTGAAACCAAATGCAGTATCAGATGAAACAATATCATCTGCCTCAACAAACAAAAACATAAAACCAGTCATTAAAGCGTATTAAAATCTATCTCAAGCCCCGTTAATGCACCTCTTCTCTCTGTCTATAAAGCTAGCTGATCTCAACAATGGGGCTTTATTCAAGGTCTGTAGTTCAGCCTCCTTGCCTCATGATTTAAACCTTCACTCAGTGGGTTTGTGTTCAGCACTCTTTTTCATCCCATGTATCCTGATAGTCAGTGTTATTTCTGTAATATATGCCATGAGACATGGAAGCATGTTGCAAATCGAAAAGGAACCACGTGAATTTAAACTGAATTGATTCAGAAAATCAGTGGCTACACCTTGACTGATGGCACGATTCTGAAACATTAATGGATACAATTACATAACCCAGGCCAGGCTTTAATTTTTATCTTTTGTGGTGGTTCAGCAGTGACACCCTCAGACACCTTATATCTTTGAGGTTATGTTATGATGTGATCTTTTATTTGTCTTTGTGTCTCTTTATTTCGTAGATGGAGAGGTCCATAACCACGAGAATAGCCCTGATGTTGGAAGGAAAGCCAACAAGGATCTATGCCACAAGGTGCAGGAGAGAGTTGCGCAGAGGAAACAAGGTTATGGAAAGTCCCCAAGAGCAGTTGTGGCCAGAGGAGCGTCCCAATAAAGCCATGTTCCCCCTCTACGGAACAGATGAAGGTGCTATCATCCTGAGGAAGGACGAAGCAAAAGGAGAAGTTGACTGAAGTACAGGTAACTATCCTGATCTTTAACGCAGTAATTGAGTTCCTGGGATTAGCGCTACTGAAGTGCAAAACAGAGAAAGGATGAGCATACCATTAAAAAAGTCAGAGTACACCATGCCAAAAAAAGTCATGTAATTGTCGGTGTTGTATGAAAAATAAGTGTAAAAAAAATCATAGTACAGAATGTCAAAAAAATCTTAATATAGTGGGCAGTAAAAAGTTGTATAGTACAAAGTAAAAAATGCTATAGCATGTTTTTGAATGTAACAGTTTTTGAGACGTACTATGATTTTTTAAGAGCTTTTTTAACATACTATACCATGAGTTTCTTTGACATGCTATACCATGACATTTTCCCACATATTAAACTATTACTTTATAGTTTTTCAATAAACTATACAATGACTTTCTAAACCGTTTTCGACATGCTACGACCATGTCATTTTTGATGTACTATGCTATGACTTTTTCAACATGCTAAATTATGACTTTATAGAGTTTTTTCGACATACTATACTATGACTTTTTGACATTTTTTAACATTATACTGACTTTTTCAACATTTTATGCTTTGACTTTTTTTTTACTTTTTTGGACATACTACAACGTTCAATACTATGACGTTTTTCGATATACTTAACTTTTTTGACATCTTTTTTTCCATATACTACATTCTGCAACTTTTTTCGACATACTATATTATGACTTTTTAACATGTTTTTTGACATACGGACTCTTTCCAACATTTTATGCTATGACTTTTTTTTTTGGATATTCTGACTTTTTTTGACATTCTATACGATGACTCTTTTTCGATATACTTAACTATGACTTTTTAGAGTTTTTTCGACATACTATACTTTGACTTTTTGACATTTTTTAACATTATACTGTGACTTTTTCAACATTTTATGCTTTGACTTTTTTTGACCTTTTTTTTTGGATGTACTTAAACTTTTTTTGACATTCTATACTTCAACTTTTTTCGACATAGTGTACAATTACTTTTTAACTCTTTTTTCCACAATACTAAACGATGACTCTTATTCAACGTACTATACTTTGACTTTTTTGTTTTGCAACATACTATTCTATGACTTTTTCCGACATATTTTTCCATTACTTTTTTTTCCAACGTTCAATACTATGATGTTTTTCGACATACTTAACTTTATTGACATCTTTTTTTAACGTTTTTTTTTCCACATACTACATACTGCAACTTTTTTCGACGTACTATATTATGACTTTTTAACATGTTTTTTGACATACTATACTAAGACTTTTTTGACATTTTTTAACATATTATATGGACTCTTTTCAACATTTTATGTTATGACTTTTTTTTTTGACCTTTTTTTTTTTACATTCTATACGTTGACTCTTTTTCGATTCAGATTTTGGAGGGGGTTTTTTTTACATACTATACTTTGACTTTTTGACATTTTTAACATTATACTATGACTTTTTCAACATTTTATGCTTTAATTTTTTTTTTTACCCTTATTTTGGACATACTTAAACTTTTTTTGACATAGTATACAATTACTTTTTTAACTCTCTAAATGATGACTCTTATTCAACGTACTAAAATTAGGCTGGACTTTTTTGTTTTGCGACATACTATTCTGACTTTCTCTGACATATTTTACCATGGCTTTTTCCCCCCCCAACATTCAATACTATGACATTTTTCGACATACTTAACTAACTTTTTTGACTTTTTTGACTTTTTTTTTTTTTTAATTCCACATACTACATACTGTGACTTTTTCCAACATACAATATTATGACTTTACTATACGACATGCTATACGATCACTGTTTTTTGGACATTTTATACTATTACTTTTGGACATGCTATACTTATTTTGACACTTGTAAAAGGTATACAATGACATTTTTCAACATACTTTTCATACTTCATACTTCAACATACTTTTTTGGACATACTATACTATTACTTTTCAAACCGTTTTTTTGATATGCTGTACCATGACATTTTTCTGTCGAAAGTATGATGATGATAATATGACTTTTTTAACCGTTTTTCTATTATTTTTACTGTTACTATTTAATGACTTCTTTCTACATACTATACTGACTTTTTAAAGTTTTTTGACATACTATTCTGTGACTTTAAGTTTTATCAACATACTAACAGTTTTTTCTACATGAGTTTGAGTTTTCATATATTATACTACATCTTTTTTTCTTTTTTCTGTTTGTGCACTCCAGGTACTGCCCATCAGGATTTGAAACCAGACCCTCGACCATTTGCACCCCACTGCCATGGACAGTCCCACCATGCTACCAAGCACACTTGGCAGTAGGACTGTTTATCCAGGTGCATTCAACCTTTCTGAGTGGGTGTTGGACTTCTTTGGACACTGGGTTTTAACGTTCACCTGCCCTGGATGAGGATCAAATCCACAACCTCAGGACCTC
>NC_065522.1:24402825-24408088 GCF_006386435.1 Epinephelus moara | reverse complement strand
TGATAAAACACTAAAACTGTGGTTACTTGTGCATTTTTGGGGTCACTGTTTTTAATCATAAAAATTATTCCATAATTACCGAATTCTTAGGTTCATTTCCAATTTTGGCTGGACAGTCATAAACAGTGTTGGCGTAGTTTGCAGCATAAACACGACTCTGAAACATCTCCAATGCCTCCATTTTTTTTTATTAATTCTTCTACAGTATACAAATATTCACACACAAAATGTTCTCAAAAAACCCCTAATGTCTCGTAAACATTCAGATTTCCTCGTCTTGCAGTTCTGTCTTTCGTTTCCTTCATTGTGTGCTGTTCTGCCACAGACTTCTAAATATAGACTTTTTCCTTTAAAAACAGAGGCCACTGGATCCTCGCATCGTCCTGTCGCCCAGACACACCTCGTACACGGCAGCATCGCCCCCTGACACTTCATCGTGTAGTCACATGACCCCTTGTCTCGTGTTAAACTGCAGCAGTGACAGCCAGGTCCAGGATGAAGGGAAGAAGGCAGAAATCACAGTGTGAAGCAGGAGCTCTTGACATCAGTGCGCTCGGTGCGGGCCCAGAGGTGAGGAACAGGAACGGGACCGTATTGCGTGGGTCGGCTTCGAGCTTAGTGTGTGGGGGGGGGAGCAGGTGTTGGTGTATTGATCAGATCTGGATCAAATAGTTCCTTTGATGAACAGATAATCCTTAGTGTTTGTCTTTAAAAACAAAAAGCCTGGAAACAAAGATGGGAGAGGCCATGTCGTCACAGTAGAGACAGTCCTCCTGGCACTCGTGTATCCTTAAACGCACCGTGAATATGGCACTCCAACCACATAAAGAATTATTTGCACAGACAATTTGACAAAAATCTGGTAGTGACACCAAACTTTTTTAAGGGGGAAGGGTATTTAAGACAAAGAATGTAAATGGTATGTTGGTATGGCTACAGGACACAGTTAATCAAGTATTAAGGGACGGCAAGATTACAGGGAAAATGACTGGTGCGGGTTAAATCTGCATATTCATTAAACTTCCTTTCATACAGTAGGAACCCCCACCAATATAAATCTATTTAAAAACATCTATAAGAACATAATCATGTGAAAACAAAGTATATATATATATATATATATATATATATTTATATATATTGAGACAAACATAAGTAACAGCATTGAAGATGCGTCACGTAATTTTGGCTCTGGCATTAAGTGCTGCATTTCCACTGCCGCTGCCCATGCATGTCTCTCATCTCTATATCTTTATTCAATATGTACTCCGCAAGCAGCGGCTCTTTCCCAAAATACCAGGAAAGCAGTAGTGCAACAAACTTTTAGCAGGATTTTTTTTTTTTTTTTTTTTTCCCCAAAGGAAATTCATCAAGTATGCGAGTTTAGGACTCAAACACGCAAGATGCAATCCATAATTTGAACGGGGAGAAGTTAGGGCGCTTTAGAAAGAATTTTTTTTTCCCCCCACAAAATGATTATTTGTAGTTACTCACCCAGTGTTACGTTAATTTCATGAGAACAAATTTGTTTTTCTCGCATGTCTCCACAGTGGGCGAAGAATCCAAAAACTGAGAAAATTCTTGATCAATTGAAGTCATGTGGGTCCATGTTTAACAACAGCAAAACTACATCAAAACATCTGCTTACAAACTCTCACATGACTCGAGCAGTATAATCCAAGTCTCATTTATCCAGTCATATGCTAAGTACTGCCCAAACACACTTTTCTTTCTGACAGGGAACTGAACTGAAAGCGAAATTTATCAATGCTCTCTTCAAAGCCAGACTCCATTGACAAAAACAGCAGTTTTACTTTGCTGATAACGGGAGCTACTGGTCTACCTCTGCTTTGTAATGTTGTCCCAAATATTGGTTTATCAACACATTTTAATTCTGAATATTTCAAACAGTTTTAATACTCATCTTGCGCAGTATCAATACACGATTATCTCGTTATCTATTATGTTGTGTTCACACCGGGCGCAAAACAGAAAAAGACGTTTATTGTTATGTGGTGGGGACTGAACAGCACCCGAACGCCTCGCCGTCCTTCCTTCTGCAGAGTGGTCCGAACCGCTAGAAGCTAGTTACCAGCTAATAACGAGCCAAGTTAATTTAATGTTAAGAAGCCAGCGTGTTCCCAACTACATTTCAGAATCGGTAAGCTGTCACTGGTAACAGTTGAATGCAATGGATGCGACACGAATGACGTGAATGAAGCAAGTAGCACAATTTTGTGTCATACGCTTATTCGCTAGAGTTGAAAAATCTTAACTTCAGTGACCAATTTGAGCCATGAGAGCCAACAGCATTGAGATTCTGCAGGGACGTTAGTCGCCAAGGACGTCATACGGCAGAAGATTATTCATCGATTCAGGGATCCCAAGTGCATATGACGCAAGTCAACACAAAATATTCTAGCGTTCAAACTCACGGGAGTAACGTAACGCAAAAACTCGCATCATGTCATTCTGTTTTCTGCTACTAACCAAGAAAGGTCGTTGTTGTCGTGTTATAGCATTGTTGCATTTTCTCTTTTAATAAAAAAAATTTAATTTCCTACTGTCAATATCAATTTTTCATCATGGTATTGAAAATAGCATTGAATATAGATATTTTATGCGCCTTCATCTCCTCACAACTGCCTCTATTCTTGCCTGAATCAAAAACGTATCAATCGACACTAGGCTGTTTAGAATTCAGACTTTTAGCCTCTTTACACTGGCTTAAGATTTTACTGATTACTTTAAGGCTCTCATGATCTCTGTCTCAACCCTATCTTTGACCTCTTCGTACCGTACACGCCAGGACGTACTTTGACGTCCTCGGGCAGCAGAGGTCTTTTGTCTGTTCCAGAGGCTCGGCTGAAATCTAAAGGGGACAGAGCGTTTGCTGTCAGGGCCCCGAGACTCTGGAACAATCTGCCCAAGGAAATCAGGTCGGTCAAGTCAGTGATCGCTTTTAAGTCCTTTCTTAAAACATACTTTTATCGGAAAGCCTTTCCTGATTTTACTTGGGTTTTAAGTTCATTTAGATTTTTATTTACTCTGTTTTGAAAAGCGCTTTATAAATAAAGATTATTTTTATACCTATTTTTAAGGGATTGTATCAAAGTTAGAAACCTCAGTATCGTTAAAACACTGCTGCCTCAATCGGTTACTTTATTTGTGTGATTTTGTTGTTTTAAAGGATTAGTTTGGATTCACCAAAGTCACACAGAAACGCAATCGAAAAAACTGATCGAGGCAGCAGTAGACCAGCAGCTCTCATGTTCAGTGAGGTAAAATTACTGTTTTTGTCAGTGGAGTCTGACTTTGAAGGGAGCACAGATAAGATTCACTTCCTGTTCAGTAGCCTGTCCAGACGAGCTGCGTACTTGGGACGTCCTTACCATACGACTGATAAATGAGACTTGAGATTACGCTACACGAGTTGTGTGAGAGTTTGTAAACAGATTTTTTGATGTAGTTTTGCTGTTGTGAAACATGGACCCCTGTGACTTTAATTCATCAAGAATTTTATCCGTTTTTGGATTCTTCGTTCACCGTGGAGGCATGCGGGAAAACAAAAGGTTTCTTCACAAATTCAATGTAACACAGGGCGAGTAACTGACACACAAATTATCATTTGAGGGTGAAGTGTTCCTTTAAAAAAATCGTACAAGCTGTTTTTTGTGTGGTGATACTGTCACTACTAAAAGTGTGATTTCAATACTTCCAGTGCAAACAGCAAACATTATTCTGTACTACATGTACACATTTATGGACTGCACCTTTAGACCTTTACACATGGTGACTTTTTGGTTCGAACCAAAATGAACAGAAGACTGTGAACAGGTCATGTGTTCTGGCTGAGTGGATGACAAACTATCATGACCTCTGACCTTTTATTGACTTTTCCTTGACCTGTGCAGGTGAGGCTATGAGTGAACTAAATAAAAAGGCATTATTGAAAAATAAGGCTACCAGTCCGAGGCGTTTAAAGGCACCCAGACTGAGCTACATTCCATCTTTGACGACCAAAAGAAGAAATAATGAGAGATAATGAAATGTTTTAGCTTTCAGTGATGTCCTTTTTTTTAGTATTAGGGCTAAAACAACTCTTTATATTTTATTTCTCTTGCTCACACACTATCTCACTCTGCAAGTTTTATTTTTTCTTCTTAAATAAGCTTTTGATTTTAGAGGAGGAGCGCTTGATTTTCTCTCCATTGTCGCTGGAGTCCTGGGAGGAGGTGCTCAGGAGCTTGTGTTCCCTCCCCACGCTCCGGCCCTCCGAGTCCAGGGAGGTAAGAGACGGGTAGCGCCCCACGTTGGGCAGCATGCTCGCGGGCAGCTGGCCAAAGCTGTAGGACTTCTCCAGGATGCCGTTGTACACGCCCTTGCCCGTCGGAGAGGTGGCGTTGCCCTGCGAGAAGGTTGCACTTTGGGACTCGGGTATGATGCGGGTGAGGTCAGGCGAGCCTCTGTGTGCAAACGGGTGGTGCTCCAAAGCCGGGGACGGCGAGGTGGAGGGCGGGCCGGAGGGGGTGGTGGCCGGAGTGGGCGGCAGAGGAGGAGGCGTGGAGTCCCTGAGACTGCTGCTGCTGCTGCTGCTGGTGGTGTGGGTGGTGGAGGTGGCGGGGGTGGACGAGGGAAGCTCTGGATTCTGGCTGAACAGCAGCAGCTCCTCGCGGGAGATCTTGCGGTACGGGGTGTCCGAGCCCGGTGTGCAGGGGTTGTGCAGCTGCTTGCGACCCATGGAAGAGTTGAGAGAGTCTGTGTCGGAGCTGCACTCCTGAGCCGGTTCCCTGAAAGAGGAGAGGAGACGCACAGCGGTCACAACACAAGACGAGCAAACAAATTAGAGCAATGTGTAGTTTACTAAAGAAAAAAGAAAGAAAATGTCTTTGTTATTTTAATGTAGATAATTTGGCATGTAGGTCAGCGTGGACCTCTGTTTCAAGCTAAATTTTTACAGCTAACCAGAGAGCAAAATCACAAAAATGATCACGTGAATTAAAGTGGCTCATTTAATGTCAACGGGTTTTGGTAGTTTGAATAACTGCACTTTTTTGTATTGAATTTGTACAACTTAAAGGGCCAGTGTGTAAAATGGGTTGAAAACAGTGACATCAGTGGTCAAATTCTAGATTGCAGGGCTCACTCGCTCACCCCTCCCGTCGGGTAAATGACGGTGGCCTCGTAGGGACAAAAAGCCTTGCGCACGAGTTTTTCAGGAGTAGGTCTATCTAGCGACGAGGTGAATGTTTATTTAGAAATC
>NC_065522.1:24327407-24402397 GCF_006386435.1 Epinephelus moara | reverse complement strand
GCAAGATGGCGACCTCTCTAAAGCAAGACCCTTGCTATATATATATATATATATATATAAAAGCATAATTATAAGGCTACACGAATTTTATTTTATAGCGATTATACACTTGTATAAACATATTAATGGGTAGAATATTCAGATTCAGATTCAGATTGACAATAAACCATGCCAAATATTACACACTGGCCCATTAAGCACAAAATAAACCAAAGCTTAAGCTGCAATTTTGTGGCCTTTTCTTCTTTGTCTGAATCTACTTTTAAGGCGTTTATTATTTTCTAAATATGTTATGCATTATCAAATAACCACAAACTATTTTACAAAAAAAAAAAAAAAAAAGTTCGATTCTAGCAGAGAAGAACTGGTCGGGCCCTCGACATGTAATGAAAGTACAATGAACCCTCTTGCTTTGAGGTGACAATGCTAACCACTTCACAACCGTGCCGCCAATTTGGATATAAAAATCACTTCATCATTTTATCCTATCAGACATTTGTGTGAAATTTTGTCATTAGTCTATGAATTCTTGAGTTACAGCAAATAACATGGTTTGTGAGGTCACAGTCTTACACTGAATTTATGAAGAAAACTTTAACCTCCTAAGTGCACGAAGAATCCAAAAAGTGGGAGAATTCTTGAAGAATTGAAGTAAAAGAGGTCAATCTCTGCCTGCACCAGTAGCTGATCAGTGTTATTTTGTGACTTTGGTGAATCCAAACTAACTCTTTAAAACATCAGAGTCACACAATAACACAGAGTGTTCAATGAGGTAAAATTAGTTTTTGTCAACATAGTCTAACTTCGAAGAGAGCATAGATAAGTTTCACTTTTAGTTCAGTTACTCGTTGTAGTACTGAGCATACGACTGGATAAATGAGACTTTGATCATACTACGAGTTGTGTGAAAGTTTGTAACCAGATGTTTTGATATTGTTTTGGACCCCCACGACTTCAGTTCATCAGAAGTTTTCCGTATTTTTGGATTCTTCGTTCACTATGTGGACATACAAAAAAACATGGTTTTCTTCACATATTCAAGGTTATAATTCAACATATTATGAGGTCAGTAGTTATTAGGATCTGGTACTAAAAGGTGGAGCTGTGAACACTGCAGTCTGATTGGTCAGTGGAGGACGGTCACTCTGCTCAGGGCTGAGTTGTGGCTGGTTTTGAGGCTCATGTAACCACTGTTCATACCGTGGAGAGTTTTATTAGTGACCTGTAACTATAAAATGAAAGCATGTTTTGCTGCCTCTCACAGCAGCTGGAGTCTGAGAAAAAATAATTGAGTTCCCTGGGCCGGCTGCCGGCAACTTTTAAGGTGGAACGTTTACTTGTTATATTACTCAATGCATGAGTTGAACATGTGAATCCATCAGCACACCTTAGATTTCACTGTGACAACTTTGACCATCACTTTAGTTTTTATATGACATACACTTTTAGTAATGAGTGGATCTTCAAGCATTTATACATATATTAATTTAGACTGGGATGACATATATCCCAACCCTCACTCTGAGGAAAAAAAATGGGGTCCATGTCATTGGTTCGACAGCCCATTGGTTCGACATCCCATTAGTCCGACTGTCCGCGGTGCTGAACAGCTTGCGGCGGGCGTATGGTACGCCGCGACCGGCTTGAGGCGAAGCAGGCTCACAGCTTATGAGTTTGTCACTTTCTTTTTCATTTTAACCCACACCATGATCTTTTCCTGACCCTAACCAAGTGGTTTTTGTGCCTAAACC
Source organism: Epinephelus moara (assembly GCF_006386435.1). Lineage (NCBI taxonomy): Eukaryota > Metazoa > Chordata > Actinopteri > Perciformes > Serranidae > Epinephelus > Epinephelus moara. The sequence goes on along the minus strand of NC_065522.1, from coordinate 24,400,646 downwards.
TAACCAGACCTTAACCACAGGGCATCATGATGATTTCGGAACGGACTTCGGAACAATGAGTTTAATATGGTTTGAACAATGGGATGTTGGACCAATGGGCAGTTCCCAAAAAAATGTGTCATAGAGTGTTGTTCCTGTGGGCTACAGCAACACTAAACCCCTGAGCTTGCCTGGGAAGGACTAAATGCACAAACCTGCAATTTTTAAATATCCCATGGAGAGAGACTCTCACTGCAGCCTGTTTTATTTTGTTCTGAAAATGTCGGTGTGCAGCCTCGTTCTGTGGACGATAAACAAGGTGCAGACTTCCATCTGTGTCACCGATAATGAGGAAATACAGCAAGTGCTGGACGGAGCAGTGAGTGACAACAACTCCACCCACATGAAAGAGTATTGTTTTGGTGGAAACGCTAGGGTCTAGGTACCATGTGTGAAGGGTTACTTTTGGTTCCAAAGGTACCATACTGAAAGTGTTTGGTGGAAACGAGGCTTCTGAGTCCTAAAATCATGTGCTTGATAAACGTGCTAAACGCAGCCTATGAGTTTAATTCATCAAGAGATTTCTCTGTTTTTGGATTCTTCGTTCACCAAAGACAACATGCAAATTTTCTTCCTGAATTCAAGGTAACACAAGGTGAGTAATTGAGATTTAGGGAGTGCAGTATTCCTTAAGTCGTCAAAATCTTGCTGGTTGTGTTCTTGTTTTACTAATTGTTTTCTCATTAGTTAATGGCCACTATTTGCCATGCATTTAACATGAACATGACTGTCTGAGTTTAGTCTTTGCTGACACATTAGTAAGGCGAACTGCGGGCAAAGTGCAGGAATTAAAGTGGACAGATGATCCACTTAATGAATCCACTATGTTAGACATGAACTAACTGTGGTGTATCATGTGCATGTTGCAGTGGAGGTCATTCATGCACCCTCCACACGTTATGTGGCACCCAACAGCAAAAGGCACCAGAAAGCATCAGTGTGAATGTCTGGATAAAACACCTGTGAGTCCAAACTGTAAAACCATTCCGCGGCGTTCCGGCCACCGCTACATACCCCCTCCTATCCGAGCTGAACATGATATGTTCGTCGTCTGCCTCGGGGCGATAGGAGAGGGACGAGCTGGCCATGGACAGCAGGTCGGGGTCTGGAGACATCAGCGAGGACTGCGGAGAGCTCATCAGGCTCCTGCGGGAACGACACAGGCTGCTGCTGCGGGTCAGCGAGGGCCGGATCATCGTGCTCGCTGGGGAGACGTAGAGGAGGAGGAGATGGTGATATTAGAATATATTTCACTGCATTTTTTTTGCTTTAATTTAAAATCCTCTGTCGTCTTACTTGTGAACTGCGGAATGATGGGAGGCGTGTCCTCGTCCAGGTCGTCCACTCCTCCTGCGATGGGATAGGGAGGCACCGAGACTCGCGGCATGACCACCCAGCTGTGGTCTGAGTAGAGGCTGGCCGTCAGGCTTGGCAGCCCCGAGTTATTAACTACAGGGAAGTTGCAAAGCTTCTCAATCTGCTGCCAGCGGTGCAGCCGCTCCCTCAGGCACGCCGTCACCTCTGACAGGGCTTTCCTGAAAAACAAACAAACACACACACAGCTGAGTGAGCGGCGGAGTCCTGCACACTGATCGTACCTGGCAAACATGAGCGCGATCTTGTTCCTGATACTGATTAAATTCTCGTCACAGGCAGTGAGAAGCCGTCTTTGCTTTGAGTCGTCTGGATTTAGACAGTTTTGGCACAGCAGCCTGCTGGTTACACTGTGATATTGGACTCGTGCCTATTAAAGTGGTCACGCGGATGATTTGACTTTGTTCTCTTTTGTGAGATTTCCTTCCTTTTTGGCTTTAAAACACAAAGAAGTCTTTATCTCAGAGGCAGAGACTGGATTATACACGACTTGGAATAAAACTTTCAGTGTCTACCTCAGAACTGTAACAGCAGTCTGTGGTCCAATGTGTGTAGGAACATAACATAGTACAGTCAGATATTGTCACGGCTTTGTTTGTCATATTTAATTTGTGTGTGTGTTTGCGTGAGCTTCTTACTTTGCTTCTAGTATCTTGTGGTCCACCTCGTCCAGTGAGGAGCTGTGGGCGACATGAAGTGTTCCAAACACTGAACCTCTTTTCTTCTTTATTTTCTCTGCCTGAGAATCGAGAACACACAAAAGATTCAAATATTATTCTGACTGAAATTATTAAAGCTGTGGGTCTTCAACGACACGTCCTCAGAGTTACTGTGAAACAACATGACCTTCATCCATTTAAAATGAACATGAGCTCTTCTGAGGTCATTTTGGTAAAAGTAAGACAAAGTAGTGTAATGAGTAACTTATCACTTACAAATGAAGGTAACTTATAATATGTAATACATTACACCTTGAGCGTAATTTGCCCAGCATTGATTGTATTTTATATATTTACCTGCACATTGTAAAAACCTCAAAAAAGCATCAGTCTTTAAAATAACCTGACTAAAGATGACTGTGTGACTGTGTGACGCCAAATAAAGGGGAGAAAAATGTAAAAAATAAATAAATAAACAGCATAAATTGGGCACATTAATAAGAAAACCTATTTAAAAAATAAAACCATTAATTATACAAACTCTGCTGACCTTCTATAAAGAGATACGAGCCAGAATAAAACATACAGCCCTCTTTATTATGCTCATATTAAACTACTGAAATAAAAAAAAACTTGTTATCTGATGAGAACTGATTTCAAATTTCCTGATTCATATTTAACTTCCTGCGACACAGTTCTCTGTACTAGGTGTTACGATGAAGACGTGATAATATATTTTACTCTATAACTACTATGGTACTTCTACTCTAGGCCAGCCAGGCTGTGCTACACAGCTTTCAAACAACAGTGTGTGTCTCTGAGCCTCAGACTGAGCTCTCTGCAGCCCAGCACTAGTAGACTGGTGTTAACAGTAAACATGATTTACTGCAGTTTTACCATCTGGAGACGAAGAGGAGCAGGAAATGAGACAGACACAGCTCTGTGTGCTTTACTTTGCGACAGGCTGTATAAAAGGGTCTGATTTGGTTGGCTCCTGTCAGTCAACACCCAGGGCATAAAAGTGTCCTCCAACAGCTGTGTAAAGTGTCTCAGAGAGTCAAACCTAAGTTGAGGTGCGCTTTTACAATTTCACACGCTTTAATTAAAGTTCAAAAAGTAGCTGAAATCAAATGTATTCATTAAAAATTATTTTTCAAATCAGCTGTTTCGGTTTATGAGCAAAATTAATTCAAATGTATGCAATTCAGACCGTTCTGAATACTCTGTAAATGTTTTTTTTAATACTAATAATACATGGCGTGTAACAAAAGTTCATCTCAAAATGGCAGCGATGCATCATCCACAGCCAGCTGGAATATTCCAAAAGAAAAAATTACAATCAGACCGACGCTCACTCGCATCGCATTCAGTTAGGACACGGTGTTAGAGCAAATTAAACAAAACAGATAAAGTTATCCCTTCAAATTATCTATTAGTAAAGACAGTAACGGTGTTCAGAATGTCACCAATTTAAACTGTTGCTGTAGGGGAATACAGTTACTCATATTTTGTATGTTAGAAATATAACTTGGTCACTTGTATTTCATTAAACCTGGTGTTCAGTAACTGTAATGTTCAGCTTTATGCCAATGATACTGTCATAAACACATCTAAACCGGATTTACTACAACTTCAAGCTTCTCTTCAATCTGATTTCTGTTTCCTACAAGATTGGCTTTCACATAATAAATATTTACTCAATAAAACAACTATAATATGATCTTTGGTACTAGACAAAAGCTTAAATCAAAAACAGGCTCCTGCATAATAACATGTAAAAATGGCACTCGTCTGCATAAAGTTGACAAAATCAAATATCTTGGTGTATATCTTGACCCTGAATTCAAAGCACATATTGATTATGTTTTACGTAAAGTCAATTTTGGAAGTAATAATTTATATCAATCACGTAACTGCTTTACAGATAATGTTTGTTAAAAACTTGCCTCTCAACTAATTCTTCCAATATTGGACTACTTTATCAAAACACGTGGCGATATCTTTGGTGGTGGCTCGCCATCAAAGACAGCCTGGGATAAAATTCTTACCACCTACGTCTACTAACCAACCAATAGAAATGCAGCAAGAAATGACGCACTGACGCTAAACCCAAACAAGCAGACAGATAGCAGCTCGTCATGGAGGCCAAACAAGCTAAAAGAAATGTGTGGGATTCCAGCAAATAGGAAAACCTTGTGTAGTTGTGGTAAAAGAGGACTTGCCTGTATGAGGTGTCCTCCAGCTCGTACTATGATCACGTAAAGAAGGACGAAGCACGGAAGGAAACAGCGGTGGAGTTGTCGCTGCAGTTTATGGTGCCCACAGAACTTTAGGTTATTTAATAATGTGACCCTCTATGTTGTGCTTCGGTTGGAGAAGTAATAACCCCTGCAGCATCATTTGGCACTCCATATGGGACGCTATTGCATCGTATGTTGTAACCTGTGATTCAGTAGGTGCTGTCATCGTACAGTCTGCATACATCAAACTTGATGTCATACCCAAGTTTATTAGATCCATGTCGCACAGTGTAGCTGCACTAAACTTATAAGACTGCTGAACTCTCTCTGTAGGACGCTTTACTCCTCAACGCTGGTTACTGGCGTTGCAAAGGGCAAATTTGCAAATCCGAGTGATTTTCAATATCAGACTTCAATATGAAGTTACCTCGTCTTTGGCGACGCACAGCTGAAACTCAGCGCTCTGTTTCTTGATGTTGTAGTACTGAACCTCCACCTCGTGTGTGAGCTGGAGCCACTTCTGCAGAGCTTCAGGCACCGACCGCTCCGACTGCATCTCCTTCTCCGCTCGCTTCAGGGCCTTCCGCACCTGCAGGACGGGAACATGATGCATCAGGGTCCAGAGTCGGGTTAAAGTCACTGTCAAATATTTAAAAACTCCTTCCAAGAGATCATCGATCAAACGCTGTAAGTGAGGGTGAATTTCAGATGAACTGCATTAACTGTGTGAAAATGAGTCTGTGAGTGGAGAACTCATTACGGAGAGGAACTCTGAGATATATTGCTGCTGTACTTTTTATGTGAGGGGAAATGGGGAAATATTGTGGTTATTTTGTGAAACTTAAGAAGATATGAATTAATCTTTTCATATCAAGGTGTTTTATCAGCAGTACTGAATACATTTACATTTATATCGGTGAATATACCGGCCATTTAAGCAGAATATGTAAATATTGTGCATTCAAACATATGAATAATGATGAATCTGTTTTCCATTCAGGGCCAGTAGGCAGTCAGGGAAGCCCTACCTGTACCAGCTCTTCTTCGGCGTATTTGAGGCGGCTGAGTTCACATTCAGCGCCCTCTCGCAGCTCTCGAAGTCTGTGAGCCTCCGTTTTGGCTCCGTTGATCTCGTCCCGCATCTTCTGCTCGAGGTTCTGCTTCTCCACGGCCACCGTCCGGTTCTCCTCCTGAGCTTTTTCCAGCCTGGAGATAGACAAAATATAGATTTAGTTACATATTGAAGGAATACTACAAGTTAGCTGCTAACTGCTACTCCCTGCTTTTTAAAATTCTGGCGGTGGGTTGCACACATAACATGTTGTCAAAACATCAGCTGCCAGCTGTCCTTTGTACACAGACACCCATTTGGCACTGTTACTACCTCCACTGCCAGCTTAGGTCAAGACAACTCTGTCCCCACATTCTGGGATCGCACCTTTTAAGCACAGTTCAAAACCAAAGATTCAAAACGAGACAAGTTGAAACAGGCGACTACCTGCAATGTGTCGTTCTGCAACGTTCTAAAAACCTGCGGTTCACACCAATGCAACTAGATGAGATGGTGGTCTCTGTACTTCCGTTCTGATTTGCAGCTTTTCAGGCTCATTTTGTGGCTGAATATAATTTGTAGCTTCTTAAAATATGAATGAGGATAGTGATAGTGAGATACTGGCTACAGCTGCATTTGTAGCAGTGATGAAACGCCAAAAAACAAAAACAAAATGAGCATCAGATGGACTGTCAATCTGTCAATGAGAATGTGTGTGTGGGCGCGGCATAAGCACATTCAGCAGGCAGCAGCAGCGACCCACCGTCTGACACCGGCACACCGTGAGGACGGAAACAGGGCTTGGTGGGAACGAAGCACCTGCCGCAGTGCTGCTGTTTGCTGTCATTTTGACTTGACCAGTGGACTTCACTACAAGCTGATTGGCTGTAGAAACAGGTGACGTGCTTTAAGTTCTAAAACATGCTGCTGGTGATCTGACCAGCCGAGTTGCAGGTGACACCATCAGCCGGCTTGAGTCGAGCTCAGACGGCTAGTTCACACCGCTGCAACTTTTCTCTGCAACGTTCTAAAACACTTTGGTCTCGTTGCAAATCTTTGGTCTGAACTGGGCTTTAAACAGAACGGCGAGGTGGAATAACAGCACGACACTTCCGCCTTGAAGAGGCCATCAAGAATTTTCTCTGCATTTGGATTCTTCGTTCATCACGGAGAAAATAACGTTTTCTTCACGAATTCAATGTAACACTGGGTGAGTAATTCATATACAAATGCTCATTTGTGGGTTAAGGCATTCCTTTAACACACACGATTACACACCGGATGAAAGAAGCTAATAAAGTGAAACCTTAAGGTCCATGTCGTCCCTTATCTCATTCCTTCTCTTACCGACTCTGCAGGTCTAAGAGGCTTTGCTCAGCATTCTGCAGACTCTCCAGATCCTTCATCATCTTGGAGATGTGCACCTTGCTGGACTTGTTCTGCACATAAGCAAACCAGCAGCCCCCGACGCCGATCACTATGGAAACCATAAGGACAAAGTCCTTCATCCAGTTATGTTGTGGACCTGCACAGGGAGGGAGAAGACAGGTGGCTTTAGAATATACTGCATACTTTTTAGCCTACTCAGTGATGGTGTAGTTGACGTGTTTTTGCTTTTAAAGCACATTGCATACTTACGGAGAGGAGGGCCAAAAAGCACTGCGTCGAGTGCCTTTAGGTTTAGTTTTTGTTTATGCCGCTGGTCTAATATCTTCAGCTGCATCGACATAAACGACGGTTCATTTGCCGCTATTCTGGAATATGGAGAACAAGAAAAATACACATTGAATACTGAGAAGCTTTCTACACAGTCACATTTCAACTATTTCAATGTCCAGTGTGCATTTTATTTGACATATCTGTCATATCTGTTTGTGTTTTTGACTCCTTAGCATTTAAAATGTGTCATAAGAGAAAAATGTGACTTTAGTGTCAGACAGGGGTCGGCAACCTTTTCTATCTGAGGAGCCATTTTTGGAGCTGCAAAATGAGACAGACTGACAGATGGACAGACGAGAAAACATAACACCACGAGTAGAGCAATATATGAGTACACCAGTATATATCTGGATTTTATTGGCAATCACAATGATGATTGAACTTTTGCAGTTTTAGGGGAGTAAAATGATTGCACCCCTGACTGATAACTGCAGTCAGGGGTGCAATCATTTTCATTTCATTAAGGTATTAACATGAGTGATGGTAGAATGGAGCGTGAGATGGATTGGTAGTTTGGTGCGGCTTTTGCGCCAGACCTTCGTGGTGAAGAGGGAGCTGAGCCAGAAGGTGAAGCTTTCGATTAATTGGTCCATCTACGTCCCAACCCTCACCTATGGTCATGAGCTCTGGGTAGTGACCGAAAGAATGAGATCGCGGATACAAGCGGCCGAAATGAGTTTCCTCCGTAGGGTGGCTGGGCTCAGCCTTAGAGATAGGGTGAGGAGCTCTGACATCCGGAGGGAGCTCGGAGTAGAGCCGCTGCTCCTTCGCATCATCAGAAGGGGTCAGTTGAGGTGGTTCGGGCATCTGATTAGGATGCCTGCTGGGTGCCTCCCGCTAGAGGTGTTTCAGGCACGTCCCACAGATAGGAGGCCCCGGGGCAGACCCAGAACACACTGGAGAGATTACATATCTCATCTGGTGTATCATGGGGTATTTACACAGATTATGGATAGTGACGCCTCAATACAAGGCAGATAATCTGATATATTAACCTTAAGGATCAGATGGTTTGTTACACAGACTCGTAAACTGTTTGGAAAGGGCAGGCACTTTCCAAAAATACCTGGCAGGTGACTGATGAACCATTTGTCTATCACCGTATTTCAGGGACCAGTCAGGAGAAGAGCAAAAACATTTCCCATCGAGAAAAGCCTTCAGTGGCATTCTTTGCTCTTCTTTCAATGAAGAAGTTCACCTCTCTCTGTCATCACACACACTTAAACCACGCCTGTAGCTGCCAGTAGCTCCACCACTGGTGGTGCAGACACAAACGCACTACTTGAAGCCTGTGTTGTGTCTTGTGTCATCTCATGATGTCAGGCGAATCCAGCTGCTGTGGTGCAGCGAAGAAAGATCTGATGCCAGACTGTTTTTGACTCGTTGCACGTTGAAGCACATAAGAAGTGTCTATGCTGCTGAACTTGAAGGGAGACAATTTACAGGAGTGTATTCATCCAGGAGGAGAAAGTGTAGATGTGAGAAAATAACATCATTTCAGCCTTATGAAAAATAAATTTAAGTGTTTTTGTTATCTGAACTATGAAGATGTCTCACTGTCCACCACCATCTTAAAGGCTCAGACAACATGGCAGCCTGTGGAAACTGTACCCCCTCGCTGTGACATCACTTCATGAGTCAGCGCCCATCAGCCCCGTGGCGTAACCTGAAACCCCTCGATAACCCCGCCTGCCCACCCCTCTGTCTACTCATGCCGTACATGCAGTTTGCAGCGGGTCACATTCCACAAGTGTCCCTCCGACGTCTGAGTCTCTCCTGTCATGTTGGCACTGAGATCACTTTGTTAACAATTTCATTTTTACTGTGAATATTTGATGTGCTTTGTGCTTTTTAAAGACAAAACTGTGACATTTTATGTGTAATAAAGTCAACCACATCACTCTGAATTAAAAAAAAAATACAGATTATAATGATGGCTGCATTTAAGATCATGACCACAAGTGATCTTAAGACAAACTAGAAGCCAACCTCGGCAACAGAGGAACAAAGACACTGAGGAAAGAATCCACCTGCCTCTTCCCTCCCTGTGTTACCTTCTATCACCAGCAGTGGGCAGCATTAAACAGAGTAATGAAACCTACATCTGCCTCTGGGTACTGTAGCAAAGATCATAATGGTGTTGCCGTTCATAAACACTCTTCACTGCTCACCGTCGGCGAAACAAAACATCTTAATTAGAGCAACATCTGCCTTGAACCGTAATAGTGATCTTTTTATCTTGTTAACAGCGTCACTGAGGGAGAACAGGGGCGCTCTGCTCCTGAGAGCAATGGAGTGGGTGACACTTTGTGACAGGTGAGCGGTACCAACCGAGGTAAAGTGTTCCCCGTGACCCGGAAGTCCCGGAAGTTCTTCTCGTACTGCGGCAGCTCCACCGACTCCTTCAGCCACTGCACCGAGTCCTCCACGGTCCAGTTGTGGACTGAATGAGGAGAGAGAAGAGGGACAAGGTGAAGGTTACTTTTCAGCTCTCAGCAGATGCTTTTATCAAGAGAAACTTACAGAGTAAAAGAAGGAATAAAAAGTAGTGGAAGAAATAATAAGGTCCTTTACAGCATTGCTACAAGGGTAACTTTGGCATTTTCCAACCTGGACTTGTTCGCACCATCAATTTAGGTCCATTAAAAGTGCTTGTTTTTGCCACTGACAGGCTCAGATTGTTATTCTAAGGGCCTGTCCCATTTCTACCCCTTAAATTTTCCACTTGGTATTGAGTGCCCTCGTTTGCGAGATAACCCTTGATGAGGGAAGTGAGAAATATTAGGGTAGAGATCTTTCCTTAAGAAATGGGACGCATATGTCATACATAGTAGCGACGCAATGAAAATGCCGGCTCCAGCGCTTGTGTTGTGGCGTGTGCTATGTTTATTGCTATGTTTATTCTTCTCCGTCTGATGAATCAACGGAGAAGAAATGCTGAAAACAGGAGGCGCCTGCGACGTTTTCCAGTCCTGATCGATTTTGTTCAGGTAAGTCGATTTCTTTAAATATTTTGACGCCGTGTTCAACCGAGATGAGTTTACGCTAGTCCAACCATCTGTTGTCTGTATAGCCCACATTCCGATCGTATAGTAACAAATTGTTTTCCAAAACTTGCCGACGTTGCTGACTTCATCTTCCACTTCGCTGAAAGTGTGGGTCGGGGCTCCCTTGGAATCTAGGGCGGATTTTAAGTGTTGGAAACCACTTCCACTACCTCAATTCTGTTTTGGGACACCACTAGCCTAAATGTGAACGCGCAAAGGGCAAGCGGGTATTTCTCGGGGAAGTGTGGGTATTGGGACAGGCCCCAAAGTGTCCAACATTATGGAAAGGATCCCTACAGAGATAGACCTTTTTGTTAAAGAGAAAAAATCCTTTTTGTTTAACCAGAAACAGCCCTGACATCGCGATCACCAAACCCACCAGACTCCATTTAAAAAACAGTGATTTTAGCGTGTATTTAGCCAGAATATTTTCACATCTAACTGGGTGAATTAAGGGTTTATTTCAACTAAACAGTAGAAAGACGAACCAAGATGGCTTTCTGCAAGGACACTGCATTTGTACATGGTCCTGCTCTACCCACTGATCTACTGGGCGCCCCAAAAGGATGTCACCCTTTAACAAAAAGGTCTATCTCTGTCAGGATCCTTTCCATAATGTTGTCAGACACTTAAAACAATCTGAGCCTGTCAGTGTCAAACATAAGCACTTTTAGTGGACGTAAATTGCCCACTGACATTATACTGCAGCCTGTTTCACTGTTGCCATCTGCAGCCCTCTCACTCAATCCTAGACCAGTTTCATGGACCAGCACTTGTATAGCGGCTTTCTAGTCTTGGGACCAGTCAAAGTGCTTTGTACACTATGAGTCACATTCACCCATTCACACACACATTCACACACTGGTGACCAAGGCTACCATACAAGGTGCCACCTGCTACTCAGATTGTAACACACTCATACACCAAAGGAACAGCCATCAGGAGCAATTCAGGGTCCAGTATCTTGCTCAAGGATACTTCCTGGATACTACCTCCTGAGCCACAACTGGCCTTGACATATATGTATGCTGGCAGGGCCGTACTGGATATTAAACCTCATTGTATTGATAAAGGCATGACAGGACTCCATCGTACAGTAAAGACGGATGTTTGTAATCTAAAGAGTATGTAATTTGTTCCATCTGATAGAGGTCCCAGACTTTCTGGATCCATGTACTGTGTGTGGGAGGGTCTGGTTTCAGCCATCTGATAGTTATACACTTTAAGTCTGCTTTAAGTAAGAGGTATTTCTTGTCCTTCGCATTCAGAATTTCAGGGATAACTTGTGAAATATCTTGTTGAAAAACCTCTCTAAGGGCATCAAATATAACTCTCTCCAGTAGAAACCCAACTTCGGACATTGCCAGTATATGGGTATGACTGGCATACCTACTTGTTGTTTTTTTTGGCCGTTTACAGTATACCCATCTATCAGCCGAAGAGAGTTACCTACATCTGCCTCGGTACCTACCCATCTACCTGGTAGCACCCACCTCATCGACTACCAGTACACCACTGGTTTACTTCTTTCTTTAAATTTACTCAGTACGCTTAAAATTTTGTTTCTTCCGTCATGTTGCTTCCGTTGAACCAGGGCCGTATCACCTGATTAGAAAATGCATTCTATAAATCATTTACTATGAAGTACATCAAATGTTCATATGACACTCGTGTGGGTATTTAATTCGAACGCAGAGGAAGCACAAGTCCACGTTATAAACTTGTTCCAAAACCACTTAGCTCCGCACATATTTCCAGAGTGAAACACAAACAGTGGCACATACAGGCTGAGAGTGACAGATTGGTGGGGGTGTGTCTGAAATTCAAATAAGAGACGAAGAAGAAGAACGAAGAGCTGAAATTCAAATAAGAGACGAAGAAGAAGAACGAAGAGGGAGTGGAGGAAACATCTTTTTGAAGATGTTTTAATTGCAGTAATATAATTAAATCTAACTTTGTGTGATCAAGATGAAAATGAAAGACACTTGCCCCTGAGCTGAGGAATAATTAAAATAATAGCAGTAAGTGATTCAAACGACACAGATGGGCTCCTTGAACAAATAAACCCTTGAACATAAATGAGCGCCTGCACACTTTTACTTACTTTTATATCGCCAGATATTCAGTTACACATTCTGCACAGAATATAATAGATCACACACTTCACTCTGGGAAAAGATGCCCCTGAGTGTACATCAGTGTTCACAGCCTTCTGCGGCCTCTGAAATCCACTTGAGTTTTCAGACAATTGGAAAGTCACTTGAGGTGCAACGAGGATTCTGCCGAAGAGATAGCGGAGGGTTGTTTCCTTGTTAAACTTGTCTCACCTGTGATTACTTAGTAGAAACCACACCTGAGTCATGTATTTCGATGTGTTTGTATAGTAAAGTATGTCACTTGCTCTTTTTGCAGCCTGAAAGAGGAAAGACGGGACTGCCACGTCGCTTTGAATAAATTATTCTTCTACAAACTTGTGGTTATGGTACTGGGAGTTCAGTTTTTATTTTATTTATATGTTTATTATTCCTTAATATTTTCTTTTCTTTTCAATTCATCACATCATTTTACATTTTTCAGCATTGATTGGTTGTATTGTAAGGTGCTGTTAATAAAGTTATTTGTAAGCATCACACTCATGACAGCACCCAGTGCGTATCCTCTAAGGCAGTGGTTCCCAAAAAGTGGGTCATGGGTCCAATCTGAATGGACCGCAAGTGACACAGAAGTCACACAATAACACAAACAAACTCACTGATGGAGGCAGAGGTAGACCAGCAGCTCCTGTGTTCATCGAGGTAAAATGACTGTTTTGGTCAATGGAGTCTGGCTTTGAAGAGAGCACGGGTAGGTTCAGTTTCCTGTCAAAAAGGACTGTCTGTAGGGGAAATACTGAGCATACGACTGGATAAATGAGACTTGGATTATACTGTACAAGTTGTGTGAGAGTTTGTAAACGGATGGTTTAATATACACTAATCAGCAAAACATTAAAACCACTGGCTGGTGAATTAAATAACACTGTTTTTTGTTGTTACTATGTTGTGCTGGGAAACCTTCGGTCCTGGCATTCATGTGGATGCCACCCAAAAACCGGTCGACTTTCTCGTGCATGCCTAGTGACTGGATCCGTAATGCGCATGTGCGAAAAGTCTCCGTTTTCAGAGGAACTGCATATTGCAAGTTTACATGACAATGGAGACGGTGCTGTTTCCAAAAATGTTTTCAAAACGCTGCAGTCGTATAAACAATCAGCCAAAACGCAACTACAGTTTACCGTTTTCAGTTGAAATCGTTGTCGTATAAACAGGACCCTGGCTGAACCGAACCCAACAGGGCAGGTGTGAAAGCACCCTAAATGTGAGTTCATATCATCAGCTTTCTTACAATAATCCTCCTTCTGTCTACACCTTTGGTATTTTTTCCTACTTGATTAGAACAACTGCCGACAGGACAGTGATTGTGGAGGTGTTTGTGTAGGTGACCTTCACAGTCACGTCTCCTGCATTACCTTCAGAGGTCTTCCAGCCCTTCCACAGCTCCTCCACAGTGATGTGCTGGTCTTCACGGTGCAGGTTGCTGTGTTTGTTGGTTTGCTGCTGCTTCATGTCTTCTATTATAAACTAGAAAACAAAGACAGGCAGAATTGAGTTTCAGAAACATCACAGAACATATCGTTTTGTTGGTTTACAGTGAGTATTTCTTTTTTACTAAGAACTCTGGGGGAGATACAGACGGCTGTGCCTGTCTGTGTATGTCCATGTGTGGTTCTGACAGAGAGCTGTAGAGAGTTGGCTTTGCCTAATAGTCGGCTTTGGATCACACACGCACACACACACTTTCTTTTCGCTCTCCTTTCTTCCTTTTAGGGACTTTGAAAAGAGAAAGAGACCACTTCCACCTGTGTGTGCATGTGTGAGTGTGCTTTCAGTTTCCGGCTGTCCTCCTTTGGTCGCTCAGAAGTAAATGCCCCTGCGGAGAAAGCCATGCCACCACAAACCCTCTGAGGGATACCCAGCGTTAACAACAAGGGAAAGGACGCGTATGTGTGTGTTGCTTTGGCATACACTAAAAACTTAACAGCTCCTGTCTGATTGAAACACCCCACCTGCTTTAGATAACTAATAAGCTTTTGATATTACTGCAGTGAGGTATCATGTTATTCTGCTGAAGGGTAATTACCTTCAACGTATTATCTGTACTGCAGAGTCATCATCCAGCTGGTGTCTTTCCATGATAAGTACTCAAAAATACACATAAGGTGCAGATTTAGCTGCTTTAGGCGAGACACCAATGTTACATTCAGCTCTCATACTACTAATGTATGTCAGTAAGACCTGATGTGACCTGCCTTAACACTCGAGTGTGTTCCTGTTACTTAAGAAAAAATCTAATTCAGTAAAATTACTACATTCACGTGGTTTGCCACTATATTTCCAACTACTTCTCAAAGCTAAACGGCAACCAGGAAATACTATTTATACTGTAACTGGATGGTTGAGTTTTAGGCTAATGCTAAGTAAGCTAGCTACTATAGTGAAGTTTAGCTTCTTAACTCTTTGTTAAGGCGTGATTAGGGCTGGGTATCGTCACTGATTTCCTGAAACGATTTGGTTTCAATTCACAAGGTCCCAATTCGATTCGATTTAATTGGGGACAGTCCAGTTACAATACCAATTTTTGCTACGATGTGAAAGAGATTCTCAGAGATGTTCAGAATATTGTAAATTTCACAGGGAATTATTTTTTTTAATTTACTAAATAACTAAATGTTGTCACTGGAAACAAATCAAAAAAGGCAATACAATAAACTATGTTCCTGACACCACAATACTGAGTAAAGTTTCAAAAGAATAACTAAACAAATCGGGTTGTTAAAATAAAGATCAATTTCAGGTGAATTGATTATTTTAACCCAGCCCTAGGAGTGATTAGCCTAAATTGAATTTTTTTTTTTACGATTGCTTGAGGTGGTTTTTGCCTTTGTTGAACAAGAGAGTTGAAGTGACGAATGGGATAAGGAAATGCCTTTGCGGAGCAAGTTCTGACGTAAAGAACATTTGACTAACGTGACTAATCCGCCTCATTTATTTGCTTCAAACCAGTTGATGGAAATACGTCTAATTTGCAGTTTTTTATTTGCGACATTTCAAAGGTTTGCTTAAAATTTGCTTGACAACTGAACAGAAACAGGGCTTTTGACTGAAAAGATTCCGGTTACTTTATACACATGTTCACAGTCATGTAACTTTTCATTGTAGCAGCAGTCCATTAAGTTTTAGTCCTAGCGTGTGCTAAGTACAGCGCTGTAGCCAGAATTAAGTTAGCTTAGTTAGTTAGTGTTTCTTTTTTGTATGGATTCAACAAACGAACAATATACATTTCAAAGTTCTGTACACTACGTAGTAGGGTAGTGTTGATTTATATCACGCACTGCTATTTTGCACTTACAGGAAGTGATGACGGCTTTTTTTTTTTTTACCACCTCTTCTTCTTCATTGTCTTCTTTTTAAACAGCCAATTGCCCACATTCAACATTCGCCAACATTTGACCAAATCTTGTATCACAACATCAATGCTAATTAAAATGCGCTGCTGTAGCTAGGAGCGAGGTAGCGAGGTAGCTAGCTGGGGAACGCTAGCTAGCAAGCTAACGTTAGCACTCGCATTATTGTTGGTGATACCAAATCACTACAGACCTGACAAACATTACTGACGGCTTCTATTTGGCAAAAGTATTGGTACTTAGTGCAGAAAAAAAACATGTATAACTAACAGGCTCCTTGTCGTCCCCAGCCGCCATGTCAAAAGTTGAGAAGTTTGCTACTTCACAAAGACCATTTTGAATGTGCCATTAGGACACTGCATTTTTCCGTACTATGTGGTGTGAACACACTTAGCGCACTTGGGCACTCAAAATATTAAGTGTTTAGTAAAGAAATATGCAATTGGTGTCTCAAATCACATACTTCTGTTAGTACACTTCTACGTAGTATACTATGTGCACTATGTACTCATTGGCTTAGTGCGCGAATTTCAACAGGGTAGTGCTGTCTCAAACCAAACATGGCCGCTGTGCACTCCCAGAAATGACGACCGCAAATTAGCTAGTTAGCAAACTAGCATTAGCATTCGTGTTATCGTTTGCGGTACCAAATCATTACAAACTGCTAAATTAACCCAATAAACATACTGCTGGCTTATACCTGACAACAGTATAGCGGTGCTTAGTGCAAAAAACACATGTATTTGTACAATGCAGCAACGTTCATGGTCGCATAGTCCTCGGCCGCCATTTCCAGTTTGGAAAGTGGTCCCTCCCCTTCCGCTACGTAGCCAAGATGGTGACCATTGAGGGCGAGAAGTGTCCATAGTTCCTCAACTTCTTGACCATTTTGAGTGCACCATCCGGGTACTCATAGTGCACTGCATTGTTCCATACTTCTCAGTGTGAACGCACTTATGCACTGAAAATATTAAGTGTATCAATTCAGAAAAAAACAAGCAGAACTTTTTTCGCATGCTGAGATCATAATCTTGATATTTCAGAATTTTTTTGGAAAACTTTCTCAGAATTCTGAAATGAAAATTTTGTTAATTCAGATCAACGAAAATTTCCGGGATTATTTTCTCGTAAATTAAAAAAGTCAGGAGAAGAATTATTTTCAAGGTTATAATCTTGTTGAGTCAGAAAAGCTCGTGGAACTTTCTTGTCATGAAAACTTTGCTCAGAATTCTGAGATGATAATCTCATTTATTCAGAAAAACAAGAATTTACAGGACTATTGTCTTGTTGATTCTGAAAATGAGCAGTGTTTTATTTTTCATGAAAACTTTTCTCAGAATTCCGAGATAATAATTTCATTGATTTAGAAAGACAATAATTTGTGAATTTATTATCTTGTTAATTAAAAAAATGAGCAGACTTTTTTTTTCATGAAAACCTTTCTCAGAATTCTGTAATGAAAATTTTGATAATTCAGATAAACAAGAGTATTTTCTCAAAAATTAACAAATTTTTTAAATGAAAATTCATGTTAGAATTTCGATGTACTAATCTCATTAATTTAGAAAAATGTGTAGAATTTTCTTGTCATGAAATCTTGCTCAGAATTCGAAGATAATAATCATGTTAATTCCAAAAAAACAAGATTTTTTAGGATTATTACCCATTAATTCAGAAAAACAAGCAGAATTGTTTTTCATGCTGAGATGATAATCTCGTTGATTTACAAAAACAAGCAGGAATAATTTTTTGCCATGAAAACCTTTCTTATAAATCGAAGATACTAATCTTATTAATTCAGAAAAACAAAAGTTCACAAGTTAATTCATTTTGCTTTTGTATTTTGTATTTCAAACAAGAAAAGCGGAGTTGAAATATTCATCAACTCACATCTTAACTCTGATGATAATATTTTAACCAAATTTCCTCAGTTTGACTTGAGGTGAGATGACAGATGTCTCACTATTTGAGAATAAAACGAAGCTGGTTTAAATAATTAACAGACATTTAAAACAATTTTTTTTCCTTTCATGGCCTGAAAGAGAAATTTTCATTCCTCAGGCCTTTTATATTCTTGCTCGTGTGCTCTGGCAAACGTCCTTGAAGTTTGCATCTCTGCCAGCAGGACTCGTTTCTCATAAAGTACAGTGAGCATTAAAGGCTTTGCAAGACATTTGTTTGGACTAGTATTGCACACATTGTGGTGCCTCCAGTGACTCAGCAGACAGTTGGTTCCTTTAGTTGGTTCCTGGCTTTACGTCAGTGAGAAAACTCATTTGCATTTGTATTGAGTGGGACGAAGGCGAAGGGGAAAAAAAACACTGTCCAAAGTTTTCAGGCCCCTCAGAGTATTTTGTCCCCCGCTGATTTGTGAAAGGGCTTTTCAGACCCATATGGGGACCCGAGGAAACCCTTTGGCACAAGTGAACACAGAGTACAGCAACAACTTACTGCAAGATTATTTAGGTTCAATATAAAACTGTAGTTTCTACAACCCTGATGCTGTAGCTATCAGAGTGGAAGTCTCTTCAGTCTAAGTCTAATGAATCTTGTATGACATAGTTTATATCCTTTGTCTTTTTAGCTATGATAGCAGAGTTAGTCAGTTCAACACTTTGTTCAAAATGTCCCATATGTACATGGATTGGCGCAAAGTTTTATGCAGATTCATGATTCTCAGAGGATGAATCGTACTGACTTTGGTGATCCCCTGACTTTCTTCAAGCGCCATTAGCAGGTTGGCATTTGTAGTTTTGAGTAACATGTTGCGACAGCCACTGAATAGATCATTATGACATTTATTAAACACGCTCATGTCCCCTCAAGATGAATCGTCTTAACTTTGGTCTTCTTTTGCCATCAGGTCACAGTTTAATTTTTTTGTCTAAGAGTTTTCCTGGTTGACCAATAGTCATCATTTAGGGCCATTAGTCGACTAGTTAACACTGTGCTACATCAGAGAGAAATACAAAACCGTACTAATGAACCTTCATTAATATAGGCCTATATTTTATCTACAAGTGCACGTCACACACTGAGCGAGCCGCCTGTTAATGAAGCTGTGGGCTAATGGGCATGTAGCTACTTCCATGTTTCAGATGATACGTCATGTTTGTAGTCGACCAATGAAGATGAGTTTACATATCACCTTGGCTTCGTCCTTCACCTTCTCAAAATGATCCCACACTTTGGATTTCCTTCCCGACATGTTATTAACTAGCCTGTGGAATAACCGCAGGTACCAGCCCTGGAAGTTAACCTGACTCCTGAGTGTGTCCACTTCCTGTGTCTGAGTTTGACGTTTGTTTGTTTGCGACTAAGCGACCAATGAAATCTTGCCGACTAATGACCTTTCTGGTCGACTGTTTGGGGGCAGCCCTACAACAGCCTCATGGTTATTTATCTTATCTTTTGTCTACGCATATCAGCCACTCTTGTTTTGCATTAGAAAAGAAACAGAGAACCAGAAACAAATAAGGGAGTTGGGTGACGTTGTGCAGGGGAGTGCTATGATTATCATGGGAAACTACGATGATTGACCAAATTTGCCAGGTCATGCAGAATTCACAGGGATTGGTTGAATTTGCGTTCATTGTTGCGATGTCAGCATCCTGAAGGGGCGGACTAGTAGACTGTTAGTCTTGTTGACTCTAGCAAGAATGGATGAACATATCATTCTTCTGTCATTAAGCTTAAATCAACAATGTTGAGTGAATGATGAGTTTTATTATTAAATGTCAGATTTGGAGATTAATTTCTCAGATGTCTATAAGCCAAATAATCATTTTGATAAAGGGATTTGAAAGGTTTTGTTGTGGACCAGGCTCTTACATGAATGATTGCACACAGGTTGAATGTGTGTTCAATATCCTGCGTCACACACCAGGTGTGTGTGTGAAGGTTGAACTGTTTGACTGCTGATAAAAGCACCTCACCAGCTGGCGCACCTTTATGCCACCACAGGCTGATTCAACCAGATGAAGGAGGCGATCTCGTAAAATGGGCGTACAGAATTATACTGACACTGAAGTAGCACATACATGTCCACCATTTTAGGATGTCCACTAATGTCTTTGATGTAAGAGACGCCAGATTTTGTGTTCACAAAGTAATAGGAGCACAATTATTTCTCCAATCTGACAGCTTAAGTATCATCCTCTCCCATTTTTTAATCATGTGATCAGAGTGCATCTCGAACACTGTCTTGATCACAGAGGAAGATTTTTTTTTTTTCAGCCCTGGAAACATTTGTTGCCTCTCAGAACCAGACAGCCGTTATGTATTTATGTCAAACTCACAGCTCTGCTTCAGACGGTCTCTGCAAACAGTACAGATGTGTGAAAGCACTGGTGGGTTTTGGGAATGACATGTATGTCTGTGTCATGATGAATTAAGCTGTCCAATATCTATCTTCAGATGCTTTAAGGGCTATTTGAGACAGATTCAGTGCAGTCAGGCACTGCTGATAACGTCTGTCTCAGCGCAGACATGTGACATGTTTCAAGCTGTGTCGGGATCTGCTGATCTATCGAGACAGATTTGAAACTCGTTGATCTGAAACTATTGTGATTCATAGTTATGAGAAATGTCAAAACACACTTGGCTGCAGCTGCAACGTTCAGCTCCATGATTCAACCTGCTGCAGTCTCTCTGTGCTGCTGATGAGTTTCCACTTCTAAGCACCTTTTTTGTTTGCTGCTGACATGACCAGGCGCTACATGCTAACACTGCAGACAGCACACTCAGCTCCCCACTGATCACACTTATGTTGAAAACTCAGGAACTTTTAACTCCTTTGTGAATTTAGACCCTTGCTTAGGCATCTTTATGTCTCCCTTAGCAACAATTAGCAGCACCTAGCTGCAGAATTTCCTATTCCCTGTTAGGTTAAATTATATATTTAGCTATATCAGATTGTTGTACGCAACGTCAGCGCATCTTATTTACCAGATGTCTGTGGAATAAACAAACAAGCTTTGGTAGGTTTATTGACTTTGTACTCAGGCAGGTATTAAGATGGTTTTAGGATATTGTTTGATAGATAATTTAGGCTTCCAAAGGAGGACTTGTCCAGATAAAAGGACGTGAATTCAAGGAATAGTTTGGCGTCTTTGGAAATGCGCTGCTTGCTTCCTTGCCGAGAGTTAGATGAGAAGATAGATACTCTTATGTTTGTGCGTGAAGGAGCAGGAGGTGTTAGCCTAGCTTAACGTCAAGACAGTTGCTGTGTCTCAAATCGCGTACTTCTTAATCCCTTCAATGTTTGTTTTTCTGAATAAAGAGGATTAATATCTTAATATTATAAAAAAGAAATCATTAAAAAGTTCTGCTGTTTTTCTGAATTAACAAGATAATAATCTCGTAAATTCCTGTTTTTCTTTCATGAAAAAACTCCACTTATTAATTCAGAACCCTCAAGAGGATGAAGCGGTTAGAAGATGAATGAATGAATGAATGAATGACTGCAATACACTTCCATATAAGTCCAACCCCTGATTACTTTATTCAAAAATATACTGTATAATAGATAATGTATGAATGATCCATTTTCTTATTTGCAATTGTTTAAGAAAGATCGCTGTACTGAAAAAATAACAGCATGAAGAGTGAATGTGATTGGTTCAAGTGCCACTATCTCATTATAAAACTTGTACTTGTGGGCAGGCTGGCGGAGCAGCTTTGCATATGGTCAAAGACAGCTTTGTGATATTTTATGGAGTCATAAAAAATATGTGGTGAGCAGCACATATAAAAAGGTCTTTGTGTGGGAGCTTTGCGGCCTCTGTGGTTCAGAGTTTAGATAGTGTGATAGCTGTGATAATTACGTTCATGGCGTGGAGTCCTCTGAAATGTCAAAGGAGAAGAAATTCCTACAAGGAAATGGGCAAAGTGGTCTTAGATTGTGTTTACACTTTGTACGATAGACACTTGTAAACATGACGATGAGATACAGAGCCTCAGCTCTGCCCGAGTTTCAACAGTCGGTTGTGCAAAGACAATAACACGTACACATGTTCTATACAGACGGAGGCCGAGCGCAGACAGGGTATGACACACAGTCAGCAGCAAACAAAGACATATTTGTCCATATCATATTCCAGATTGCAGGGAGCTGGCTGAGTTCGAGACTCTTCCCATGAGCCTCTGCTCTCTCCAACAGTCGACTGCGACTCTATTCACCCGTTATCTACTGCATCACTCCATCTGTCTGCATCTACTCATCTAATTTACTCAAACTTATTACATCCATCATAAACCCAAAATGACTTTTTTTTTCCTCAGCAGCACACCTCAACATTAATCAAACCCGTGAGTTATATGAAACTGCAGGAAGCCGGTTATTACATTGATTAATTGTTATCAATCTGTTATAAATTTGGGACAAAAACTATGCTGTGCTCGGGTATGATTTATGGAACGCATGAACTAGTTGGAGCACAACTGATTTATCACACATGACAGCTGGGCAGGCTCCGTTTGAGACAATCACTCGTGTGATAAGATGTTCCTCGTGCTTTCCCTGAGTTTTCAGTCCTCACGTTACTTTGCCCGAGATCAAAGTGCGTGTCTTTGCCTAACAATGTGCTCTGTTGTGAGAAGTTTAAAACTACAGTGGGTTTCATCAAGCCATCCTCAGGGCAGCAGAGGTTTTAACTTTCAAGGGTATAAAAAGCATCCTGTTAAATTCACCTTAAAATGCCTATCTAAATCATAACCAAAGAAAATTGAAAGTCACATAGTCCAATTCAAAGTAGATAACACTATCATAGAGAATAAACATTTTACACGTTTTTCTAAACTTTTATCCAGTCGCTTTTCAAAAAAAGAGGGTAAAACAATGTCCTGAATGTGTGAATATCAGTGAAAAACTAATCAACACAGATAGAAATGTTTATTTAGGAGATTACTGTGTATAAAAACACTTCCACAAAACCTAAATTGATAAGACAGACTGTTTTTCTCCCCTTAAGACAACATACGAGCCATTTCTTTATCATTTCTGCACATTAATAAAAGTCTACGGTGCCTGTAAGGAGATGAAATCTACTGTGAAGCTTCAGAGTGTCATTGACTACAATACCCATAAGCCTCGGGTGAAATAGGCCAATCACTGGCTCTTTAAATAGATCTAAACGAAAGGAAATCTGCTCTTTCAGCTCAGGCCCTGGTTGGCTAGTGAGGCAAAAGTAACAGCACTGGAAGCTCCTATTGGCCCTGGTGAGGTGTAAATGAAAAGGCCAGGCCTGGCTATTTCTGTAAGCTGAAACCATTTCCCTCAGTGGAAACAAAGCTTTTATTTACTTTAATTTCACAGATAAGAAACAATAAATTGTTAAGACAATAAAGCCTCCACAAAAATAGCATTTTAAGTCTTGTGTGTGATTTATCCTGGCTTCATATGAGTAGAGGACATCTCTGCTAATCGCTAGGCTAATTTACACAATGTAAAATGCCATGGGCTTGTGCTAATAACGTTAGCATGTTGTATTTGTTTGGAAAAAGTGTTTAATATAAGACAGTTGTTCTGTCAGTGAATCTTGTGAGTTGTAATGGAGCAGAATCTTAAGACGTTACCTTTGTTAAATGTTGCTGTTGTCCCTGGCTTCATATGAGAGGAGAAAAAGTCCGCTAGCTGCTAAGCTAATTTATACAATGTAAATAGGCTTGTGCTAAAAACATTAGCATGTTGTATTTGTGGGGAAAATGTGTCCAGATAAAGACAAGTGTTTGTCTGTGAAGGCTGCGAGTTATAGTGAAGCTGATTTGTGTACTTGTGTTTGAAATTGTCTCTATTAAGCCATGTTTAATGTGTGTTTAATGTGTGTTTTGAATCAACTATCAACTGTATAAACTGTATGGAAAAATCTCTGACGGATGACACATTTTTATATTATCATATCTAAACTGTAATGCAGGTGAATAAAATTCCATTTACAGTGCTCACAGAATTTAAAAATTACACTTCAAACTCTTTACTTATCAAAAATAATATCCCTGTTACTGCACTTTAGAGGTGTTTGAAGGTGTATTTGTTGACTTTGGAGGGAGCAGGCCACCAGTTTCACCCTGCATCTAGTCTTAAAGCTAAGCTAATCATCACCCAGCTCTATCTCTATACACAGACACATGAGTGGTATCAGTCCTTTCATCTTGGCAAGAGAACAACTCACCACATTTCCCAAAATGTTTGACAAATTGCTGGATATCACAGGGTTTAAGAGAGAAAATATGTTTGGGGTTTTGAACCATCCCTTTAATTAAAGCTCTACGCCTGGATTCAAAGCAGTAGGTCATAAATAAATTCTCTCTTAAGGGAACATTCCCAGACAAGTCAACAAACACCTTCTTGAAGCTTCTGAGACTCCTCCTTTCTATAGACACAGCCGAGACGCTCCATTAGCCTCCTCAGGTTCCCTCTGTTCATACCCGCCTGGACACGAACAACTCATTTATACAGTATGCTCGCACACATGCAGAACTCACATGCAAGCCTAATTTTTCCACTAAGTTGTTATGCATGGCCTGTCAAGAACTAATAAAGCACACACACACACACACACACACACACACACACACACACACAGGGGCAGCGCCATCACCCCCCTGCCGTGACGTGAGTTGGGTTCTTGCAATTTCAAAGTGATGCAACACGATCCAGCCGAGCGTCTCCTTGGCAGACAAGCAGCACGCAGCCCAGCACCCTGAGGAGAGGACGTGCACCTGCCGTCCCCGGTGACTGTGCTCAGCAACAGACCCCCCCGCACGTCGCTCAAAACCCTGGCGACGCCCAGACTCAGAGTAATCAGAGGCAGGATTATGTTTAACAGGATTACAGCTGGATTTGACCCCTAATAAAATTCTTCCACGGTGGTTGAGTTACAGATGCTTTCGGAAGCCAAAAAAAAGGTGATTACTTTTGATTTTTATAGTATACATACACATCGTCAAGAGGTCCAAGTTTCTGGTTTGGGTTTAGACAGACAAGTGAGATTTAAGACTTTTTTTTAAATGGTACTTGGAATAAAATTTATGATCGATTTTACCATATCCAAAATTGATTTATTACTAAGGATTAGGGACAACCCATAGTTGTAGCAGTCTTAAGACTTTTGAAAGGTTGTTTCAAGACATTTCAAGACCAACTAAGGCCTAATTTTTAGATTAATTAATTAAGACTTTTCAAGATCTGAGGAAACTAGGGATGTCAGTCCCAGTTTATTTTACTTTTAATAGCCTGAAAGTCATTAACTGGTCACCAACTGGTTATTTTTTGAGAACAAAAATGCAAAGTAACGTAAACTACATGAGGCCTTTCCTCTTAGCCTGGCACTCCACTGACTCAGTGAGCGTTAGCGCCGCAGTTTAAAGCGCTATCCTTTACGAGGTGGCGTTTTGTGATGTAATTTTCTTCCCTTTAATTCTATTTTCTGTTGGCTTTACTGACAAACAGCTGGCCGCGTTAACATGCAGAAACATAGTGGCCACTGCCCACCCTCCAGTCTCCACTGGTTAGCTAACGTTAGCTTTGGCCGCTCTGCATTGTGCACCAGCTTGGTTCGGTGGGGGCTAGCCGGCAGTGGTGCTCTTTTATCAACTACTGCTGGCAATTGCTGTGGAGACATGGTAGCCATCGTCTGGTCTCCCCCCAGGTCGCCTGAGTGACCAAGCAGCTTAATTTTGTGTTCCCTTTAGCATTAGCACCGCTAGCTGTGCCGACACTGATAACGGTGCTAACAGAGCTTACAATGCTAAAGGTGGTTTGCAGCTCAACACTCAGCTGCTTAGGCGACCTGGGGGGAGACCAGAAGATGGCCATCATGTTTTCACAGCAACGCCATTGGGTCAAAACGGCATTACTAGCAGTTATTGCCAAAGGAGCGGCACCGCCAGCTGGTGCGGAGTGCAGAGCAACCAAGGCTGACGTAAGCTAACCATTGGAGACCAGAGGGTGGCTGGTGGGAGCTATGTTTTGGCACGTTAACGCGGCTAACTGGATGTCTGTTAGTAAAGCCAACAGAAAATTAAACAAAAGGCAAGAAAGTAACATCACAAAACATAAAATTTCACCACCTTTAAAATGACAGTGCTGATAACAGGCCATTGGGTCAGAATGGCGTTAACGTTACTAGCAGTTATCGCCGAATGAGTGGTGCCGCTAGCTAGCTCCTACCAAACCCAGGGGGTACACAGTGCAGTAAAGTGAAAAGCAGCCAAATCAACCTACAGACTGACATGTGTAACTGGTCAAAAATACTCTCAGCAGTTATGCTATTACCTGTAAACCACTGACATGCCTAGCAGGAACCCATTTATTTTAGCTAACGTATACAGGCAGGGGAAAATGATTTGACCGTTTTGATCTGAGACCATCTTCACGAATAGAAAATCACTTCCTGGGAGATCTTACGGGCACTTCAAATACAATTTAATCAAGACAGTATATTAAAATAGGGGTAAAATTGCATTGTGTACCTAAAAATGGACCTTTAATCTTCATCACGCCAACAGATTCCAACAAATATCTGTGTTTGTGTTCTGCCATGAATCACCGCTCCAAATATCCACTTCAAACACAGCCAGAGCCTTTTTCTGTTCAACATCCTGACTGATAACTCTGTGATGGCACATGTCAGTGATACTGCAGTCGTAAAAGGAACTGAGGTACTTTTTGGCCTCACCACTTCCTTATTTGCTGTCCTCACCATTGCACACACTGTCAATTACTGTATGTTCAAACACATCAGTGGGTGCCCTTTTTGTGTGGGTGGCTCACCATCGATGGTGAAGCAGCTGGGTACTGCAGCTACAGATAGATGCTGTGGTGACTGGTGCATCTGGTGTCAGTGACTCAGCAACCTGTAAATGTTCTGAGTGTGTGTGCGTTTTATCTGTGTGTGGTGATATAAACTGTGAAACACGGGAAGGTGTTGATGTCTGTGAGGGTTAATTTCCCTGTAACTTAGCAACACTGATTGTTGTTAAGTTACGGAGGAATTTTAAGGGTTAAACAAATGTAACACTTCAGTGATACCAGGTAACTCAATGATAAGACAACATTGTATTTCAAATATACAGAGCAAAAAACAAACTACTCATGTTATGTTACCGGAAATAGGCTGCGCTATGGCAAATAAAACACTGTACTGTGTTTCAGTTCTCCCAGTTAAGGCCTTGACTGAGGAAGAGTGAGTTAGTACAGCATACCAATGTCTAGTTCATGCTTTACTTGAACGTGGACATGACAAATTACCTGCAATCAAAAAACCATTAATAAGTGTGAAGATGTTTCCAAGGTCACTAAACACTGCAGCTTCATCCACACTAACACATTTTTCATTTTAAAATGAAAATAATCTCCATAAACATGAGCTTTTTGGCAGCATTTCAGAAATAATCTCCGTCCACATTAACACACCTGAAAACATATCATGACCGTTCACGTACACTGGGTATTAGGGCTGGGTATCATTTAAGAAACTGCAATACCAGTACCCTTATAGTGATACCGAAACAAATGGAGTACTTTGTTTGATACCTTTTTTTCCCACTTCATTCCATACCAGTTTGGTACTGGATCAGAAACGAAAGAAGAGTAAAGGAAAGGACTTGGATCAGAAAGGAAAGGACAGGAAAGGAAAGAAACGGAACGGAAAGGAAAGGACTCAGGTCGGAAAGGACTTGGATCAGAAAGGAAAGGAAAGGACTCAGATTGGAAAGGAAAGGAAAGGAAAGGAAAGGAAAGGAAAGGAAAGGAAAGGAATCGGATCGGAAGGGAAAGGAAAGGAAAGAAACGGAAAGGAAAGGAAAGGACTCAGGTCGGAAAGGACTTGGATCAGAAAGGAAAGGAAAGGACTCAGATTGGAAAGGAAAGGAAAGGAAAGGAAATGACTTGGTTTGGAAAGGAAAGCATTCAAAGGAAAGGAAAGGAAAGGAAAGGAAAGGAAAGGAAAGGACTCAGATCGGAAGGGAAAGGAAAGGAAAGAACCTGGAAAGGAAAGGAAAGGACTCAGATCAGGAAGGAAAGGAAAGGACTCGGATCAGGAAGGAAACGAAAGGACTCGGATCGGAAAGAAAAAGAAAGGAAAGGTGATGTTTTCGCATTAATTTTTTTTTAAAGACCTAAATATGAACAAAACGATTTCTTCAGAAACTTGATGTCAAAAATCATCAATGCATTAATCCACATAACTATATAATGTACACTCTGCTTCACATGGATGATTATTACTGTCGTACAACATGCTTTTACAGCAGACATGAATGTGGCAAACAGGGGAGACTGGCCAGAAAAAAACTACAGAATATGTCTTAAGTTTGGGATCATGTTAAGCTGGAAAAAAACTCTAGTCTATTGTAAAACCAAACTATCCTACCAAAATAGCACAAAGTCAAAGCTTCAGCAGCTCAACAGAAAGCATCCTCCTGTCAACACATCCAGTCCACAGAGCAGACTCGACACAAGGTTCAAAACTATAATGGATCTAAAACAGAACAGACACAAAGTCCCTCCATCAGATTGTCCTTAAAACACAAGTTTTCTCATATTTTGTGTAAAATATTCATAAATCATTTCCCTTACGGCTCAACCTGCTGGTGTCATTGTCACCATATATCACCACTGACCTCACATCATCTTCACCACCGGCGTAAGAATCTCTGAAATGCATGTCATGAAAAACTGGATACCCTGACCACGGCTATAATATTACACATACAAGCATCCTCCCATCTTAGTTATCCTCTCAGGTTTTGGGATGAAGGTGTGAGGGCGGCAGAATAAGAGAAGGAAAAGCAGGAAGTGCCAGTGAGATCTTTGTTGGCTGAGTGTAAAGTTTCAACCGGGTGGCGAAGGGGCGAGGGGGTTGATGAGGTCTCGTCCCCCTGAAGGCCAGATAGGGACTGACATCCCCCGGCCCCACACTCGTCACCCCCCCTCATAACACTGTGTCACTGCTCTTGACTCATCGCTGCCGGGAAGAGATGGACATTGTAATGAAACCAACAGTAAATAGGGTCCATTTCTTTAACCCACACACCAACACAGTGGGACCAATTTGGGATTTGGTGTTGCGCTTGGGGAACTTTCGTCAACAGGTCAAATAACATGCTTTCTGCTTAAAGCAGAAATTCTACTTTAAGGTCATGTATATGATATACTGTTAAGAAAACACAGTTAACCTCGTAATCACATACTGAAAGTTACTTTTATTAATTTTACAGAAATTCAGTTGACTCTGTCTGAGGCCAGAAAGCCTTGAATTGGTATTCATAAGGAGAAATTTGATTTCAATTTGCATAAAGTACCTGAATTTGAGCCATTTTTTCTGAAAAAGTTAACAGTGAAAAGGGACCTATTACGCTTTTCCATTTTTATGTCAAATATATAATGTTACAGTTTCAGATGTTCATATCAAATATGGATATATTTTAATAATCAGGTTAAGGTATTTAAAAGTAATCCCTGTGAGCAAAAACCTCAGACAATTTCTGAATCCTCTGAATGTTTTGTTCTACTTTTGCCACAAACTGAAGCCAGATCGTGGTCATCTGCTCCAGGTACATTACTGCAAATGTTTACATTGCGTCCACTGCTACATGTAGCTACATGCTAACGTCAGGGAAACATGGAATCTTTGTTGCCAATGTTGTTGATTTCTATCTGATTTCGGAACATATTGCTGTTGGAACATGTCTGGTTGTGAAGATTTTGGTTTAGAAGTTTTACTGGTGATTTTTCATAGTAGAAAGTGACGCTATACCCCGTTAGTCATTCCTCTGCTGCAGGGACGCTGCTACATGTAGCCACATGCTAACACCAGGGAAACCTGTAATTTTGGTTGCCAATGTTCTTAAATTCTCCCAGATTTTAGATCATGTTGCTGTTGGAAAACTTTGATGTGAAGGCTTGTAGTGGTGATTTTTTACAGTAGAAAATGTCGCTACAGTGTTACCTTGTTACAGTCATTCCCCAGGAGCAAGTCCACCGCTACATGTAGCTACATGCTAACATCAGGGTAATATGTAATCTTGGATGCCGATGTTGTTAATTTCTCCAGAATTTCAGATCATGTTGCTGTTGGAACATGTTTGGTTGTGAAGATTTTGGTTTAGAAGTTTTACTGGTCACTTTTTTTCACAGTAGAAAGTGACGCTATACCCCGTTACAGTCATTCCTCTGCTGCAGGGACGCTGCTACATGTAGCCACATGCTAACACCAGCGAAACCTGTAATTTTGGTTGCCAGTATTCTTAAATTCATTTAAATTCTCCCAGATTTTAGAATATGTTGCTGTTGGAAAACTTTGGTGTGGAGGCTTGTAGTGATGATTTTTTACAGTAGAAAATGTCGCTACAGTGTTACCTCATTACAGTCATTACCCAGGAGCAAGTCCACCGCTACATGTAGCTACATGCTAACATCAGGCAAATATGTAATCTTGGATCCCGAATTTCAGATCTTTTTGCTGTTGGAACATGTTTGGTTGTGAAGACACTAGCATTGCAACAGTATGATATTTTCATGGTACGATAACCGTCTCAGACAATATCACAGTTTCACAGTATCAATGTATTATATAATTATCAGTATTATTGGTGAAAATGGCCCTTAAAGGAATGGAAACAGAGGGGTATTTTTTGGCATGGTATACCACTGCAACCCTAGAAGCTCCTGGTGTAGAGGCTTTGATTTTGCTACAGTAGAAAATGCTGCTACATGGTTGCTTCATTACAGTCATTCCCCAGATGCAAGTCCACCGCTACATGTAGCTACATGCTAACATCAGGGAAACACGAAATCTTGGTTGCTAATTGGGTTTGACGAGACACTAAACGGAGTGTCTCAGACAGAGGGTGAATACAGGTGTTACAGCACAGACAGAATGAGGAAAATAAAGTGTTTTTCTGAACATTAAAGCAGGTAAACATGTTCGAGTAGAAACCCAAAATACAAGTATGAACCTGAAAATGAGCAGTTTTCAAAATGGCTGTTTCAGACTTGATCACAACCCAAAGTGTGAGACAAAAACCATCAACCCTTTTCACTTAATATCAGTTAACCTGGCGGTGAAAATCTACCTGTTTCAGTGCCGAACTCCTGGTCACACGATAATGTCCACCTTTCATAAGACTAACTGATAGACAGCCACTAATTTGGTGAAAGGAGCATCCATCATGTTATGAAACCCTGCCCCGCCCGCCGCCGGAGCCCCGAGAAGAAGCTTGGAAATCCTCAGTAATGAGCAGCGGCCAAAAACAACTGCTGGATAGAAACAGACACAGCTCATTGCCCTTATAAAGACAAAGGGTAAAAACAGGGTAGAGGGGCAACGTGTAATACACTCCTATACAGTACAGCATATACAGGCATCAGTGACACATGTACAGATGCACATCGCCTTCATGTGGGCCGGGGGCCAGTTCTTACACTGCAGCCCTCAGGGGTCTTTAGACACGACTCATCCAGCGTCCAGCTCTTTACCCGGGGGCCACCAAGGGGCTGAGGGGTATAAATGTTTCTCACACCAGCACTTCTCAGCCAGTTAAAAATGACTCCTGCCAACACACACATACTCACACACACAGAATGTGACCACGGTCCGAATGGTTTCTTTAAGAGGTCGCTGATTACCAAGAGACGCAGAGGCCACGGCAGGTCAGAGTGCTCTCAGATGTCAGTGCTGACCCTGTAGTCCCCCATAGAAAACTGTCCCTTGTCTCCTCATGTGAGCATGTTTGTGTTTAGGCTACATTATATCCAATTAAAACTACAAATATCAAACATTTTATGCTTCAAATTATAGCTAAATATTTGTAAAAATGCCTCGAAGGATCTGTGTGTGTATCTACTGATGTGTCACTATGTTAAAAATGCGGACACCAATTTGGCTCCCTTCTCCGATGATTAACAGCTTAATATTAAAAATTTATTTGACTTTTAGGAACAGCTACAAAGTCGAACACACTTCCAGAAGCTGTTATTCACTCTTCACTAAATATTTACTTGAACGCAGGGCATCCACTTTCAGAGGTGACAGGCCAGTATTCTTGTGTCAACACCAGAGACATTTGCAAGCAGCCCGGTTTGGTTAACCTAATGATCTACAAAACACTGGTAACATGAGACAGCCTGTGAAAGTGGTCAAATATCCACAATATGAGAACCATCAAAGTCAGACACAGTTTTAAACTCAACAGTCACAAAGGTTTTGCTCCTGTTAAAACGTTGTCTTGAAAATATAAAGAGCCAGATTATTACATTTTAGAAATTAAAGGGTAAGTTCAGTGTTTTTCAACTCTTCAAATTTTTTTCATGTTTTTGTGTCTAAGTTACTAATGGAGACAACAATGTTTGAAACTGGTCCAGTATTGAGCGAGAGCATTGCAGCCAGCAGCGGTGAATCTGGCTGCAATGTAACCACTTGGGGCATTTGTGCACTGTCAACTTACGTCCACTAAACATATTTGATTTTGCCACTGACAGGCTCAGATTGTTACTTTGAGTGTCTGACAACATTATGGAAAGAATCCCTACTGAGATAGACCTTTTTGTTTAAGCAGAAACAGACCTGAACTTGTCATTGCCAAACCAACCAAACTCCATTCAAATAAACAGTCATTTTAGCGTGTATAGAGCCAGCGTATTTTCATATTTTACTGGATGAATTAAGGGTTTATTTGAGCCATACCAGAGTTGGTGATTGTTGGAACAGTGTAAGATGACCCAAGATGACGTTTGTGAGTTTTATTTTTCTTCTGTCGACCTAGAATGAAGTGTGTTTTATGATTATAAAATCACTGTTTTTTTCAATGAAGTCTGGTGTGCTTGGCCATGGCTATTTCGCGGCTGTTTCTGGTTAAACAAAAAGGATCCAACTCTTAAACAAAAAGGTCTATCTCTGTAGGGATCCTTTCCATAATGTTGTCAGACACTTTTAATAACAATTTGAGCCTGTCAGTGGCAAAAACAGGCACAAAAGCGATGTTGCACCTATGTCCAGAATGGTTAAATTGCAGCCTGCTGTAGAGGTCTAGCTCAATACTGGATAAATTTCAAAAATTGTTGCTCCCATTGATCTCTTAACACAAAAACAAGAGGCCGTGTGTCGCAAACTGAAGTTAAAAACCCCAATAGAGAAGCATATTCTGAATGCACTATATAGGCACTCTGAAACCGAATACTATCAACATATCCTGCTTGTCATAATTGGAAAACCTTAATGTGGAACAAGGCCTGATTCGGAATATCCAAACAGAGTAAGGTGTTTACTTGACCTGTATCAAATTCAGAGTACTGTCATATTCAGAATAATATTGGAATAATAGTGTGCATGTAAATACAGTCAGTGTGCTCAAGTCTCTGTCTTTTCCCTTAGAAGCTCACCTCCACGCTCTCGTTGACCTCTATTCCCCCGTCATTGTCATCGTCCAGCTGTTTGTGGATGTGCCGCAGCGCCTCCAGACTGAAGCGGTCGGCGTCGCCCATGCATGGCGGCATCACTATGAGACAGGGGTCTGCAGGGAACAAAAAAATTCAGGTCAGAGACGAAAGGTCAAGTGAAGTTTAACAAGCCACCAGAGGAAGTTTACACAATGATCACTTCCAGTTACTGTCAGGAGCAAACCCCATTAGCAGTTAGCATATTCCTAGATCTCTGTGTCACTTTTAATCACAGCAGTACATATAGGCTACTTTGTGTTTGGATTATGTGTCTGCAAACCGTCTGCATCTGCATCTACAGACTTTGTGCCAGCCATCTTGTAATGAGGTTTGGCACAGATGTTCATTTAAAACACCATGACTTCTAAGGAATTGCTGCTATGTGACAAACTGCATACTTGGCACACCGATGACACATCCTGCAAAACACAGTTTACATTCCTCTCCAGAGAGAGCGAACCACAATGACACATCCATTGTAGTAAAATTAGGTTATCTTTGCAGAAATAGTCCATGTTTATTTAGTCCATACAGTCAGATAGTCCATATAAACCACTTTGTTCATGAGAGTAAGCTGACATGTTCAAATCTCTGTAAGCACACTGAGCTATAACAATTAGTTGATGAGTTTGCTTGACAAAATTAATTCACTACTATTTTGATAATCATTTATTTGTTGATTTTTCCTAGCAAAAAGGCCAAACATTTGATGGATACAGACCCTCAAATGTGAGAATTTTTCTGCTGTATATTATAATAAAAATAATCAGGTTGACATTTAATGAGGCTGTAGGACATTGTTCACTGTTCTCTGGTGTTTTACAGTACAGTGACCAGACGTCCCCGATTTCCGGGGACAGCCCCCGATTTGGGTGACCTGTCCCTGGTAAAAGCTGTCCCCGAAAATGTCCCCAATTTTGACATTGAATGGGGGAAAAATGCGTGCAGANATTTTTCTGCTGTATATTATAATAAAAATAATCAGGTTGACATTTAATGAGGCTGTAGGACATTGTTCACTGTTCTCTGGTGTTTTACAGTACGGTGACCAGACCCCGATTTGGGTGACCTGTCCCTGGTAAAAGCTGTCCCCGAAAATGTCCCCAATTTTGACACTGAATGGGGGAAAAAATGCGTGCAGACTCAAACACCAGTTATTACAGTAGTCAGTAAACGCATCGCCAGAGAAGACGTCGTATGATGTACGTATAAAAAAAAGAGCACAATGACTAAATTATATAAGTTTATTTGTTTGTTAGCATTAGCAGACTCAATTTATAAGCTCATCATTTTTTCTCGGAAACACTTATGTGAAATTTTGTAATAATTACTGTATGTAGTCTTTCGTCATGGCCAAAAACATGTTTTGTGAGGTCACAGTCACTTTGGACCACCAAATTGGTGATTGTAAGTGAATGTTTGTGCCAAATTGGAGGAAATCCCCTTAAGGTGTTTTTGAGATATTGCATTCATGAGAATGAGATGAATGTAAGGCAGTGACCTTGACCTTTGGCCACCAAATTGGTGAGTCAAAGTGAACCCTTGTGCCAAATTGGAGGAAATCCCCTGGAGGTGTTACTGAGATATTGCATTCACGAGAATGAGTTGGATATAAGTGACCTTGACCTTTGACCACCAAATTGGTTAGTCAAAGTGGACACCTGGGCCAAATTTGAAATTTTTCTTTTTTAAAAATCCCCTTTAAGTGTTTTTGAGACATTACGTTCACAAAAATGAGACAGATATGAGGTCAAAGTGAACTTCACCTTTGACCACCAAAGTCTAATCAGTTCATCATTGAGTCAAAGTGGATGTTTGTGCCAAATTTGAGGAAATCCCCTCAAGGTGTTTTTGAGATATCGCATTCGAGAATGAGATGGATATAAGGTCAAAGTGAACTTGACCTTTGACCACCAAAGTCTAATCAGTTCATCACTGAGTCAAAGTGGATGTTTGTGCCAAATTTGAAGATTGCGATATCATATTTATGGGATTAGGACGTATAAATAGATGGACAGACAACCCAAAAACATAATGCCTGAGCCATGGAAATCGCCAGCACAGAGGCATAAAATATTTTTTTATTATTACCTGTAAAAAGTACAGAACCATTAAGAAAAATTAAGACCTCGTGATCCCTCCCATAATTTTGTTTTCGAAGAAGAGCATTGCAGGACTACTTTTTCTCCTATTTGCATCCCTTCCAGGCAATTTGTGCTGACCTGGCTCCACCTGCCTCCGAGGAACTGTGACCACACCTGCCCAACAGGCATTTATTAAAATGAATGCCACTTCCTTGTGTGATTTGGAAAACAGACAAATTATGAAATGAGTTATGTAACACAGCTCCTGGTAGTCATACACCGTGAAAATCAGGTGAGTAAAACAGGTTGTCTAATATCTCACAAGGGCCTACACTTGAACCTGAACTTTTGAGTCCCTCGGTCCGTGGAGGTAAATATTTAATTTGTAAATCTAGTGCTTTGGTGCGTCTAAAGTGATTCCACTTGTGGCTGTTATCACAAATATCTCAAATGTTGACGACATATGAAGCCTCTCAGCCTTCCCACAGCAGCACACAGTCAACTCAGAGCTCCTGCTGGACTCACTTGTGTGCTGTTGTCATTCCTGCAGCGTCCCCAGGCATCCCCCCTTGTTTTTATTCAGTCCCCCTCCCGTCCCACTGGGGAAATGAGCCCATTACTTCCAGCCTCCCAAGCCATGGACAGTTTGAGCTGGACTGGAGCCAAACTGTCTCAATGGAGCCACAAAACACACACACACACCAGCAGATTCAACAAACCGCAGATACACTGGCTCATACACACACATGTAAAGACACATACAGGCTGAAAAACCACATTTCAAGAAGATTTAAGTCCCAGTCTTTAAATGCATCACTCCATAAACTAGACAGAAACAATTTTTAAAACCTATGACCTGTTTAATGTTGATCCAAGTAGTGAGGTCTTGTCCAAGCCCAACAAATAATGATGCTGCCTGTTTGGCA
The DNA here is from genome assembly GCF_006386435.1 of Epinephelus moara. Classification (NCBI taxonomy): domain Eukaryota; kingdom Metazoa; phylum Chordata; class Actinopteri; order Perciformes; family Serranidae; genus Epinephelus; species Epinephelus moara. The sequence continues at coordinate 24,364,564 of NC_065522.1, read as the reverse complement.
ACAGCTTCAGACCACAGACAAAGCCACACACAGCAGCCGAGGGAGACACAACAACACCCAAACACGTAGACAGAATGCGCACCCAGACATGTGAATCGGGTTCTGGCAATGAGCGGTGTTTTTCTGTCAGAGGACGACAGGAAGGCCACCAGAAAATGCCAAAAAATGCAAACAAGGGACATTTTTGTAGTGTTATAAATGCTTTTGGGTGCACGGAACGCAACTACACAAACTTAAATCAATTGCACAAACTACTACAGAAATGTACAAATAATCTCATGCCTTTAAAGCTGGGGTAGGCAGTTTAATTTTGGCATCATTGGGCAGAAATCCCATAGCAACCTTTGAGCATATTGTGATTCAAGTGGACTGAGAGAACACCAGATTTCTGCACCTGCTCTTGGCTGTTCTACAAATGCAGATGTACGTGAATGTCCCTTTGGTGAATGCCTGATTCAATGGTAGAGAATCCTGCATTGAAAGTTGCTTTTCCAGCATTGGTCAACAACTGCCTCCACTGCAAAGCAACCCAAAAAATGAAAGACGGACTTATCCAAAAAGAGAGTCGGACAATAAATGAAATAAAACACTTATATACATCAATTAAGTGTTTCAGGATGGAGCGAAAATGTTGACAATAGTTTAGCCTTCTGCTAACCGGAGCCAAAGCCTCACAGCTGCAGCTTCAAGTTTATGTTTATGTAGCTAATGTTAGCCAGAACCTCAAATAACAGTGTGTCCTCTGCCTCATTCTCCGCCGCTACAGACTCCTGTGTCTGTTCAGTAAATATGAAGCTGGAGCCAGTTAGCTTAGCTTAGCATTACAACAGGAAACAAGTGACTGAAGGTTAAGCTAATCTGTGTCTTCCGCCTCACTCTCCGCCACTACAGTGCACCTGGGAGGAGAGCAAGTAGCAGCTCCAGAGACTGACCCCCAGCCAGCAGCTGCTGCTGCCTGAATCCAGCCAGCACAAACCCCAGTTCCAAGGGATCGGACAGCCCACTCAGCAAACTTTATGTTGCTGCCGTTACACAGGTTAAAACTGGGGCTGCCACTGGCCACCAGCCATCTGTGACACCTGGTGCTGGGGGTTTGTGCTGGCCGATTATGAGCTGCCAAAACCACCAAGAGAAGCTTCCAAGCTGGTGTCCACTCTCCTACTCATGAAGCAGCGGAGGGGAGCAAGGCGAAGGAACCATGGGGTGGCTAGCTAGCTTATTCTTGTTGTCTGTAAACAGAGAGCGGAGCAAGGAGGGGCTGTACACTGAAGTAAGATTAAATAAAACCATGTACAGGAAAGACTGGGTTACTGCATGTAGCGTGTGCATATGTTCGTGGTTATCTGGTGGGTTTAGGACAGAGAGAGAAGAGCTGCAGGAGGAAGTTGTAATTTCAAATGTCATTTTTTGCCTTTTCCATATTTTTGTCTACCACAGCTTGAAAGCAGGAGTTCAAAAGTTTGACAATTTGAGTAAAGTTAGCTTAGCATAAACACTAGAAACAGGGGGAAACAGTTAGCCTAGCTCTGTCTGTAAGTTAAGCTAAGTTAATCACCTCCTGGTCCTAGTTCCATACTCCACACACAGACACATAAAACTGTATATTAAAGTATTTTATATATAAAAAGGACATTATAAAATACATTCACTACTCTCAAATACAAGTCAGAACTATTTTGGTAGCATGTATAAGCATATACAGTACAGTGCATAGGCGACCATGTGGCCTTTTGTGTGGGTTTTTGATGTAGGATCTGTTTACCGTAACAAGACTTGACACTTTGGTTATAGAGTTGCCACTTGGCAATCCGCAGAAGAAGCAAAAGGAGACATTTGATTGGACGTGTGCCCGAGCTAAGTTTGGCTGAGAGGACACTGGGGAGGATGTTCCATGTCGAATGGAGAAACTGGCATTGCCAAAGGGTTGGACTGAGCCCACACGTCGATACAGTGCCAGATAACACAGCGATCATTTGTTTTTGTGGAAAGAGATACAGTGCGTTGGGTGAAGTGGGTGAAACCACAGCGGCTTTAAAGTCTCCACCTGTTCACATGATGATGGGGTGGCACTGAACTAAATGTTTAACTGTGTTTGACTAAGCTGCTGCAATGACAAAATCACCAGCCACTTCCTGGTATGACCACATACAGTACCTGTTTGAGCTTTACCAGACTGCCTGGTGTATAGGCGCACATACCATAAATCCTCTAAACACTGTGCACTACAAAAAGAGTGGGGAATAAAACTGCTGACATTTAATTCTCAGCTTCAGCACCAGAATCAGTATATGGTTTATTACCAAGTATGTTTCATTTCACACAAGGAATTTGCCTCAGTGTTTGGTGCTTATAATAGACATTTAGAGGAAATAAAAATAAATGCAAAGTATTGCAACAGTCAAGAATGGAAATATAGAATAATAATACAATATGAAAAAAGTATTCTATAAATTAACATATCAAATATGTACAAGATAGCAGTTTCAGAACGAGAAAGCTATACAATTTTGTGCAGGATGTGCAAAAGTTCACAGTACAGCAAATATCCGCAACGTACAGTGGTGCTGATACAGATGTGTGTTAGTGTTTTGCATACAGACAGATTATCATTATTGAATTTTAAAGTTCTATCTGACATTGTCAAAATTGAGTTATTTACAAATTCAAAGGTTAGACCTGTCACGACAACAACTTTATACAAAATTTGGCCGAAATTTTACAAAGCTTAGCGAAACTCTGTAACCAACGCAGTTCCCAGAAGAAGAAGAAGAAGAAGAAGCTGAAGACGGAGAAGAAGAAGAAAAAGCAGAAGAAGAAGTAGAAGAAGAAGAAGCAGAAGAAGAAGAAGAATGAGATGTAGAAGAAGAAGAAAAAGAAGAAGAAGAAGAAGGAGAAGTAGAAGAAGAAGCAGAAGAAGAAGAAGAAGGTTAAAACTACAAATGATGGACTTTTTGGCTCGTTCCCAGGGGTTGGCAAGCTAACACCTATCAGGACTGTGCCTCTACGACTACAAAAGTGCAGCTGCAGGCTACCAGTAAGCTACATTGTGTCATCTTGTAAGTATTGTTTCATTTACTTCAAACTTGTGCAAGTAGGCGGGATGGTGAGGAGAAAAAAAAAGGGAGAATCGCTGCACCCGAGTCTTAAAATGGTCGGGAAAACCCTGCTGTTTATTTTGGCACCATGTTGGCTAAAATGTTGGTGACATTCTTATGTACAAAGAAAAAAGAAGCTCGAGCAAAAGTTCTGTCAGGAAGACAATACTTTTCATGCTCAGGCTGTAAGTTTCTCTCACCCTACCGTTCACTCCTTGCACGCATGCTCACACACTGTCTCTAGGTGTCATTGTCTGGGTCTGTCAGTCGAATCATCCGCCGTTTTCAGCTGAATCACAATCAACCAATAGCACAGCGACACACTTTCTCTGTCAGCATGTGGTCAATATGGTTCTTTCTCTGTCGTAGTTCTTTCTTGCTGCTGTTGTGTGCACCCTCCACCTCCCCATCACCACCTAGTCTTTACAGATTCATCAGCCTTATACGCCTCAGCAGTCAGCAGCCTCAGAGTCATCAGCCACCTCCATCAGTGTCTGGACTCCATGGGGGATTTATCCTGCTGCAGCTCAGATGTCCCTCAATCACAAAATATCTCCCTCTGGTGTCCAAGCGCCAAAGACTTCTATTAAATCTTAATCAGCACAAATCATCTGTTAATCTGTGCACTCATATTTCATATTAAATATTATTTCTACTTCATTCTTCTGTCTCTCCTGATAGAAATATGCTTGTAAACACAATATCAAAGTCTCGGCCTCATTGTATGTATCTGTTTGAATGCACAAAAGAGGATTCATCAGTTTCTGCATCTTTATGTCACCACACTGCTCATCAGCTCTTTAAGCTAACCACACCTGTGACAGGAAAGATGATCAACACACTAAATCTCTTTTAAAATCAGCCTTATTTCAGCAGTGTGTCTGTCTCAACTCCGAAAACATCTGATGCTTGAGAACGAGTTACATAATGCATTTGCTTAGCCTGCCAGTGCAGTTTACATAGCCCTTTGTTTGCATAGCATGCATATCTATTCGGCTGTTTGGTTATTTAAACTCAAATACTTTGTGTTTTACATACACACAGATGGCTGCACATCCGCCTGCGAATCCCACTTTAACTTTCTTTGTTTTACACAGAGACAACAGAACTGATAAGAGCATGCTTTAACAAACAACTTCCTGTGATGTTTATCTTTTTTTTTTTTTTTTTTTTTTAATTGTCACTTCTTTCTATACTGGTGGCCTAATTCTGTTCTGCATGCGTGCCGAACATCTCATGAACCGACTTATCTTCTGAAGCTCACCGAGGAAAAGATAATTCTAAGATAAAAGATTAAAAATAAAAAATAAACGCTGTCATTCACTGACAGTATTTAGGCTGGGCCACCTGGTGTGCAATTCACAAATATGACAGCACGAGCCTTTCCTTCCCGGGTGTCCTATTTTTGAGTATGTTTGAGTACGTTCAGGGACAGTTGCGAGCGCTACAATGAGGAGCCATGCGACAGGAAGTGGCCTTCGGTGACCCCGAGCAATCCGGGGGGACGCATGCAAAATCAAAACAGCCGGGAGAAGCAGTCCCAAAAGATGACAAAATTGGAAAGCACTGGGTTATTTTTAACCCATCAGGCTCCCAGTTGTCAGGATGTAAAAGCTCAACAATGGCAGAGGTCTCCCTCGCTCAAACACACACACACACAGATGTTAACCACACACACACACACACACTCAGCAAGCAAGCACAAGCAGGAAAACAGTCGTACAGTAATTCACTTTGCCATAACTCACAAATGCGTGCGAGCTGTCACAGAGGGCGGCAGGTTTGGTTCAAAAGAATCTGATAACAAAAGCGTTTAGCTGTCAGCCGCTGCCTTTAAAGTGAATCCCAACACTTCAAAATTATTTTTGTGCACATTATATGCATGTCATTAACAAAGCTCTGTCTCTGCTTCCACAGAAAGCTGTTCAGCCGGTGACAGGAGAAGCAGACAGGGAGGAGTGTGTGTCCAATGTGTTTTATGGTGACTTTTTGGGGACTTCCTTGAACCTGATACCTGGAGACACATGGACATCATGTTAAATAAGACTGAATCGATACAGCAGACCGAGCTCGCTGACCCCACTGCATTGGGTGTGTTCAAATGTTAGAGAACGACGTCTTCACAAAGTGTCAGATAAACATTTCCTCGTGCAGGTTTGATGTGGTAGTATGACAGAAGTGACAGTTATGGGAGTAAAATTAGTTCCTCTGCATCCTAATTCTCATACGTGTTCTTGTTCAGCTCAGATCAGCCGTATGACAGGACTGTACTTTAGGTGGGTTTTGTCTTTGTGCTGGTTTCTTATTCTTAGAAATGTTTCAGAAATTGCTGTAAGATGACACATCGTAGACACGACATTTTCAGCAATGACTAGAAGTTGTGTGCAATGCTGTTTAACACATATGGCCCCACTTGGATGGCGGCGCTATGAATAAAGGTCCAAACTCTGAGCTTTGAAAACACCATCAGTTTGAAAACACCATCAGTCAGACTTACACAAAACTCGGTAAAGACATCCATCTATACTTGCTCTACAAATCTGCCTCAAGAACCACTGAAGTCCGACCAACTGGAGCAGTGGTTCCCAAGTGGTCCAGCCACAGGCTCCAGATTTCTCCTTAGTCATTAGTTCAAGGTCTTTCTACCTCAATACAATTACCCACACTGTTACTTTTATTGATTCAATATCACATACACCATCCTACTTCTTCAAGTACTCAGTAAAGTACTTCACCAACTGTGTATTCATCCAAAGCTGTAAATAGTTCCCAAAGAACGCAGTATCTACTCCAGTTTGAGTAACGTTTACTAAAACCTACAGGGACCAATTGTCCTTGAAAAATACTGAGCCATACACAAAACTATATTTGTTTGTGACCCTTTTCAAAGGTTTACATCTTCATAAGTATATTGCAGAAAATTAAGGGATTTCTTAATAGCAAAAATGTCAAAACTAAAGGGTAAGTTTGGCCCCTTTTCACATGTTTTTGTTTCTAAATGAAAAATGGGAACAACAATTTTTGGAGCTGGAGTGAGACCCCTGCAACCAGCAGCGACAAAATAGGTAACCATTATATGTAACCACTTAGGGCATTTGTGCACTGTCAACTTAGGTGCACTGAAAGTGTTTGGTTTTGCCACTGACAGGCTCAGATTGTTATTAAAGTGTCTGACAACCTTATGGAAAGGATCCCTACAGAGATAGACCTTTTTGTTTAAGATTAAAATCCTTTTAGTTTAACCAAAAACGGCCCTAAATTCACTCTCCTCAAACCCACCAGACTCCATTTACATAAACAGTAATTTCAGCTTCTATAGAGCCAGCATGTTTTCACATCTAACTGGGTGAATTAAGGGTTTTCGTCAACCAGACCAGAGCTGGTGATTGTTGAACAATGGAAAGACGAACCAAGATAGTGTTTGTGAGTTTTACTTTGTTTCTATTGACTTTGAATTACGTGAGTGTCTGGTGGGTATGGCAATCATGATTTCATGGCCGGTTAAACAAAAAGGACTTTACTTTTTATGTGAAGGTCTGTCTCTGTAGGGATCCTTTCCATAATGTTGTCAGACACTTATAATAACAATCTGAGCCTGTCAGTGGCAAAAACGAAAACTTTTAGTGTTTAGTGCTCTCGCTCAATACTGGACCAGTTTAAAGAATTGTTTTCTCCATTAGTCACTTAGACACAAAAACACAAGAAAATATGGGTCCAGGTTAAAAAAAACACCAAAAAAAAAGATAATGAGATTGTTAACACAAAGCCCTGCAGCAGCTCAATCCCACAGAGGAAGCTGATAACAGGGCTCAGAGGGGCTTCATGTCAGCCTCCCACAGAGTGAGCCATCCACCGGGGAAGAGAAGGAGATATCTCTCCTCTCCCCCCCACCTCACTTCAAACCTGATCTTGGGTGCAGAGCCAGATTCAGTGTAAGAGTATCTGGGTTGTGGGTGTGGGCAGAGGCGACGTGGAATTAAGATAGCAGGATATGATGGGCTGGACCTGGGACTCTGGGGAGCCAAGGGAGCCGAAGTGGCCTCTTCTTACCCGCAAACTGCTCAAGATGTCTCTGTGTCCTCGGCTATTTCCTGTTCTCACACAGACACACACATTGTCTCCCTCTTTCTCGCCTGAGCACAGACACAGACGACAAGTCAAAGACACTAACCTTGCAAACACATACAGCACCTATTCACACACGCTCTCAAGTGTCTGGTGCCGAATGGCGGTACAGGTGGCGGCAGACTCAACAAGCAGACCGGGATGAAGTAATGCGGATGCAGACTGGAGAACATGTCTGCAAACGCTCCACATGGTAAAACAGATGAGAGTGAGCTCAGTTACACACAGAGAAGGGTTTCACCTCTTTGTATTTCAGCCTCCTGACAGTGACCACATCTCAGAACAGGGTCAAACTGTCTTTGGCTAATTGGGTCTGGTTTGGTCTTATATCCAACGCCACAGCTAGAAATATCAGGTGCATATGAAGGGTAGTGCAAGTAAAATTTGAGCAGTGCATGTAATTCTCGCATGTAATGACTGATTGAAGCAGTGAGCTGCTGCACCAAGCCACGGAGCTTGAGTATCTTGGGGTCCGCTTAGATCCGCTGCTCCTTCGCGTCAAAAGGGTCAGTTGAGGTGGTTCGGGCATCTGATCAGAATGCTTCCTGGGTGCCTCCTGTTAGAGGTGTTCTTGGCACGTCTCCACTGGTAGGAGGCCCCGGGGCAGACCCAGAATACGCTGGAGGGATTATGTATCTCACCTCACCTGGGAACACCTTGGGGTCCCCCAGGAGGGGCTGGAAAGTGTTGCTGGGGAGAGGGACGTCTGGGGCTTGGCCTGCTGCCTCTGCAACCTGGCTTTGGATACGCAGTTGAGAATGGATGGATGGATGTGAATAAATATGTATAAAATAGAAGAAAATAAGTCACCAAAGAAGTACTAATATGGTAAAAAGAAAAGTTTTCATATGAAGTGTGCTGTGGAGCTGCTCAAACTGTTGCCTTTGACCAAAATTTAAAGTAGTTTTTATTGTACATGTACTGTAATATCTGTCTGTACGGAGGGGTAGATTAAGAAGGATAAACACACCAAATGGTGCTGGAAAATGTAAAAACAATTGGTGCCAGTAAAATATTTTGGTGCAGGTGATTCCAAAAGTTAAATGCACCACTGTGTGTTCACAGGAAATAAGTATTTTGGGCCTTACATGCATACACAGCTTCCTTTGCCAGGGAACCATATAAATCAGAGGTTAATTGGGCAGCTACAGACTGTATGTAGTCTCAACGCTTCACTGCAAGAATCTGACATGATCCCTAAGGCCCATCGCCTCTCACTCAATGTTCCAATCACAGCTGAGCAAGAACATCCTCAACTTTCCTGGTCTGTGTCCAGTACAGTGCACTATATTCCCTTCCAGACATTTCATTTGAGTGTCAAAAATTCTCTATGAGATAGGCCTTTACAGTGCTGCCCTGAACAAGTGAGCAATTTCAGCTTCAATCAATGTTAACAAGACACTGAAAACAGCAAAAAAGATAATGTGTCGCCAACATGTGGGGCCTTACAATGACAAGCTAGACCCTGATAACATGAGAATCCTCTTAGGTTCAATTTAAATGACACCAAGTACCAGTTCTAACGAGTTGTAACTCAGTGTCACATAAGATTGAGAGGTAAAAAAATTTAACATAGAAACATATTTCCTGTCACAAAATCTAACATGAAACTGGCTGCAGCTTCCTCAAGGTAGATAAACTGGTTGTCGAGAAACATTAGCTTGCAGGGGAAGATTAGGATCAATTTCACCTTCACTGAATTTTTCTCTGTTACTGTGACAAACAAAACGCCAGTTAAACAGCAGAACATTGAAAACACTAGAGTTATCACCTCCCGGTTGTATGCCTTCACGCAACATAAATGTAAACTGTAAACATGGCTGCTTCACATACGTTTCCCTGGCAGCACAAAAGATCCTTACAATCAGTATAGTTTTAAAGAAGGCACACGAGATTCATGTCACCAGTTTGGTATCTGATCAAATGTCTCCCCTTCAGTTCCTGAAAAGTGACGCTGAATAAAGGCCGTATAGCCAAATGTTATGACGTCACAGTGAAGTTGAACTTTGACGTTTTGGATATAAAATGTTGTCACTTTAGCATTTTAACATTTTATTTCCTATTAGGCAGGAGTCCCATGTGTAGGCGCAGAGTCCTTGCCACGGTAGCCACAGGTTTGATTCCAGCCTGCGGCCCTTTGCTGCACGTCGTCCCTTCTGTGTCCCCCTTTCACTTTTGGATTGTCCTGTCTAATAAAGGCAAAAAGCCAAAAAAAAACTTTTAAAAAAGTAAAGAAATGCACTCAAGGTGTTCTTAGGATATCGCCTTCAAGAGAACGAGACAGGCGCAAGGTCACAGTGACCTTGGCCTCTCACCACTAAATTCTAATCAGTTCATTTTCAAGTCCAAGTGGACGTTTGTGTCAATTTTAATGTAATTCTCTCTAGGCTTTCTTAAGATATCGGGTTCATGAGAATGAGATGGATGAAAGGTCAGTGACCTTCACCTCTGACCATTAAATTCTAATCATTTCATCGCTAAGTCCAAGTGGACGTTTGTACCAAATTTGAGGAAACTCCCGTAAGCCCTCTTGAGATATTGTGTTCCTGAGAAAGAGATAGAAGCAAGATCATGGTGAGCCTTGACCTCTGACCATGAGCCAAGTCCATGTCGAACATCCACATGGACGTTTGTGTCAAATTTAAAGAAATTTCCGCAAGGTGTTCTTGAGACATTGTGTTCATGAGAATGGGATGGATGGACGTAGGGATGTAAGGTGGTACAGAGAGAGACAGATGAATAGAATGCTACTGCTGGCGTGGAGGCACAAAAAAATACCTGACCCTCAAAACATTTGTGATTGTTTTAAGAACGCTAAACTAACCCCACCCCCCAAAAAAATCCCTTTTGCAAATTACTTTATCAGCTAACGAAGCAACCAGTGGTGGATCCATGTAGAATAACGTTAGCCAAGTTACAGCTAGCTGGCTAACTTTGATTAGGTTACAGTTAGCTTGTTGGTCCTTAGCTTAGCAGAATGGATCTGCCATTAATGCCGTTTTGTAACGTTAGCTAAAAAGTAACAGTAGTAAAAGTAAAAAAGTAATTTGCAAACAAGTCCCAGGAGTGCAGATGAATTAGCTGATGAAATTTCTGATGAAGACTGAATGCTTTTATTACTGCATTCAAACATTAGAGCTGGACTCTAATACTCCACTACTATACTTCGGTATTTGTTCATTTGGTCTCAGTTTTCAATTTTGGATATTTGCGTTGGGGGGTTGTGTATAGGATAAGTTTCAAAGTATGCGAGTTCTGAGAAATGACAAAGAATAAATAAATATAAATCTTTTTAATACACATCACAAATCTTAAATTTCTTGGAGCTAGTGCACTGTATCTGTGCCTCTGTTTCACAGCACTCTGTGAGGCGTTGTCTCGGATTCAAAGCCTATCATTACAAGCAGTTATGTAGGTCTATAATTTATCTGTGATAAAAAGAAATGTCACAAGCTGTTATTATGTCATAAAATGTGCGTGGATAGGACGTCATTAACCAAACTCTTGGGTTTACAAATGTGATTTATATTAACAAATGACAATATAAAACAAATTACTGTAGAATGACCTAATCCTTATATATCAATGTCTTTAATTACAACAAAAGGCACGTGTTGCAGCATGATGCCGTCCATAGCAGTCAAGAAATGTCTGGCTGAGTCCTTCATGAGTCATGTTCAACACCGTACCCGAGCCGCACCCCCTGGCCGGAGCTATGAATATTGGCTGTTGATTACTAGTGAAGTTTCGGAGCCCAAAAAATGGTATCTTGGATGGCCCAATGATATTCAGGGGAGTAACCTATTCCATCATTTAACAGTAGAACATGTGGACACAGATACAGTAACACTAATGATCACTGAAGATAATTTGTTTTGTTCTCTTGTTGAGGTGAGTCGGAGGTCAAAGTCGGCGACAGAACTGATAGTCCAGTCAATCTGGGGTTTGACCCAGGGAAAATTACAATAGCAATCATTCAAAGTTTTTTTGTGATCTCTTGGGACATCAAAAAAACATATTAAAAGTACACCATTACATATTTAGTGGATCAAGGTAAATTCAAAGCTCAAAATTTGTCACAGCATCAGACAAAGAAGTGCATATCTCTGCTTCAGGACATGATATTTTCAGGTAGACTATATCCAAACATTGGGTTTTTAGGATGGTCTTTCACATGAGACCTTGAATGAGACCAAACTTGAAACATGACTTGGGTTTTTCATTCTTTGGTTTAACTGTTGGTGCCATTGAAGGTTGATATCTGGGCCTAAGCTCTACAGGGGTTATTGTTGAAATATCTTCTAGAGATAAAGAGTTTTTCATGATCCCAAACTAGAATATATCACCTTGGGTGGTACCAATTTCTGAAAATTCTGACCTGGGCCCATAAAACACGATCACCACCGATTTCCCATAAGGTTTTTGACTGTAACAAATATCCCGCCCCAGGGACAGACTGACAGGACTATGAGGACTCTTGTCTCTTGCAGGGACACTTCAGCATTGCACCTTTTTTTGCTTGTCTCATTATTCACTACACGACTCCTCTGCCCTGATGTAACAACAGCGGCTACAAGTCGGTGCGACCTCCTGCTTGGATGTCAAACAGTATATTACCACACAGTGTCGGCCGTGTCAGCAGTTCATTAGATCCACTGTCACTGCGCCAAACTCCTATCAGCTTTCTCGCATTCATGATGTATGCACTTACCATATGGACGATAAGTGAGATGTTAAATACATTCTTATGAATTCCTGCATTTTATTGCGGCAGTCATGGGTTAGTTACGAGCGTCGCTCCGTCTCACGTGTCTCACATGACCCCATCTCATTTAAAAGTCATGTGTCTTGTGAATAAAGCTAAAAATCCTAATCATGCTGCATTCAATGCACCAATTAGATGCTCCAGATTGTGTGAAAGTGGGCGGAGGAGGGAGGAATGTGATGTCGATGTGTACCAGACGTGTCCCCTGCAGCCAGCGCCCATATGGCAGTGTCATAAGTCAAGCTGACGGGTCAGTATTAAAGGCAAGTAAATAAAGCTTCTGGAGAGTCTACCATTTCAGCTCATCAGCAGCCATTAATAAGACACAAATATCATTACCGCCTACAAATGCCACCAGCTAGTGCAGAGAGAGGAGGGAGAGGGAGAAGGGTGGTTAGTTGAAGAGGAAGAAACAAGATACAGAAAATGTTTGTGTGCACAAGCTGTTAAAATGGACACGTTGTCGTGAGTCTACATTAAAAAAAATGACCTCTTTCACTTTGGTTTGCTGTTAAACGGAGTGACAAGAAAAAGCTCAAGGTGGCTTTAATGAAGTTGGCCAGCAGGAGGGAAGGAATCTGACAGCAGACATCTCTATCCGAAAATCAAACAAGTGATTTCCACATCTTGACACGCTTGAAAAACACTGTTTATTTGCCTGGCTTTGGCTCCTTGTTATGTTTGAGCTACTGCTATGCTGACAGGTGAGCTTTCTAACTCCCCAGGGTGCCCCAGGGCACGGCACAGGAACGTGCCACTACAGCATCAACAACATGCAACACACAAATGCATAATTGCCCCATTTCTCAGAGTGGGAGTCAAAAGTTTTCAAAGCAATGCACAGCGATGATGTTACTTCAGAGCCACCTACACAGAGGCAGAGTCCAGCCAAAATAAAGTCTTGCAAAACCACACACACACTAAGCTGCATGTGTCCGGGCTCAACATGTCTCGACTGAACCTGATCCACCCTGAACTGTATTGTCTTTGTCGCAATTTACTGAATGTGAGACGCAATGGGTTACGCAAACAATACAGGTGGAGGTGGAGCTGCTGGATCGGCTCCAGCAACTGCAGCGAAGGAAGGAAGCTAGAGTGGATTTTGAATGTGTTAATAAAAGGTCTGACGCAGTCATTTAGGCTCCACGGCTCTCAAAGGTCTGATTTTAAAGAAACCCTGTAGAGTTCGGGGCAATGTTTTTACAAGTAGGTTCCCACTTTGTTTGAGAGAAATGCTGAGTGTTACAAGAAGTCTACAGGGCTCCTTTTAAGGTACTGCATGTACATTTTTGCATGTGTTAATCATATTTTTTATTGCCAATAATGAATGTATTGTAATGTAACTCAAAAACTGAGACCTTCCCCGTCTTTCTCGGTTGCCTACAACAGCCTATGGACTGCCTTCTATCCAAAGGACTCAGGATAAGTGTCTGGGAAAGTCCAAAGGATGTGACCTTATATATGCTCCCAAGTGCCTTGCCTCTCTTCAGTAACAGCAGATAACATTTAGCTTAGAAATGGAGTCTGCTAACAACAACAAATGACAGTCAGCCACCACGACAGAGACCACACATGCTGTGTTTCGGGGACATACATTTTGGATCGGTGGCCTGGAAACTGACCTTCAGGCCGGAGATTAAGGGTACTTTCAGACCTAGAGTTGTCTTGCTTTGGTCTGAATCAGGGACTATTTTTATTACAAAGTTGTATAATTGCCGAGAGTTGGTTCATGTTCTCACGGCAGCATTTACAAGCGGACCAGATCAAATGCCTTGTGCAAGAAAGCTGCTCTTGATTGGTCAGAATTTCCATGTGGGAAAAATCCAGGAAGTAAACAAAACGTTGAAGAAGAGTACACTTGCAAGATAAATGTGACACTTTCTAATGTCACAAAGGAGGGACAACTACGCAGGTTGATTTTAGCGCTGCTCATCGTGGACTATATTGCTGTCATTGTTCATTTTAGTCAAACCATACAGTTTGAAAACGAGGCGCAGCTCCAACTAGAAAACAATGTTTTGATGCATTGGATGTGCTGAATGTGCATATTAAGGCAGTACAGGAGGAGGTGCACATTAATAATCCTCCAGGACTGTAACATGATCATGTTGAACCCAAACAATGTGTCCAAAGGCACCATTTTTCAGTCTCTCAGTCTAATCTTAGCTTACTAACGTGGTCTAATTATTAGCTAGCTGTCGCAGCAAAATACTGAAATACTGGATTCTGGATCATACTGAGTGGAAAACATCAGCTAATTCATCCAGAGTCCCAGGGCTGGTTTGCAAATTACTTTATTAGCTAACGTTACAAAGCAACTAACGGCAGACACATTTAGCTAAGCTAAGTTACAGCTAGCTGGGTGACCAGTGAGCTAACTGTAACCTAAGCTAACTTGGCCAGCTAGCTGTAACTTAGCTAACGTTATTCTACATGGATCTACCATTGGTTGCCTAGTTTGCTGATTAATTAATTTGGAAACAGCAAGCTAGTTAGCTGGCTAACCTTATCTTAGGTTATAGTTAGCTCATTTGCTGCCCCGCTAGATGTAATTTAGCTAATGTTATTCTACGTGAATCTACCGTTTGTTGCTTAATTAGCTGATTAAGTAATCTGGAAACAGCAAGCTAGTTAGCTGGCAAACCTTAGCTTAGGTTATGGTTAGCTCACTTGCTGCGCAGCTAGCTGTAACTTAGCTAACGTTATTCTACATGGATCTATCGTTGGTTGCTTAGTTCGCTGATAAAGTAATTTGGAAACAGCAAGCTAGTTAGCTGGCTAACCTGAGCTTAAGTTATGGTTAGCTCACTTGCCGCCCAGCTAGCTGTAACTTAGCTAACGTTATTCTACATGGATCTATCATTGGTTGCTTAGTTCGCTGATAAAGTAATTTGGAAACAGCAGGCTAGTTAGCTGGCTAACCTTAGTTTAGGTTATGGTTAGCTCACTTGCCGCCCATCTAACTGTAACTTAGCTTTACTGCATGTTGGTTGCTTTACGTAACGTTAGCTTACAAGGTAATTTCCAAACAGCAAGCTACTTAGTATCATGGAGTCAATGGTCCAAATGAAATACAAGTACATTGCAGATAACATTATTCTAAATGATAGTAACTTTTTTTCCAGCAGTCTGTAAGCATGATGCCGGTTAATCACATTCAGTCTCATCATGTATGTCACGTTACTTGTCCGATGCCAAGGTACTCGCTCGCACCTATTGTGTGCGAACAACAGGATGCTGACTTAAAGGCCTCAAAGAAAGTGTCACTAATAACAAGGATTTTCTGAAAGTTACATACAGAACCTTTCAGTTTACTCTGCATCAGCCCCAAACACATAAAATCCTTCTACCTCCCTGTCTTTTATTAAATCTCTCTTTGTCTTTGACCTGTTGAACCCAATCATTTCTACAGGCAGGGTATCCCTTACCCATCTAAACCACCCTAATGAGCATCAGTAATCCTCTGCTTAGGCCACAGCTTGATAAAGAGGGGTCAAAAAAGGGGGGTGGGGGCAACTAGAGCAAAACGTGTGGAGGCCCACCAAGTCCGATCTAAAAACTTCCAGAAAAGGAGACGCTCCTTGAGCCTTGGCGTCCCAGGAATGTTTCAAAAACAGCAACGGACACGAGGTGTGTGATGTATGCGGCCGGGCTGAGAAAGAAAAGCAGGAGGAGAGAGGATTCAAAGACAAGAAGGGGCCGAGCACTCGGTTAATTAGCTCGCTCGGCCTCCGTCACGCTCCTCTGGATATAAGGTTAATGGATTGAATGTCTATGGAAAGCGAGATAGGGAGATGACATCACATGCTAGACTTTCAAAGTTCACAATGAACAATGAAAAGCATGATGAGGACTCCACAAGCATTGGCCATGTACTTATGGGATACAGTGTTCTAGCACAACTCGAGAACATCCACGATTAAAAGAAAAAATAATTGATTTTCGTCTAAATCATGCACAGAAGTGAACCAAAGATGTAGCCTGGATGACCTCAGCTGGGATTAAGTGTTCCTCATGTGTGACACAGCCTCAGGACAGGAAAGATGAGCTAAGACTTTCCCACTGGACTTCTGAGAAGCATCTCTTTTAGGGTTTGGTACCCCATGTGCCCTGACCCTGTTATGAAATGATTAAACAAATAAAAGAAGGAACCTAGTGACAAAAAACAGAAACCAGATGTGTATGGGAGCGAACAATAGTTGTAATTATTTGAATCTTGCAGGCAACTTAACACCTCTGCTTCCTACATTTAAGTCAAATTAGATACTTTCGTCCTTGACACCCTGGACCTTGGCCAACTTGATATCATGATCTGTCTTCAGATTTTAGATTGAGCTGAAATTCTGGACACTTTAAAAGTTCACCTGACATCTGAGGTACTTAACTGTAAAAAATGAACTTACTATAGTGGACATTTCAAGGAGCAGAATTCGAACAAGAGCCTTTGATTCTCTGCCTAACCTTGACTGGGCCTGACCCAATCAACCCGATTTGGGTTTGGGCCGTAATTTCTAAATTTCTGACGCCACAAGTCACTGCCCAAGCGCCGGATTTCGAAGACTTCAGAGTGAGACTGGGCTCTGTGTCCATGTGAACCTCATAAATTCAGATAAGATGGTTTTAATTTGAATAATATACATACCATAAAACTTAAATTAGTAGCCCGGGCTATTATTTGCTTAAACCACTGAAATCAACAGGCCTATATTTGGGACAGGCCTTTCACAAAAGACTGTTGCTCAGCAAAGATCAGGAAATACAATCAAATTGTTTATTTAAACCAGTATGAATATTACTTGTTTAAAAATTAGGCTTCAGATAACATTAATTATGAATCATCCATTTGTTCTAGCTTCAAGAGACACAGCATTAGAGAAAGAAAGAAACTATACTCACAACTTTAATTAACTTTCATTTTTATGAAAAACCCTTTTGATTCTTTTGATCTGAGGACCCTTACGGACCAAAGGAGTATGAATAACTTACAGGGTAATCGAGGAATGGACACATAATTTGAGGCCAAAAAAACTGCTTGGCAACTGGACCACACGTCTAATTGAGACAGGCCTTTATTCGTCGAAATGTGTGGCGACACCGCACTAGTACAAGGGACTGGGCATTAAATTGAAGTTTTACGGTATAGTTCTGTGGTGTTTAGAGTACATTCCAACATTAACATTCAGTGGTGGTTTAATGTCACAATAATGTGTTCAGCTGCTTTTAAGACTCAAATTTATATGACTACTGTTGCATCAATAAACATGTTGCATCTGACAACTGACTGCACATAGGTCTTTCAAATTATGAAGGATCATATTACAGGTACATTGTCATAAGAAGAAGCCTGAGCTCGTCAGTGGCATGACAACCATGAAAGACAAATATTTGCACCTTGAAAAATAGCAGGTGAAGAGCACTTGAAGAAACAAAGTGCTGCACACTGCTCTCGCTTCCTGTAAGATTTATACAACGCATACATCTCGTTGGATCTTACATGACTGGAGCATCGTTTGAGATGTGTGCAAATTATAAATTTCAACACAGACCTCTGCACAGCCTTGAGAGGGAAAGATTTAAAATGACATTTATGTGAAGGAATGGAACATCGAGAACAGCCTGTTCAAAGTTTCACTCCTATCTTTAAACCTACAAGGTTTGTCAAAACAAGCCGATGTCTCTGCGCGCTCAGCGGGCAAGGACACGTGTTTTTCATTTCATTTTGAAAAGTGGCACTAAAAGATAAATTGGTGTTGGACACACAATGTCTTGGTTGGAAGAGTTGCAGCAGACAGCAGCAGGTTTGGCTTTCTGCCAGTTTCCTGTGTGTGTCTTCCACCTTCCTGCTTAACAGGATTCTGGTGTTTTTTTTAACTTGGTGTTCCTAAATATGGACGTCAGTTTGTAGCTAAGAATAAGTGCCACACTTCAGACAATAGCAAAGTCGATTTGCGGAGTTAATCCAAATAAAGACATCAATGAAAGTTTCTGCAAGTGATGCAATACCCTTGCAGAGGATTAACAGTGGCACTTCTGAAGGTTACAGATTATCTGTGTCTCACATCAAAACGTAAGTTTTCTGATCTGAAACACAGAAGAAACAAATCATGTGCAGACAGAAGTTCCTAAACTTTTACCAGGGACATACACAGACATTTTGAAGGGCTGTTGATCTAACCTGAAAGGCAACCTTTGGGGTTAATCCCCCACAGAATATCACTTTCTTTAACATTATGTTAAAAATTAACTTAATTTACATACTATGCACAGATATACTGTAATATTATGTGCACTGATCACTGAAGTATTTGATTTTAGTTCGTCATCAGGCTACTTTTAACTTTAAAGAAAATGCTTCCCAAAAAATAGGTCTACTTCCCATTTAATCAATTATGTAAATGGCTGTTTGACTCTTGACATTTATACATGTGTGGTGGTGGTGTCTGTGTCACTCTGCAGTTACACCTCCAAAACACTTGTCAGCGGCGGGGTTTCTGTGAAGTGCTGTTAACACACATTAAACACTCATTAAACACACATTAAACACTCATTAAACACACATTAAACATGGCTTAACAGAGACAATTTCAAACACAAGTACACAAATCAGCTTCATTATAACTCGCAGCATTCACAGACAAACACTTGTCTTTATCTGGACACATTTTCCCCACAAATACAACATGCTAATGTTTTTAGCACAAGCCTATGGCATTTTACATTGTATAAATTAGCCTAGCAGCTAGTGGACTTTCTCTGCAATGGAGTATAGTGGCACTTTCTACTATGAAAAACACAAAAAAAGTTTCTTAACCAATATTTTTATTACTGGTCTTGTTTCAGTCGGAATATAATTCAAAACTAGGGAGAAATTAACAACATCAGCAACCCTGCCATTAGCATGTAGCTACATGTAGCATTTTACTTACAGCCAGGGAATGACTGCGTACAACAGTACACTTGTCTTTATCTGGACACCTTTTCCCCACAATTACAACACGCTAATGTTTTTTGCAGAGTCTATGGCATTTTACACTGTATAAATTTGCCTAGCAGCTAGCGGACTTTCCCTCTTCTCATATAAAGCCAGGGACAACAACAAAATTCAGCTCCTTTACAACTCACAAGGTTCACTGACAAAACAACTGTCTTATACTGAACACGTTTTCCAAACAAATACAACATGCTAACATTATTAGCACAAGCCTATGGCATTTTACATTGTATAAATTAGCACAGTGACAAGCTGAGATTTCCTCTGCTCATATGAAGCCAGTATAAATCACTGTGACGCATTGTGCTCTGTCTCTATAGGGCATTGCTTTGCACCACTTTTTTTTTAGCTTTGCGCCACCCCAATTAGGCCTATGTGTCATGGAGGCATTACTATAAAAAAGAAACAAAAGTTTGTTTATATTAATATAATTTAATTAAGTCTAACTTAAGCAATCATTGGCTCGTCATCTTCATGCTGCCACAAGAGCAAAAAGAAAACACTAATTTTGCTTTCCTTCCAGAGGGGCAGCTCAGCCTAAGAGGGCCAATGGGCTGTTCTCGGGCTGCTTTAGCCCGGCCTTGCCTTTGACAGACCTGTGACCCACTTGCTTCAGGAGAGTCATTCAGTTTTTATCAGGTCCTCTGATGTGTAATACAAACTGGGCCCATTTCGGACCAGATCAAGGGGAGGCCAAGTGGCTCCTGAGAGCCCACCTGTTGGTCCGGACATGCTACTGTTAACAGCGCTAAGGCGGATTAGCAGTCAACTCATCACAGCCTTACAGGGTCCAACCAAAACATGAGAGGAAAACTGTTCACCTGCTTGCTTGTCTGAATAATGGACATTGTATAATGCAACCTTAAGCCTGTATTAACTTTTTTGGGGGTCAAAAGAAGCTGTGAACCCAACACTGACAAGAAAAAACATGCATCCTTGTGCTGCTTTTCTCCAGTTTTCTTTATGTATCACATTCACGTCTGAGTCTCCCCCTTGTGTTTGTTCTCTACTTGTATATTGATTTGTTGTGAGCACAGGTCACAGCACGACTGTCGGTGGCGACAGACTTTAGAGGGGGCGGCATACCAAAGAAATCCACACCGCTCTTTGCCCCTCTTGCCCAGGCCACCACATCACGTGCCCTGTGCCAAGGGAAAGTCCCTGAAATCAGAGGGGACTGCTCCTCGCATCCAAAATCTAACTTTAAATCCCACTCAATATACATACACATATAAATATAGATCCATTTGTGTCTGAAAGGAGAATCAGCTGAAGACGTAACATCTGATCACCGTCCTAATTTCACAGGAAGTCTCACACTGGAAAACAAACACATTAGTTACAAACACTTTATAGGTTAGGGTCTAATGAGGCTCACAACAGATGAAATGTATAAGATTTTGCACTGGTAGAGACACATGATTATCCAGGAAGTGAAATGCAAAGTGAGCAGGCCACAGTGACAATTTTAGGCTGCTGTGAAGGGCATGGCATTGGCTTCTTCCTGTGTTAAGGTGACGAGTATTATCACAGCAGGATCCCACTCTCATAACAGGACGAGGCTGTGACCCTATCCGCCTTTTATTCTGAAACATTAGAGATGCAACTAACAACGATCGTTGCCATGAATCTACTCATCATGTGGCCTATGAAATGGGCATCAAGGTCTCCCTGAGCCAAAGGTGACATCTTAAAATTGCTTGTTTTGTCTGGCCAAGGCCAAAAAACAGGACGTATTGAGCATTTTTCCTTCAAAAAATACCCAAAATAGTTGCCATTTACAAACTGTTTTAGCTCGGGCTGCAACTAATGATTATTTTCATTGTCAGTTAATTTGTAAATTGGTTGATTGGTCTATAAAATGTCAGAAAAGGGTGAAAAATCCACAAATATTCTGTTCCTGTCATAGCAAGGGAGAAGGAAACCACAAAATATTCACATTTAAGAAGCTGGAATCAGAGAATTTTGACTTTTTTCAAATAAAAAAACTCAAATTAATCAGCTGATTATCAAATTAGTTGGCGAGTATTGTTGCAGCTCTAGTTCCAGCCCTATGTCTCTACCTGACGACATTGTGTGCATCCATCACGGAGGGCTCGCCCAGCCAAGCACCCACACATTGCCAGCTGGGGGATCAACACCTTGACGTGTGGCGGAGCGGGACAACAATAGTCCCCTCCGGGCAGGGTGAGGGCAGATGGTTGTGCTACTGTCGGCCACTCACAGCAGGAAACACTGTACAGCTGAGTACAGTGACCTACATCTCTTACTGAGGCGCTTTCTGCACCAGTGAATCAGCTTACTGGCTGCGCGTGTTGTCTGCTTATGAATGAATTATCTCGAACATACTGGTGCGTGTATTAGAGATTCAACAATGTAACACAAGGATTTGTTTCACTGTTGTAGATCATTTGACAGCGATTCTGTGTTCGAGGAGAAATGGTGCAACTGTCCTGATAACCATAAACAGAAAAGTTAAATTATAGTCAAAGGGGACCCATTATGCTTTTACTTATTTGCATCAGACCGTTCTGAATACTGTTTCCAACGTTCTTTTTCCACTTTCGAGGCAAGTTGACATCAGCTCGTGACAGATTTTTTATATGGTCATCTACTCCAGGCACATTACTGCAAGCGCTTGTACTACATACACCGTTACATGTAGCTACATGCTAACATGAGGGAAACCTATCCACCTTATTCCTGTGGTCCTTACTGTAAAAATAATCGTGGGGGCAGATTCTGGTGAGATAGCGGAAGTAGCAGTAAACTAGTTAAGCAGGATTTATACTTCATCACTGCGACGCAGACCTCCTGTCTATTTCTGTAAGCTGAAACCATTTCCCTCAGTGGAAACAAAGCTTTTATTTACTTTAATTTCACAGATAAGAAACAATAAATTGTGAAGACAATAAAGCCTCCACAAAAATAGCATTTTAAGTCTTGTGTGTGATTTATCCTGGCTTCATATGAGCAGAGGAAATCTCTGCTAGCTGCTAGGCTAATTTATACAATGTAAAATGCCATAGGCTTGTGCTAATAACGTTAGCATGTTGTATTTGTTTGGAAAACGTGTTTAGTATAAGACAGTTGTTTTGTCAGTGAACCTTGTGAGTTGTAATGGAGCTGAATTTTGTAACGTTACCTTTGTTAAATGTTGCTGTTGTCCCTGGATTCATATGAGTAGAGGAAAAGTCCACTGGCTAGCTAATTTTTACAATGTTAAATGCCATAGGCTTGTGCTAAAAACATTAGCGTGTTGTATTTGTGGGGAATCTGTGTCCAGATAAAGACAAGTATACCATTGTAGGCAGTCATTCCCTGGCTGCAAGTAAAATGCTACATGTAGCTACATGCTAATGGAAGGGTTGCTGATGTTAGTTTTGAATTATATTCCAGGTCGAAAAATATTGGTTAAGAAACTTTTTTAGCGTTTTTCGTAGTAGAAAGTGCCAATATACACCATTTCAGTCTTCCCTGGCTGCAGTGATGGTGCAGAGATGCCGAAATGCAAAAGACCCGGAAACGTTGACCAATCAGAGCAGACTGGGAATTTTCGGAAGGGGGGCTTTAACAGACTGGTGCTAAAACTGAGTGTTTCTGACAGACAATGAATACAGGTGTTTCAGCACAGACAGTATGGGGACATTAAAGCATGTAAACGTGGTAAACATATAGGTATGAACATGAAAATGAGCACAATAGGTCTTAATATGTCTCACAGTTATCAAAAAAATAAATGGAAAAAAGACCAATAGCTCCTCAATGTAGATTACCAACTTAACAACGCCATCATGCCAGTGAATCAGGTCACCAGTGATTGTCACAGCACTTGTTAGTGACTTCTAATCCGATCTCTGCTGTCTGTCACGGCTGGTGACGATGGGGTAAACCATTAAACAAAGCTCCATTATCTCCCCAGTGAGCCCAGTTGAAAGTCAGACTTGCCCGATGCCGCGGCGTAATGACGAAGAACACTCTGAACCCACCGTGTCACTGTCAGCAGCAACCAAGACAGGGAGCATGATGGAAAAATGCACATGGAAAACTTCACCAGTGGCTTTATAAATACACCGGAGGGGAGTCTGCTGGTGACGGGCCTCATTACGCTGGATCACAGCCCTAAAGCCCCTGATTGAGATGGGCGGCAGCTGTCCACTTCTGGGGGAAGTCAGCTGGGCAACTGAGTGGCGTCAGTGCGGCGATGCATTACAGGCCTTTCATTTGAGGTTATTAGTGATCTATAACGGAACCCATGCTTTTTTTTGACAGATGGATTTTGCAATAAAGCAAAATTAATGGATTTTTTTTTAGCCAATTGGAAGCACACTGTAAACACAAAACTGACCTTTATCAAATTATGAAATTGATATGGCAAACAGCGGCCTATTTATCCAGCTTGTGGCCACCTAATGACAGTCGGTCCAACATTAGCTCTGTGTTCACCAACTCCTGATGGACATAGCTGACTTTTAGCTGCCAAATGCTCCATTTTGTTCACCAGCTGGTCGCTAACTTAGCCTGTAGGCCGTTTGGTGCTGGGTAGGTGGTGTACAGTAGATTTATCGGAGCGTTTTTGCTGTGGTTGGAAATAACTTTGATGAGCGGTGAGACTGAACCAAAACATTTAAGCTGTAGTCCATAAAACCGAAATGAGATGAAAGATACTAAACCCATGGAGCATTTTAGGGACTTTCAGCTGAGAGAAACTGCAGAGCAGGAGGGCTAATTCTCTGAGGGTTCCTCACTTCGAGAAAGGAGTCAAGTCGATGTCAATGAATTTTATCATCAATAGTAGACTGATGGGAGATAAATGGTCGCAATCAACGAACCCAATCGTCAAATCTGCCAGCCGACATCCTGAAGTCGCGAAATGCATTTCCTCGTCCATATCTCTTAGTGGTCGGACAAGCACAGAAACTTCACTGTCTTCTGCCTCCGCCCGTTCAGTGGTCGTGGTGGTACTGCAGTACTTTCAGTAAAAGAAACCAACACGAGCTCCAACACGATCTGCTCACTCACGGTCGCCATGTTTGTTAATGTTTGAGGAAGGATACAGAAATGCTTAACACAGTGGCACATATACCCCACTGCCAACTAGTGGTCTGGTGGTGTAATCGCATGACGACGCTGAAACACCGACGCAGAAGTGAAAATGCTCGCAACGGCATAGGCGACGTGCATAGGCTACGGCGTAGCGTCTGCACACAACTATAAATCCTGCTTTAGTTGTAGGGGATCCATAATACGATATCATCACGAAACTTAAGTCACGATACAATATTATTGCGATTTTAAATTTGTTGTGATTTGCTGAGTATTGTGATCCCCAGTATCTTTTATCACAATACTCGGCATATCGCAACATATTTAAAATTGCAATAATATTGTATCATGGATCCTGTGGTGATTCCCATCTGTAGTGTATGGCTGCATCCTCAATGTCCATGTATTTAATGTCATTATTTTTATTGCAGTGGCTTTTTTGGTACTTACTCTTGATGTAGCGTAACATTAAATTTGATTTTGTTTTTTATTTGCAAATTGTCTGAAAGAGCACGAGGAATAAATTAAAGTACTGGAAATAATCAAATTTAGCTTTTCTCTTTTTATCTAATTAATTATCAGTTAATCAAATGGATGTTGAACAGATGAACTGATTACCAAAACAGCTGTTAGTGTGGCCCTGCTTCTCACAAGTGTCCTCAGGGTTAGTTGGAGAGTTTTGGTTAAGTCTGACCTCTTTTTTCCTCTCTTGGCTCATGACGAACCCTTCAGAACAGTCTGTTCCAGTCAGGGAAAGGAAATGGCTTTGCCTGTTGAGCTGTGCTCCACAGAACCAGGACATTACGACTCGCTCCACGTTCCCCCCGACACTCTGTCACTATTAGCCCCCAGAGCCAACCCGAAACTCCCTCTGAGGCTCCCAACACCACATTAAGTAAGAAAGCCTGGCTTTCCTCAAGCGGCTGTGTTACTTTGATAGAACGTGGGCCAGCAAGTAAGCGACGGAAGTATCACAAAATGCAAATTCCTCTGCTCCCTGCAGTACTCAAGCAGGCCCTGGTGAGATAGGCAAATGTTGAAACTCCTTTCAAAACAGGCCCTTTTATTAATGCGGTCGCTCTGCTCTCAGATAGCCGGTGTCACCTCTGATTTAGCTGCGTAAACAAAGCAATCTTCAGCAAAATTCTCTCCAAACTTGGACAATCTCTGAGTGAAATCTTAGCGGCGGAGTTATAGATCATGTGGAAATACCGTGCATGACAAGCAAGTGTGAGAGAGAACTCGACTCGTGTTTGCTTTACTGCTTTTGACCGTGTGTAATTTAACCTACAGCAGCCACTTTCTGCATCTGTAAGTTATGTAAAGCTTATGCTAAATGGGGGGCCCTGTATCTGAGACAACTATCATGCAGCAGGCACATTACTTGAGAACTGGATGTTCCTTGGAGAGGGAAGGGCTTTGTTTGTTGAAACGCCAAACAAGCTAAATACACCATTAAAACAGGGGAAGACCACGTTCACACAGCCTCTCGACCCATCCCCTTTACAAATGCCTTTCTCTTTTTCCTTTTTTGCATGTTTTGCTTAAATTCCAAACACCCTTTTCTTCCTTAAGGTGCACAGAGATGATTTATGACTCCTATTGTTTGTATCTACCCTGAATTCGACCCTAAAAAAACTGCAGTGTGTGCAAGTATATGTACAATAAAGCATTTGAAAAGGTCCACAACGGAGAGCAAGTTTTTGTTGTTATACAAAAACCTGACACGTCACATGATCACAAACACGCTGTGAAATGAGTTGAAGCACACAAACAACTCCACGCCCTGTCATGCAGTTCAAATCATGCACAACTGGTTATCTGTAACAACAGTCAATTATGTGCAGCACCTGACTCAGCTTCTTCGTCGTTCCTCCAAGATAAGGGAAGTAAATTAATCGGCCTGTTAATCTTGGTTTTTAAAATAACATACAATCTCTAGACCGCAATGAAGAGGCTGGCCGACGCTCAACATGACGACAGCTGGTTGCAAAAATGAAATTATATATCAGAAAAATTAATATAACATGATCATTTTAACATTTAATATCTAAATTTATACACGTTTTTTAGATCTAGTGGGGAACTCTGACATGACTCATCTCTGAAGACAAATTGCACACTTATGTAATCATCCTCCATCACCATCCCCGGCTTTATTTCTGAAACCGAATCCCAGCCTCACGGCCCAAGCTCTTTTGAAGATCCGAAATCACAAGGGAGCTGCCTGACCCACCAAATGTTACAGCCAGCCCCCCCACCCAGGTCTCACCCCTCACTGCTCACAGCATGCTAAATGGCAGCTTTGAACCGTAAACTGCTTCAATAACAACAGCCTCAAACCAGGGCGAGAAAAACCTTCCTTACTACTGGATGTGCGAGGCAGGTACAGGTGCATACTGTGTGTGTGTGCGTGTGTTCAAATACACCTGCAGGCAAGTAATTCCCGAACACACGCATCACTCAGCAATGTAACCTGGTTTCTGAAGGTGCAAATATCCTCGAGTAAGTGTTACTCCTCATAGATGTGATGAATCATACCATTAAAGCCACGCTATCTGGGTGATAATTACGGAGGACGAAAAGAGCAAACGCAGCACAATACCCCAAAATATTTCCATTAGGAGAAACATGCTGCAGCTTCAGTGACAATGTCAAGTTAAAAATATATGAAAATCCAGAACAAATACAACAATGGGATTGTGCTGCAGTAAGACAAACAAATACATTTAGAGCAAACACGCTGGAAATACAGAAACAATGCCAGTTCAAAAAATACTTAAACTCTGAAAACAACTGAGACAGAAAAATGCTGTATATCTAGTGCTTCGACGCAAGAGAAAGAGACCAGATGAGAAAGTGGGAGGTTTTTTTGAGGCGGGAAGACATAAAAAAACATCAAAGATATACTTTCTTTTCTCTTTTTAGCAACAGATATACGTAACTAGCATTAGCTTGACACCGATTGTTTTGCAGCATGCTTGCTGTTTTGGCTTTTTGCAGCATGTTTCAATTTTTGTATTTCTTTTGCGTCGAGGTAGGCCTACTTAATACTGTTAACTGTATTCATTCATTGTATGTCGTGCCCTTTTGACTTTGCAATGAATTACTTAAAAAAAAAACTTTTATTCTTTATTTTATTTTTTAACCTATTTTTATTTTTTACTTTTTACTTTTTTACATTTCAAATCAGCTTCCTGTCCGTCCACCATGTCTGTTCCAAATGAGAAATGACAAAAAGGAATAAGTAAAAACCGAAATGGACATTTTTCATTTGGAAAAAAAAACACACAAATAGACCACTTGAGTTCGTTTTTAGTTTAAAATGAAAAAAAAAATTAAAGAAAAAAAAAGAAAAAGGAAAAAAGGAACTGCCACAAAACACAAACAAACTGCTTTAAATTGGTTGTTGTTTTTTTTATTCTGCAACAAAAAAAAAGGAAAAATGGCTCTGTTTTCTCATTTTTCGTTAATGCTTTAAAACGAAAAAACGGTTAAATTTTGGTTTGGTTTGTTTTTAAATTACAAATGAATTACGCAGTATCCAGTGACACCTGGTCAGTTTTGATTTTTTTGACTTGGCATCGTTGCTGCATTTGCCCTTTTCAGCCACCGTAGATAACGCTAACTGTTATGCCATCTGTTAATACCACCTAGAATACTTTTGACCAGTTACCCATGTCAATCTTTAGGTTATTTTGCTAATCCAAAGTTTACAGCACTGTGCATCGCCTGGGTCTGACCACGAGCTAGCTAGGAGCGCCGCTCATTTGGTGATTGCAGCTAATACGCCTCCCTGACCGAACAGGTAAGCTGTGGAAAAACTGCGCCTTCCCTCCTCCCCCAGTGAGAACGCAGCTCAGTTTTGAGCTGTAAACCCCCCTTAGCATTGTTATCACTATAAGCACTGTTAGCACTGTTAGCAGTGTAAGCATGGCTGGAAGTGCTAACCAAGTTACCAATGCTAAAGGGGTTTTAAGGCTCAAAATGAAGCTGCTTACTCAGCAGGGAGACTGGAGGGTGGCCACCATGTTTTTAAAAAAAAAAAAATAGTCAGGAATGAGCAGTGCCGCTAGCTCCCACCTGACCTCAGTGATGCCCAGTGCGAAAAAGCCCAAGGCTAGCTAACCAGCCGACCGCAGGGTGAGCAGTGGGCAATATATGTTTGCATGCTAACACGGCTAGCCAGCAGACAGCAGAAAATAAAAGGCAAAACATTACATCAAACAACATTAAAATTTCATCATCTATAAATGGAAAGCACTTTAAAATGTGGTGCTAAAGCTCATTTTCGCGTTTTCTTCTTTACAGTTGACCAGTAATGGGTGTCAAGCTATGACAAGCTAATTTAACCACAACTGACATCCCTACTAACATTACGTACTAAACTTAGCTAAAATGCTATGATACAGTAACAGTAACACAAGCGGAAGAGAGTCACTAAACGGACGTAGTAGAGTTGGGGATGGCGGATGGCACAACAGATGATTGCCAAGTTGTAGACCGTTGTTCGAGAGCAACAAACAACAAAACCACTTGTTTTTAGCCACCAAACATGGGTGTTTTTTAGCAACCCATAGCTGTGTCTCAACAAGGGATAATGCCACGAAAATCGGTTGTTTTTTAACCAAGGTATCGCTATGTTTCCTGCTGGGATTGAGCCACCAAAAGTGGGTATCTAAAGCCAAAACGTGATCTTTTCCAACCATAACAAAGCGGTTTTGTGCGTAAACCTAATCACACATTAACCACAGCATTGTTGAAATTTAAAGTTTCAATGTATCTCCTACATAATAATGTACAAATGTAACACCTGTTAGAGACACACCATAATATCAGTATGTCATGAGTATCGGCCAATATCGGCTGCTGGTGGGCCATCACGATAGGAATATGCATGTATAATATGATGTTAATTCCACTACAGAGGAGACTTGATGATCACTAAAATTAGGTGGGGGAAAAAAGCAGATGTATCGATATCAGTATCAGTTACTGGTCAAATGAGTTGTTACGTAACGGCATATCAGATATTGGCAAAAAATCCAATATCGTGCATCCCTAATACCCGTGGTTTGTAGAAACGTACAATGCCAACATTTATTTTGGCTACTGGGACGAGATACGCAAATATCTTCCACCTTCAAACCAAGATTAAATAGTATTTAAGCAGCAAAACAAACAATTCAGAATTCACTTCAGCAGCTGTTAATCTATAAAGGAAACTGTGCAAACAGGAGCTACCTGGGGACACACACACACTCACACACACCCACAGCCTTGTGTTTTCCTCGCCTGACGCCAAGACCAGTGACAAGGCAGCTGACCTTTCCACGCAGCCGGCTGGGAAATGGGTAACGCTGCGGTCATGTTTACTGACACTGAATTAAGTCACCACTATCCCTGCATCCACTGCACTTCATTGTTCACAGGGAGACGTCGTCCAGTGGCCCCGTTTAACACTGTCGGGCTGTTGTTGTTGTGTAAAAGGGCAAGTCTGCTTTTGCCTTATTAATCAATATACTGTATATCCAGGATTTATTTTCAGGAGCTGCTTAACACGTGTACACAGACAGTCATGAATGCTTAACAGCTGTCTGGGACGAGGTTTATTACTTTCTCCCGCAGCCTTAAACAGACAGGCAGGGGATGTGTCAGATGAACATGAATATATAGATGAGTCTATAGGCCTCCATTTACAGGCTTTGTCTTCAGCTGCAGCGCCTCACTGTCTATCGTCAATGTTGGCAGAACACAGATATCATTTAGTATTCGTCCCAAAACATATGCTTGAAAATAACATTTTAAATGAAGCATCATGGGATTTCACTTGCTAATATCTGCATCAGTGTCGCTTTGTTTGACACTAACACTTCTGGCCTCCTCCGGTGGCCGTCATCAGTTTGTTCAGTTGTCATGGAGGTGGTTCAGTTGTTATGACATGAGCTAAGTATGGGATTTCAGTCACATGATAACAGGAGGTCAGTTATGGAGGGGAGATCATCACCAGTGTTTCTTCTCAAGGGTGGTTGACTGTATCATCTCCATGACAACTGAATTCCTCCTCTGATGTGGGTAGACGTAAGGCTAGCAATTTTCCAATAAGTAGAACTCAGTTTAAAGGTAAATAAAAATTACGACTGATTTAATCATTTAAAAACTTATTTCGGATCCAAAATTAATGTTTTGTTTACCCCAAGGTGGCCACTTTTCTTCCTAACCTGTAAGCTCAGCTAGCTAGCTAGCTAACGTTAACCTTAGCTAGTTAGCACTGTTGCTGCCGTTACACAGGTTAACGTGGATTTATACTTGTGCGTCAGCTCTATGAAGACCCTACGCTGTAACCAACAAATGTAGTCAACGCCGTTGTGAGCATTTATACTGCGGAAATGTGTCTGTGTCACTCTTCAGTTACACCTCCAAAACACTAGTTGATGGCGGGGTTTCTGTGAAGTGCTGTAAAGTTTAGTTGATTCAAAACACACATTAAACATGGCGTAAACACACATTAAACATGGCGTAAACATACATTAAACATGGCTTAATAGAGACAATTTCAAACACAAGTACACAAATCAGCTTCACTATAACTCGCAGCATTCACAGACAAACACTTGTCTTTATCTGGACACATTTTCCCCACAAATACAACATGCTAACGTTATTAGCACAAGCCTATGGCATTTTACATTGTATAAATTAGCCTAGCGAGTAGCAGAGATTTCCTTTGCTCATATGAAGCCAGGATAAATCACACACAAGACTTTTGCTCATATGAAGCCAGGATAAATCACACACAAGACTTAAAATGCTATTTTGTGGAGGCTTTATGGCCTTCACAATTTATTGTTTCTTATATGTGAAATTAAAGTAAATAAAAGCTTCTTTTCACTGAGGGAAATGGTTTCAGCTTACAGAAATAGAAAGGAGGTCTGCGTACGGCCTAGGCTACCGCGTAGAGGCAGCTGGGCAGTTCAACATTTGCCCAGTTAGCACGAGCTAACACAGCAGCAGCGGCTAATATCTGACACAAAGCCATTAAACAGTCCCAACAAACTAAACCAACAGCAAAACGGCTAAACTTTGTTGTTCAACTCGTTAATAACCATTACGTAGCATTAGCCAAATGACGCAACCAGTTAGCCCTGTTATCGTGTATGCGGGGTGCGTTGACTCTTACTAATTGTTTGAGTTTTTTTGTATGGGACTCAATGAACCTACAGCCTGCAGCCAGTTAGCTTGTAGCTTAGCATAAAGGCTGGGAACACGGGGAAACAGCAAACCTGACTTTGTCCAAAGGTAACAAAAGGTTATCAAAAACGTCATACCTTGTTTAATTCATGAAAAAACTGAAGTGTAAAAACACCAATCACCCATTTTACAGGTAGTTTTGTGCCTGAATATTTCATGGCCAGGACCAGTAACTTCCTGCACTTTCCCAAAATATTAATTTAAATCATAGTTTGTGTTTGGAGCTTTTTTTAAACTGTCCAATGCAGGGAAAGAAGTAAAAGGCTTTAAGCACAGCCATAACTATATCTATGCAGGATTGTAAAAACAGATACCATCCACTCCAGTTACTACAGATACCTTGAGTATTGCTTGACTTGAGTCTACGGTCACTTTCAATCACAGTGTCTGTGTTACTGACAAAGATTGAGGTCGTCTCTGAGTGGATGAAAGCGAGTGGTTTCCATGGTGAAAGCAGAACTTCAAAGACTATTAAAGGAAGCAATCCACATGTAAAAACCCAACACTATCAGAGTGAAACTTTAGCTTACGAACATATCAGCATCATTCAGATATCTGTGATATTACCTGATTCAGTCAGGTGCATTGAGCTGAATATATGCTGGCAGAAATTTCAAGTTTTCAACATATATGCAGGACTAAAACTACATGTGACAGGTTTTAACTGGAACCACAGGTTACACACTGCACATGCACACCTAAATATTTACACTTGTATGGGTTGTGTCAATACACAGTTGTGTGCATATGTACATTTACACACTGAAACTGTGTGTTTTGTCTGTCATGATGTTTTTACCTTGGAGCGTTTAGGTGCTTAAACCCAAATTCTTGCGACACAGCTTCAGCTAGATGCCTTTTGAATATATATGTTACATCTATGTAAAAGTGTTTATTGGTGTTGTCACTTTTAAATAATAAGATATATAAAATAAAAGAAATAGCACTAGTCTGGGCCTTTAGGTTAGGACAGCTGTCAAAAGCCTGTTAAATGGATCAATATTGCGGGGTGAAAACAGATGCAAATGGATGGAAATCCTCCTCTCGTCAGGTCATGTCAATAGCACATGTCGGAGGGGGGTCACCTGTGGGATTCTGGCAACGATCAGCAAAACGCCTGTGCAAGTAGCCTCACTGAATATATAAAACTGCGGCTGAGACACTGACAAAGATACAAAACTTGAATAGGTTACGAATGGATCCACTGGTCATAGATACTGTATGGATATACATTTAAACAATCATGTGTACATGTACATAAACACATGGACACAGCTGATTTTCCTTAACCGCTTATCCTGTTAGGGGTCACAGGGGGGTCTAGAGTCTATCCTATTTTGGGAGAAAGGCACCCTGGAGAGGTCACCAGACTATCACAGGGCTTACACATAGAGACAGACAACCATTCACACTCACATTCAAACCTACGGACAATTTAGAGTCACCAGTTAACCTGCATGTCTTTGGACTGCGGGAGGAAGCAGGAGTACCTGGAGGAAACCCACGCTGACAAACTCCATACGCACGGGCCCCCAAAACCTGGGTTTGAATTAATTTTCGTGTCTAAAATGTCATCTTGTGTTATTGGGAGCCAGAATAGAAGGAGTCATGGCTCAAAACTTAAACTTTATTAGCTAACGTTAGCTTCGATAGCAAAACAAAATGGAGGAAACCGTTCAAGTGTTGTCCTCCTTTGTAAGATTGGCTTCCTGTGACATCATCCATCCACTGAGTGAGAGCATACGGGTCGGCCAGTCTGGTCCCGTTGGTCAGTGTTTACTTTTTCACGTAAGACTTGCGGCCCCGGAGAGTGAGTGACCTGACATGGTGCGTTCGTAAATTCCGTTGGATGCTCTATGCTAAAATGCAAGCCCTGTTGGTCGAAGAAACGGAGAGTTATATTTCTACATGAATCACACATTTACTCCGCTCCGCACTCTGCTGCTCCGTCTCCCTAGACAGAGTGCAGATAATGCGCTCTGCCACTTTAAGAGTGCGGTGCTCTGGATAACCGAACAGCACTTCCGACAGCGTTTCGACTTTACGAACGTTCCAGAGTGCGCTCCGACATTTTGAGAGAGCATTTCTGAACGCACCACTCGCATCATCTTCCTCCATTGTCTAAAACGAGCCAACAGAACTTGCTAGCTAGCACTAGCTAACGTCTGTGGAGGATTGTTTTGCCTCCAGCTAAGCCCCGCCCACTGAAAAGCATCACACTGTCTACCAACAGTGAAAAGGTCTAGTCTATAAATACTGTGAAAGCATCAAAACACTTTGTCTACAGAGAAATGCACAGAGTTCGCATTCATTAACGATGCCTTTCTGTGAATTTGTGATGTCACAAGTATACCAAATAGAGACACACATTCTGCATGTAGGGCTGCCACGATTAGTCGACTAATCGATGACTAATCGACTATTAAAATAATCGGTGACTATTTTAGTAGTCGACTAATCGGTTTGAGTCATTTTTCATAGAAAAGTACTATAAAAGTACCCCAAAATACTCTTACTGCAGCTTCTTACGTTCAGATATTGGCAGCTTTACACACTCTCCCGTGACAGTGAACTAAAACCCTTTGGCGTGAGTATGAAACAAGACATTAGATGACGTAATTTTGGGGTTTGGGCGAGACAGACCGACATTTTTCAACATTTTAACACATTTTTCGATGAAATGATTAGTCGACTAATCGAAGAAATAATCGACAGATTAGTCGACAATGAAAATAATCGTTAGTGGCAGCCCTATCTGCATGTGTCCTTTTGTATTTCCTGTCGAAATATTTTGCAGTGTTTCCCGAATAACATCAGCTGACAGGAAGCAAACATGGACACAAGCTGTTGCATTGCACTGTAACTCCAGTGAAACCTTCTTTAAAGATAGGAAAGCGTTTGAGACAGACGGTGATTGCAGGTATATTCAGAATAATAATGTGTTTTTTAAACATTAACGCATGTACACGTGTTCAGGTAGAACAAAAACACAAATATGAACCTAAATGTGAAATTAATGGGGGGCCTTTAAGTTGGGGCAAATGTCAGGAGAGTGTACAAAATGTACAAAAGCCTGTTAAAGGGATCAATAGTGCTGGGTGATACAGATGCTTCTCATTATGTCAAGAGAGAAGGGGGGTCACCTGTGGCCTTGTGGCAATGACCAGCAACACAAGTGTAAACACAGAGGGGAACCTGACATGTTGCATGATGCTATGGTGTATGGCTGCACCTCCACAGCATCCTCAGTGACACATGAAGGGCACCATTACAGTAAATCCCCTCAGTGAGGATGCAGCCTGCATTCCTGTCATGTCATGCATTCCTCAGCAATGTACAGAGGTGAAGAGAAGGAGAGGAGAAGGGCTGTCGACATAAAATGCATCACTTGCGCAGGACATTCCCCGAGAAAGCCACAGGGAGCAAGGAGAGGAGGAGGAGGAGGAGGTATGGAGACACTTGTACACCCCGACATGGACTGCGCTTACCTGTGGTGGCTACGTTTGCAGCATCAGACGACTGGCTGGGTAGATCATTCGAGTAAGTGCACTCCGAGCTCAGTACCGCATAGATGACGAGTCCACGTAGCAATACATTCAATACCTTGTGGATGTAACTCATGGTGGAAAAATGAGGCTGGAGGAGGGGTGCAAAAAAAAAAAAAAAGCTTCGTATCCGTGGGGATGACTGGGGCAATCCCGAGATTTAAAAAAAAAAAAATCAGGTTGAGCCAAAAAAAAAATACCAGTCTTTTTTTAAAAACGTTAAGTTAAATAAAAATCCTACCAGCTAACGCATAAAAAATAAAAATAAAATACCTGCAAAATAATAGTTCATCGTGGGACAACTTTGAAATAAGAGCCCCTTCAAAAAAAGACTCTAATGGGTTTACTGTCTGTGTCAGAAGGGTGACTGCTGCCAGCTACGACATGCCAGTCCCCCATGTCTGATTTAGCGATTTAACAAATATATTTTAGCAGAAATAGAAATAAAATCCCGGACACAGAGGAGGAGTAGAGCACATGCAGCCTCTGTGGAGGAACCCCCGCTCCAAAACAAACACAAAAATGGTAGTAGAGGTTTTTGCGGTGCGTATCCGTGCGCTGAAATAATAAAAAATATAGTGCTGTGTTAAATCCTTACGTGGGCCTGTGAGTTGGAGGCAAACAGTCTCTGTACTTCCACGTACAGTACACAAACACCGGGGACAGCTTCAGCATATTGAACTCGCAGCGTCTCATAGGTCCGCCTCTTCACGCCGAAGTAGCAAATCCCATCGCATCAAAAAACCCACTCGCGTCCCCGTCCTCCGTGTCGCCCGATCCGTCCCCGACCTACATCGACCGCACACGACATCCGCCTACTTCCCAAATGAAGTTTTTAAGTCAGCTTCTCGCGGCGCGGTGTGATACTGTGTGTCCTGCTGTCATATCAGCTGCTCGCCGGCCGATGCAGACGGAGGGGAGGGAGAGCCGAGCGGGGCGGAAGTCGGTATGCAAAACGGTTTGACATCAGGAGGAGGAGGAGGAGGAGGCAAAACGGTTTGACATCAGGAGGAGGAGGAGGAGGAGGAGGAGGAGGAGGAAGAGAGGGGGTTTAATTTGGCCACGACTGCTGCTGCTGCTGCTGGAGGTGGAGGTAGTGGTGGTGGTGGTGGTGGTGGTGCGCGAGACACAAGCGGAGGGATTTGTTTTTGTTTTTAACGGGGAATTCAGCCGGGTGTCACTCCCACGCTCTACCCGGTTTCACGCCGTGATAGTGGGCGGGGAAGCTCACGGCTCACCCGGTGTTGTTAGCTAACCTCACAGACAGTCTGTAACCGGAGGAAACCTCCGCTCAAAGTTTTTAATTCAGCCACAGTGACACGGAGGATGGTACCCGCTCCTACCCGCTGCATTGTTCTACACTTTTCCGGGGACATGCAAGTTTCTCTGCCGGCTGAGCGCTCTGATTGGCTGCAGTGTCCCAACATGGCAGAAGCTGATTGGCTGATTCGGGCAGCACTTTTTTTGTCGCTTTTAAAGATGCTCAGCGCGGGAAAATAAACTTCATGTAGAAAATAATAATGTGTTGTTTGGAATCTTTTTATTACTTTACTTATTATTTTATTTTATTTAAAAATAGCAAGAGTCATTGTTACCAGAGCTTTATCAAGCAATACATATCCCCCATTTCCAGCTGTATAATATATAATGTAAAATATATATGTTTGTGTATATATATATGTTTGTGTATACATGTGTGTGTATGTGTAGTAAACTATAATATATAATGTAAAATATACATGTTTGTGTATACATATATGTGTGTGTGTGTGTGTGTGTGTGTGTGTGTGTGTAGTAAACTATAATATATAATGTAAATATATATATATATATATATATATATATACACACACATAGTTACAGAGCAAGGTCAATATAATATATAATTAAAATATATATATATTTATAGCTATATATGTAGTAACAGAGCAAGGAAAATATAATACAATGTAATAATGTAATACTGCAACATATATAAACATATATGTATTATATACAAATACATAAAATAAACAAATATATAAAACATAAATAAAAATATATACATATATAAAATATAAATACATATATGTGTGTGTGTATATGGATATACAAATATACATATTATATATATATATATACATACATATTATATGTATGTATGTGTATATATATATATATATATATATATATTTCATTAGTTTTCATTATCAAGTTTTCCAACATGATAATGACCCAAAACACACCTAGTAGATGACAACTGCCTTGCTGAGGAAGCTGAAGGTGAAGGTGATGGACTGGCCAAGTATGTATCCAGCCCTAAACTCACCTGTGCACCTGTGGGCCATCCTCAAGCTGAA